>NW_004443970.1:13078126-13098514 GCF_000243295.1 Trichechus manatus latirostris
GCTGCTCACAGGCTTTTAAGACCCCAGATGCTACTCACCAAGGTAGAATGTAGAACATTTTATAAACTGTGTTATGCCATTTGAGCTGGATGTTCCCCAAGACCATGGTCACCACAGCCCTCAGCCCAGTAATTCAGTCCCTCAGGGAGTTTGGTGCATTCTTATAATATTTAAAGAGAAATGGAATCGTCAAGGGTTACATTAACCATATGAACCTAGATCTTGTACCTCTTTCTAGTTCATAAACTTCTTTAATTGATACTGTATATTTGATAAGGACTAAAAATGTTCATTGGTGGAGGTGGTTATACTTCACAGAACTTTGGGGACTGTTTTAAATACTGTTCACATCCTAGATTAGATATATTAGTACTTCTTCCTGAGGGAAGGTCTGGTTTTCCTGCTATTTGCCTCCCATTCAGAATTGAGGTAGCTTTTGTTTCAGGTGAAAGCCCTACTTAAGTACTTGCCTCTATTTTTATACAATGTCAAGCCCTAACTCCTTCTCATCTAACTTTTACATATTATAAAATCTATCGTTCATTGCATTGATTGAGGTCTTTCTTTGTATAACACAACATATGCCAATTCAACATTTTTTTACATGAACACTGCAGTGACATTGATCACATTAGTCATGTTGTATAACTATCACCTGTATCTGTTGCCAATTCGTCACCATTAACAGATACCCAGTGCTTCTTAAACAATGACTCCTTCTCCCCCTCTAGACCCGGGTAACCACTAGTAAACTTCGGTATTTCTACATTTGTCTATTCCAGATATTTCATGTAAGTGGGGTCATGCAATATTTGTCCTTTTTTGATTGACTTACTTCACTGGGCATAATATTTTCAAGGTTTATCCATGTTGTAGCATGTATCAAGACTTCATTTCTCTTTACAGATGAGTAGTATTCCATTGTATGTATGTACCACATTTTGTTTATCCATTCATCCCTTGATAGACATTTAGGTTGTTTACACCTTTTGGCTGTTGTGCACTCATTGAGGTCTTACTGACCATAGTGCTAAATGCTTTACATGTCTTATTTCATGTAATTTTCACAACACAGCAAATTACTATTATTATTTTTTTAATATTATTATGCCTATTTTATAGATATAGAAACTTAGGTATGGAGGTTAAGTAACTTAACTAAGTAACCAGGTCACATATCTAGTGGATGTTGGAACTGAGATTTAAATTTAGACTTGGTCCTGACAAGTTCTAGCTTTGTATCCTTAGACATGTTATTTTAACCTTCTGGACCTCCATTTCTTCATCTGAAGTACTGGGATAATATCGACAATATTGGGTTGTCATGAAGATTAAAGGAGATGCTGACTGTAAGGGGCTTAGTTATGTGCAGGTAAGCATCACACAAGAACTCTATAAATGATAGCTATTATTATTATTTAATGTTACTATTATTATCAGTGATCATTATTGGCCAGGTAGATTTTTAGGTGCTCACAACAACTCTGAAAGGTATCTATTAACTAAGTAACTTGTCGCTGTCATAGTAATTAGTGTGAGACCATTCTGTCCCAAAACTGGCTTACTCGAAAGTTTTTTTTTTTCCTTGTACACACCCCTGTACAGTGTCTCTTCATGTAATCACTAAGTAGTGAGTGCACTACTGTGTGGGATGTTTCCAACCAATTACTTAGAATATTGCCACTCCAGGCCAAATCAGAGTCAACTTCAAACTCTGTGCTTCCCAGCTCTGAGCAAAAACTCTACCTAAGGAAGACATGTGGGGAGTGGAGGACGAGAACTTGAGATCTGCCCATACTCCCAGACATTTCGTATTCTATCGTTGTATCCAGTTGAACACCAGGACTTCACACATCTAACATTAGCTTGCTTAGTCTTTCCCAGAATTGCCTACCCTGCATTGTTGCACAGCTTTACCTTGAGCTTTTATGGAAGGTCTTTTCAAGAACCTTTTGAAATCTCTCCTTGCCTTTGCTGTAAAAATGCTTCTGAGGACATTCTCCGTAACACTTGGTGTCACATTTATAAATTCTTACTTAAGACTATTTTTCTTGGAAAAGCTTTGCTTGTGCTAAAAAATTAGTAAGTTTTATTCCTTCGAATACTGAGAATAGTATATTTGATTGCCTCAGACTTATCTGTAAGGAAGCTCACACTCAAATTTGAAGTTAAACTACAGTAATTATTTTGGAATATTAGGTTATATGTTATTGTAGTAGACTGCTGGAAGAGGAGGATGTTTGAAAATATGAAGACAGTAGAACTTAGCAAAAGTTTTTCTTAAAATAAACTTTTAATTTTAGAATTATTTTAGATTTAAAGAGAAGCTTCAAAACTGTACAGCCTTCTCAGTAAGATTCTGTGTAGTAGTTCACCCTACTCTACTGTGTGATAGTTCATACTATGATATAGTGTAGTAGTGCACATTATTTTACTGTGTAGCTCCTGACACAATTACTGTGTAGTATTTCACACTGTGTGGTAGTTCACACTACTGTACTCTATGGAGGTATAAAGTACTAGACTATACTATACTACACTGTGTACTACTTCAAGCTATTAAACACCCATTGCCATCAAATCGATTCCAACTCATAGAGATCCTATAGGCCAGAGTAGAAGAGTCCCATGGGGTTTCCAAGGCTGGAATCTTTACGGAAGCAGACTGCCACATCTTTCTCCTGTGGAGCAGCTGGTGGATTTGAACCACCAACTTTTTGGTTAGCATCTGAGCGCTTAACCACTGCACCACCAGGGCTTCTTGTTACACTGCATATATTCTTCACACTACTACATTTTGTAAGAGTTCACAATGTGTGGTACTACACTGTGTATAGTTCACACCGTGCATAGTTCACACTGCTACACTGTGTACTAGTTAACACTATGTAATTCATACTACTACACTGTGCACGGTTCACACCATGCGTAATTCATACTACTACACCAGGTACTAGCTCACACTGTGTAATTCATACTACTACTCTGTGTTTGGAGCCCTGGTGGTGCAGTGGTTAAGAGCTACAGCTGCTAACCAAAAGGTCGGCAGTTCAAATCCACCAGCTGCTCCTTGGAAACCCTATTGGGCAGTTCTACTCTGCCCTGTAGGGTCACTATGAGTCAGGATGGACTCGATGGCACCTAACAACAACAACTCTGTGTATAGTTCATACTAAGCATAGTTCACACTACTATACCATGTACTAGTTCACACTATGTAATTCACACTATTGCGCTGTGAATAGTTCATGCCATGAATAGTTTACACTACTACACTGTGTACTGTTTAACACTGTGTAACTCATACTAATACTCTGTGTATAGTTCACACTGTGCATAGTTTACAGTGCTGCACCGTGTACTAGTTTACACTTCATACTTCACGTTACTTTCACATTACTACACTGTGTAGTGGTTTATCCTGTAGAGTTCATGCCACTACACTGCATACTAGTGCATATTTGTGTAGTGCACACTACTACACTGTATACTAACTAACACAGTGTGTAGTTCACACTACTATTTTGTGGACAGTTCACACCACCACACTACAGTGTGGTAGTTCTCTCTGTGTAGTTCACACTACTACTCTCTGTACTAGTGCACACTTGGATTGTTCACATTACTAGACTGTGGGTGAGTACACACTGTGTGTTGTTCATGCAGCACATGCACATGGGCCATGTGGGCGCCTCAAGAGCAGACGCTGTTAAGAAATCAATTATAAGGAAGAGAGGCTTTGCAAGTTCATGGTTCTCAGAGACTAGGAGGCAGAGCAATTATTTCTAGCTCTTACATTGTTTTTCTGCTAAGTCTCTAGGCCAGGAGTTCACACTGTAAGTAAGCTCCATGTGTGCTGCAGAGCTCTAGTGTAAGAGCCTCTAGCTTTAAATTTTCAAAGGAGGGCTGTCTTAGGCAGAGTTCTCTAGAGAAGCAAAACCAGTAAAGTTTATAAATATATACAGAGAGATTTATATCAAAGAAACAGCTCATATGATTGCACAGTCTGGAATGTTCCAAGGTCATGGATTAGGACAGAGGCTTCTCCTGATTCACGTAACCTCAGGGCTGGTGAACCTAAGATCGGCAGGTCAGAAAGTAGGGCTCTTGCACACAGGCTGTGAATATCATCGAATCCCAAGATTGGCAGGCAAGACCGCAAAGCTTCTCCTGATTCATGTAGCTGCAGGGGCTGGTGAACCCAAAATCAGCAGGTTGGAGAGCAGGGCTTCACTCACAGTTGTGAAGATCGACAAATCCCAAGATCGGCAGATAAAATGATAGCTCAAGTCCCAAGAGCTGGAGGTCAGATGAACAGGAGGCAGCTGCAGGATCCCAGGAGAGCAAAAAGCCAGAACATCTGCTTATATTTCGATGCAGGACACACTTGCAAGGAAACTCCCTCTCAACTGATTGGCTACTCACAGCAGATCCCATCATGGGAATGATCACGTATAAACACTGAGAATCATGGCCCAGCCAAATTGACACAATCTTACCCATCACAAGGGCTTAGGCTGTTATTCTGAATGCATTCGGGGCCAAGGGAGGAGACTATTACTCATGGATTTGTGAACATCTATGCGGATAATGAAGCTTATCCATAAACTCCTCAGGGCCTTATCCCCACAGGTGGTCAGAGTTTGGCTCTGGCTTTGTTAATTACTAAATCATTGGCTTTAGTACTTTGGTTTTGTCTTTCTAACACCCTAACAGTGGCTTTACCCACAAAGGGTGAAGATTTGATCTATAGTTGAACAAAATTTGGGATAAGATATTTGTTGAAATTATCTTAGTTACCTGATGCTGCCATAACACAAATACAACAAATGGGTAAACTTTAAAGAACAGACATTTATTTTCCCACAGTCAAGGAGGCTAGAAGTCTGAATTTAGAGTGTGGCTGAAAGGAGAGGTCCTTCCTTATCTACTTCAGCTTCTAGTACCTGCCAGCCGTCCTTGTAGATGCATCTGGTTCTGTTGTCTGTCTGCCTCTTCTGCTATGTGTCTGTGTATCCATTCTGCTCTTTTTATAACTCAGAAATGATTAGATTCAGAACCCACCCTACTCAAGTATGACCTAATAAACATAGCCAAGAAAACCCTATTTCCAAACAGGATCATATTTACAGGTATTTTAAAAGAAAAACCAAACGAAACCCATTGCCATCAAGTCGATTCCGACTCACTGCAACCCTATAGGAGAGAGTAGAACTACCCCCATAGAGTTTCCAAGGATTGCCTGGTGGATTCAAACTGCCAACCTTTTGGTTAGCAGATATAGCTCTTAACCACTACACCACCAGGGTTTCCTTTACAGGTATAAGGGTGAGGATTTCAGTACATATTTTTAGAGGACGTAATTTAATCTGTAAGAGAAATAGAAAAGAAAATGGGTAGAGAGTGATCTAAAGTCTGTGTGCCCCCAAGGTACCCAGGAACATACCCAAAGAAGCAGAGGCTGGTGTTGGGCTCTGGATTTATGAAGTCAGGAGCCAGATGGCACAAACAGATTGCTGAAGCCTCTCTAGGCAAACAGCCACATTCTGGTTGATCATAGACTTAATGGTTAAAACCAGTGGGTTAAGAAAATAAAAATACAGGGAATATATGGGCAAAACCAAACCAAATGAAACCCAAAGCCATCAAGTCAATTCTGACTCATGGGGACCCCATGTGTTACAGAGTAATACTGAGTTCAGTAGGACTTTCTTGATTATAATCTTTTGGAGGCAGATCACCAGGCCTGTCTTTTGTGCCACTGCTGAGTGAGCAGGAACTGCCAACTTTTTGATTAGTAGTCGTCTTAGTTATCTAGTGCTGCTATAACAGAAATACCACAAACGGGTGGCTTTAACAAACAGAAATTTATTTTCTTACGGTTTAGGAGGCTAGAAGTCCAAATGCAGGGCACTGGCTCTACGGGAAGGCTCTCTTTCTTTTGTCTCTGGGTAAAGATCTTTGATTTTTCAGCTTCTGGTTTTCTATTCCTTGATGATCTTCACGTGGCCTCTATCTTCCCTGTTTATTGCTGCTCCAATGCCTAATCTGATCCTTTTATATCTGTAAAGTGATTGACTTAAAATATACCCTGCGCTGATGTGGTCTCATTAATATAACAAAGAAAACCCTATTCCCAGATGGGATTATACCCACGTGGATAGGGGTTAGGATTTACAACACATATTTAAGGAGGACACAATTCAATCTGTAACAGTAGTGGAGCACAAACCATTTGCACCATCCAGGGACCTTGAATGTAGGAGAGGGGACCTCTGCAATCCAGGAGGAGGAATTTTCCCTAAACGGTCCTGGCCTCTTACAGGGAAGTCCAGTCTATTGCAGGGAAGACGGTGAGTTGTCTGGCTGATACTCATTGGTGCAGGTCTTTTTCCCTTGCACACCTGTTCAGTGCAGTGATGCTGAATCTATGTCTTATGCAGCACAACGTTCCTTCAAGAAAGCTGTAGCAGGGCTGCCGGTTTTTGCTGCACACCTTCCCCCATACTCCAGGCCAGCTTTTATCAGTCGCCATCTGCCTGCATCCGTTATATCTTTCAAGCGATTCAGGACTCAGATGGTGAAGAGATGGCTATAACATATTACTGTTTTTAAGCCCCAATGTTTCTTATCAGTTAAAAAAAAAAAAAACGAAACAAAAAACAGTTGCCACTGAGTCTATTCTGATTCATGGCGACCCCATGTCAGAGTAGAACTGTGCTCTGTAGGGTTTTTGAGGGCTGATATTTTGAAAATAGATCACCAGGCCTTTCTTCTGAGGCACGAACTGCCTTGAAGACTTGAACCTCCAAACTTTTGGTTAGTAGCCAAGTGTGTTAACTGTTAGTACCACCCAGTGACTTCTTGTATCATTTACTGTAGTTCTAATTTTTAGTTATTTGTATACTTATATGATCAATGGCTGCCTTCTTGACTGAGTAAGTTCTATAGGGGATGAGAGGTTGGACAGGCATCTGCTTTTGATCTGTATTGTACTTTCAGTGTCCCAAGATTACGCATAAAATTTGTCAAAGGAAATGAATAAATGCATCTCCTAAACCCATACACTTTGTCTGTCCCTGGCTGTCTTCCCGTATTGTTGGGTCTTCTTGCTCAGGTCTGCAAAGCTCTCTTAAACCATCCTGCCAAGGCAGCTCTGAATCAGTCCTTGGACCAGGATTTTTAACAGCTGCAAAACCTACCACACAGCCCAACGCCATCACCTGAGTAGAGGCAGCTCTGTGTAACTGCACTCTGCTCGGAGAAAAGGTCTCGGCTTTTCCCATCTCTTCTCCCGGCTCCTCACTTCTGGCTTTTGTTGAAGTTGTTGTTAGCTACCGTCAAATAGGCCCCTTATTCTTGGTGGCCCCATGTACAATGAGATGGAACGCTGCCTGGTCCTGCACCATCTCCGTGATTGGTTGTGGATCAGACTGTTGCTATCTATAGAGCTTTCACTGGCTGATTTTTGGAAGTAGATCTCTAGCCTGCCTTGGTCTGGAAGCTCTGCAGAAACCTGTTCAGCATCACAGCAACACACGAGCCTCCGGTGATAGTCAAGTGGTGGCTGTGCATGAAATGCACCTGTTTTTTAGTTGCAAATTCTGGCCCTGGACTTGCTTCTCCAGCAAAACCCTCAGCCTGCCTTCCAAAACACAGTCAGTAGATGCTAGATGCACCAGGATTTTCCTGGGGCCCAAGGCTGGTTTGCAAGCGGCGTGAAATCCAAGCTTGTGCTGCATCCTTTTTCCCAGACTCTACCCACTTTGGGTGCGCAGGGGAAATTGGAGACAGTCCCAAGCATCGCTCAGTGAAAGTAATTTCATTTTCAGACTTTCTTGGTGAGTGGTGGGATTAAGGATTAGGGGAAGAAAAAGTTTACATATAGAGTTTTTAAAAGTTTACATAAAAAGTGTTGCTTTGCCTTTCTTCACACTATTGTTTTTCCTACATCTTTAAGTGTACAAGAGAGCATTTTCTCTCCTCATCTTTCCTGGGTTTTCCTACGCTTTTTTATTTCATTTTGACACAGTCTTTTCTACAGGATTTATCTCTGAATGCTTCCTGGGGCTCCTTCCCCTGCGAACTATTTCATAGGAGACAG
The DNA here is from genome assembly GCF_000243295.1 of Trichechus manatus latirostris. Classification (NCBI taxonomy): domain Eukaryota; kingdom Metazoa; phylum Chordata; class Mammalia; order Sirenia; family Trichechidae; genus Trichechus; species Trichechus manatus. The sequence continues at coordinate 13,086,231 of NW_004443970.1, forward strand.
GCAAAGTCCAGCACAAAGAAAGCAAACAGACAAGTGGCATGTCAGAGGCCTGCTGGCCTTGGCCACCTGCCAGAAGGCATTGAGGCTGAGCCCAGCGACACTTCTTTTGAAGGAGTGATGTGCCTGCCATCCAAATCAAAGGTGCTTATAAAAAGCACTCCCTCTTTTGGTTCTGGGTTTTTTCCTCCTAGTTCTGAGTCCTGCTGTCTTCCTGCTGTCACAGGGGAAGGATCCACGGTCTTATTCCTGCTTTGACTGGCAAATGCTTTAAACTGGAAAACCCTTTCCTGCTCAGCTTGCTCAAGCCAGCTCTGCCTGCAGCTCCGCAACCTGGCCGGGAGCTGTTAACCTACAGTGGTACCTTCCTGTTTCACTTTCTTTTTAAAAAATACAGTTTTTTCCTCTTCCATTAAAAAGGTAACACATGCTTCCTAGAGGAAATCGCTACAGAAGTATGTAGAAAGAACACGAATTCACCCCCTAGCCCTACCACCCAAAGATCAACATTGTAAACATGTTGGCATGTTTCCTTCTAGGCTTTTCTCTTGCATCCATTGAATTGAAAGATTCCTGGACTAAGCCCCTTATTTTCTTACTCAGGACTCCTAAGTGGGATTTTATTTTGGGTAGGTGTGTTCTAAGGGAGAGAGAAAAACACTGCAGAGAAAAGGCATAATACCAAGCACTCTCTGTGTAACAGTATTTCATCTTTGTGAACTCCCAGAGTGGTGCTTAGTTGCAACATTTCACATTAAGATTCATCTATTAATTAGGGAGAGAAGTGATGAGTCAGTAACTACCTGGAGGATTGCAACTCCTCACTCTGAGATGAATAAGTTTTCAGTGCTTTCAGCTACTCTTCTGAATACTTCTGGTGTCCAGGAAGGTGGAAATAATTTATTTCTAGAAATGAGATTCTCTAAGGAAGCAAATAAAGAAACAGATGGCAAGCAGTTTGATCATGTGCTACATGGAAAAGAAACCCCCTTTTGGTAGACACATGCAGACACATGTGGGAGCAAGAAGTGGAGAGCCAAGTATGGCTGGAGTCTAACCCCTTCCAGCCTCCCCATCCAGCACCATTGGGCAGGCACCACCTGCACAGTCATGTATGATGGCCCATGGCATGATTGGAGGAGAGTCAGGGGAGGTCAGTTTGATGTTCACCTTGGCTACTATGTGTTTGCCTTTGGGTTGGCTTGTTTCCTAGTACAGTGTATGAACATCATATGATTTCCAAGACCCCTTCTGGAGTCCCTGGGTAGTGCAAATGGTTAACAAGTTCGGCTGCTAACTGAAAGATTGGAGGTTCCAGTCCACTCAGAGTCGCCTTAAAAGAAAGTCTTCGTGAGCTACTTCCGAAAAATCAGCCATTGAAAATTTTATGGAGCATAGCTCTACTCTGACACACATGAGGTCGCCATAAGTCAGAGTTGACTCGATGGCAACATTTTTTAAGATCCCTTCTAGCTCACATAGGAGCCCTGGTGATGCAGTGGTTAAAGTACTCGGCTGCTAACCAAACCCAGCAACTGCTCCATGGGAGAAAGATGTGGCAGTCTGTTTCTGTAAAGATTTACAGCCTTAGAAACACTACAGTGCAGTTCTGCTCTATCCTATAGGGTTGTTATAGTCGGAATCAATTAGATCGCAGTGGGTTTGTTTTTTTTGGCTAGGTCACATATCCCAGGTTCGAAGCAAAATTACCCCAACTAGGGCTGGAGCGCATGGGTGCTGCAGGAACTCATAGACACATTCTTTCATCTCGCCCAAGGTTGCATAGTCCTCACTGCCAGAAAGGGTACAGTCAGCCATAGATTGGGATCCTGAACACGTCCCTTATTAGACCTGGGTGACCTGGGGCACACTGTTTAACTTCTAAACCTCTGTTTACTCCTTTATTAAAAGGGGATAATAATGTCTACCCACAGGATTATTAAGAGGATAAAATGAGAAAAATAATTCAACAAATATTTATTAAGCACCTACTGTATGCCAGACACAGTTCCAGGCACTGTGGACACATAGTGAGTAAGACAAATAAGGCCTCTTCTTTCATGGAGCTTCCATTCTGCTTGGGGGTGAGGGAGACAGAAAACAAAAATATCAGGTAATTAAAAGTGCTTCTGAGACAATTAAAATGGGGTGATGTAATCGAAAGTGACTAGGTAGCTATTTTAGTTTGAGTAGTCAGAGAAGGTCCCTCTGTGGTACAATTGGTTAAGCTCTCAGCTGCTTATTGAAGGGCTGGTGGTTAGAAGTCATCCAGAAGCACCTTGGAAGAAAGGTTTGGCGATCTATGTCAGAAAAATCAGCCATTGAAAACCCTATGGAGCACAGTTCTACTCTGACACACATGGGATCACCACAAGTCAGAATGGACTCAATAGCAACTTTTCTTTTTTTTTAGTCAGGGAAGGTCTCTCTGGGAGATAGCATTCAGGCTGAGGTATGAATGACGAGAAGGAGCCAGATACAGGACAGTGGCCAGGAGAAAAGTACTTCAGGGAAGCAGAACACACATACAAAGTCTCTCAGCAGGAGCATGATAAGCTTGGTATGTTTTAGGCTTGAAATAAAACCAGTGTGGCTGGCGTGTAGAGAGTAAGGACAGAGAAGGTCAGAGTGGTAGGAAGAAGCCAGTCATGAAGGGCTTGATAAGTCAGGAAAAGGAATTCAGACAAGGGAGGACGTACCCAGTGCTTGTCCCAAAGGTGCTCCTGAGTGAAGGGCTTGTCCGTAAGCATGAGATGAAAGAAGGTTTTAGAGAGGCTGGTTTTCTCCTAAGCCTGAAGATGAGGGCAAAGTTCTAGCAAACGCTGCTCTGCCAAACGGTTTCCATGGGGGAGAGTGCCTGCCTACGTCAAACAGGAACCCTGGGGGAGAAACAGGCCTTTCTAGGAGTCTTCAGAAGAGATGCAATCAGTGGCTGAAAATAGGAAAATGACTAGAGATAGCCATTAGGTTCACAAAAGAAAGCTAAAAATAGATTCAGTGGGAGCTGCAAATCCAGTTCAGAGCATGCCTTCCCACGTCCTGAAGCTGAAAAGATTCCTCTGGGATTAAGTAGGGGAAGGGAAAAACAGGCAGAGCAGATGGCTTGATGAACATGAGCTGAACGCTTCAGGCTCCTCAAAGACAGGGAGCTTCTTTTCAGGGGGAAGAAAAGCCCCAAATAACCCGTTTGCCTTCCATTATTAATATTATTATTCTTCCAATTGTGAGTTAACAGATCCATCCTGGGCTGTTCAGGTCTGAAATCAAAAGAACTGTGTTCCTCTTCTTATTTACCAAGCTGCCTCAAACTGCCCCCAGCTCATTTCCGAGGATTTCAAGGAAGGCTAATGTTCCAGATGAGAAGTAATTACAGCTCTTGGTTTCTGACTGTCCAAGAGGCAACTCAGATGGTTAATTGGCTCTGCTATCTTGGTCTGTTTTCCTGAGGGTTTTGTACTTCAATCTCCCTCTCCTATGTCTTGGGGAATTTTCACAGTCCAGCAAGCTCTCCTCCGTTTAGGTTATCTCTAAGAGTGGGTCTACCATCAGGCAACAATTGATTTCCAAGTCTCCGTAGCTACCTTGCTTGGCTGGCTGTGGAGTTAAAGAGGGCTGGCTGTTCATTAGCATCTGTGACATTTTCATTAACATTAATGAGGCCCATCTGAAAAACACAGACCCAGAGTGAACAGAATTAATCTGTGCATTAGGAAGTGATTGGGAAAATTTTCCCTGACTTATTTCGCCCCGGTTAGGACCCAAAGGAGCATCGATGTCTAGGCCATCAAATTTGTCCGAAGATGATTAATACGGTAAAACCTGCGAAAGCCGTAACCTGTGTAAGGCAGAATCCTGTCAGAGAAGGAAAACTCAAATATTTTCCACTAAAGCATGCAATAGAAAAGTGGGAAGACTACACCCTGCCAAAGGCGGAGAACTTGCAAGACCCAGAAAAATAAGGCAGTCCTGTCAGTTCTGGCTCTCACAGATTTCACTGTAGTATTATTTGAAAAGAAGATTCTCTGGAGGCTTGGGAAAGTAATTAAAAAAAAAAATTATACTGGAGAATTTCAAACACACACAAAAGAATAGAGAATGTTACAATGAACCCCCATATGCTCATCTTCCAGTCACAACAGCTATTAACATTTGCCAATTAATTTTATTTTGTCTATTATCCCCTCCCCATCCACCCCCGTGTCTGTCAGTTTGTCGTACTGTGGAGGTTTGCATGTTGGCTGTGATGCTGGAAGCTATCCCACTGGTATTCAAATACCAGCAGGGCCAGCCATGGTGGACAGGTTTCAGCTGAGCTTCCAGACCAAGACAGACTAGGAAGAAGAACCCAGCGGTCTACTTCTGAAAAGAATTAGCCAGGGAAAACCTTATGAATAGCAGCAGAACATTGTGTTATATAGTGCCAGAAGAAGAGCCCCTCAGGTTGGAAGGCATTCAAAAAATGACTGGGGAAGAGCTGCCTCCTCAAAGTAGAGTAGACCTTAATGACATGGGTGGAGTCAAGCTTTCAGGACCTTTATTTGCTGATGTAGCATGACTCAAAATGAGAAGAAACAGCTGCAAACATCTATTAATAATCGGAACGTGGAATGTACGAAGTATTAATCTAGGAAAATTGGAAATCATCAAAAATGAAATGGAACACATAAACGTCAGTATCCTAGGCATTAGTGAGCTGAAATGGATAGGTATTGGCCATTTTGAATAGGACAATAATATAGTTTACTATGCGGGAATGACAACTTGAAGAGGACATTTCAAGACCTATCCTGAAGTATAATGCTGTCAGTGATAGGATAATATCCATATGCCTACAATGAAGACCAGTTAACATGACAATTATTCAAATTAATGCACTAACCAAAGATGAAGAAATTGAAGATTTTACCAACTTCTGCAGTCTGAAATTGATCAAACATACGATAAGGATGCATTGATAATTACTGGTGATTGGAATGTGAAAGTTGGAAACAAAGAAAAAAGGATCTGTAGTTGGAAAGTATGGCCTTGGTGATAGAAATGGCACGGGAGATCAAGTGATAGAATTTTGATAGACCAACAACATATTCATTGGAAATACCTTTTTCAACAACATAAACTGTGACTGTACACACGGACCTCGTCAGATGGAATACACAGAAATCAAATCTACTACATCTGTGGAAAGAGACGATGGAGAAGCTTGATATTAGTCAGAACAAAGCCAGAGGCCTCCTGCGAGACAGACCATCAATTGCTCATATGCAATTCAAGCTGAAGCTGAAGAAAATTAAAACTAATCCATGAAAGCCAAAGTACAACCTTGAGTATATTCCATCTGAATTTAGAGACCATCTCAAGAACAGATTTGACACACTGAACACTAATGATGAAGACCAGACAAGTGTAGGATGACATCAAGGATATCATACATGAAGAAAGCAAAAGGTCGAAAAAAGACATAAAAAAAAAAGACAAAAATGGATGTTAGAAGAGACTCTGAAACTTGCTCTTGAATGGTAGAGTAGCTAAAGCAAATGGAAGAAATGATGAAGTAAAAAGAAGACTGAACAGAAGATTTTAAAAGGCAGCTCAAGATAACAAAGTATTATAATGAAATGTGCAAACACCTGGAGTTAGGAAACCAAAGGGGAAAGAACACACTTGTCATTTCTCAAGCTGAAAGAACTGAAGAAAAAATTCAAAACTCGATTTGCAATATTGAAGGATTCTATGGACAAAATATTGAACAACACAGGAAGCATCAAAAGAAGATGAAAGAAATACACAGAGTCACTGTACCAAAAGAATTGGTCAATGTTCAACCATTTCACGAGGTAGCATATGATCAAGAAACAATCGTATCAAAGGAAGAAGTTCAAATTTCACTGAAGGCATTGGCAAAAAAACAAGACTGCAGGATTTGACACAATATCAATTGAGATGTTTCAACAAACAGATGTAACGCTGGAATCTCTCACTTACCTATGCCAGAAAATTTGGAAGACAGCTACCTGGCCAGTCATCTGGAAGAGATCTATATTTGTGCATATTCCAAACAAAGGTGATCCAACAGAATGCGGAAATTATCAAACAGTATCATTAATATCACACACAAGTAAAATTTTGCTGAAGATCATTCAAAAACAGTGGCAGCAGTACATCAGCAGGGAACTGCCAGAAATTCAAGCTGGATTCAGACTAGGATGTAGAACTAGGAGTATCATTGCTGATGTCAGATGGATCATGGTGGAAAGCAGAGAATACCAGAAAGATGTTTAACTGTGTTTAGTGACTTGCAAAGGCACTCGACTGTGTGGATGATAACAAATTTTGGATAACATTGAGAAGAATGGGAATGTTCAGAACACTTAATTTTTCTCATGAGGAACCTGTACATAGATCAAGAGGCAGTTGTTGGAATAGAAGAAGGGGGTACTGTGTAGTTTAAAATCAAGAAAGCTGTGCATCAGGGTTGTATCCTTTCACCAAATTTAGTTCAATCTATATACCAAAACCAAATCCGTTTCCATCAGGTCGATTCCGGCTCATAGTGACCCTATGGGACAGAGTAGAATTGCCCCATAATGTTTCCAAGGAGAGGCTGGTGGATTCGAACTGCTGACCTTCTGGTTAGCAGCCAAGCTCTTAACCACTGTGCCTCCAGGGCTCCAATTCAATCTGAGCAAATAATCCAAGAAGCTGAACTAAATGAGGAAGAACGAGCATCGGGATTGGAGGCAGGACCGGATTAAGGTATGTGTGGGCTCTAAACACTGATAATCTGTGGTGCTCCTCCTCTGCTTATTCATGCATTTGAATGGGATATGTGACTTATATATATGTTGTTGTTGTTGTTAGGTGCCGTTGAATCAGGTCTGACTTTTAGCGACCCTACGTACAACAGAATGAAACGCTACCTGGTCCTGCACCATGCTCACAATTGTTATGCTTGAGCCCATTGTTGTAGCCATTGTGTCACTCCATCTTGTTGAGGGTCTGCCTCTTTTTCGCTGACCCTCTACTTTAGCAAGCATGAGGTCCCTCTCCAGGGACTAATTCCTCCTGATAACATGTCCAAAGTATGTGAGACGTAGTCTTGCCATCTTTGCTTCTAAGGAGCATTCTGGTGTACTTCTTCCAAGACAGATTTGTTTGTTCTTTTGGTTGTCCATGGTATATTCAATATTCTTCACCAACATCACAGTTCAAAGGCGTCAATTCTTCTTTGATCTTCCTTATTCATCGTCCAGCTTTCGTATACATGAGGCCATTGAAAACATCATGGCCTGGGTCAGGCGCACCTTAGTTTTCCAGGTGACATCTTTGCTTTTCAACGCTTTAAAGAGGTCTTTTGCAGCAGATTTGCCCAATGCAATGCATCTTTTGATTTCTTGACTGCTGCTTCCATGGGTGGATTGATTGTGGATCCGAGTAAAACGAAATCCTTGGCAACTTTAATCTTTTCTCCGTTTATTGTGATGTTGCTTATTGGTTCAGTTGTGAGGATTTTTGTTTTCTTTATGTTAAGGTGACTATGCAAAAGCATTCAACTGTGTGGATCATAACAAATTATGGATAACATTGTGAAGAATGGGAATTCCAGAACACTTAATTGTCCTCATGAGGAACCTATACATAGATCAAGCGGCAGTCGTTTGAACAGAACAAGGGGATGCTGCGTGGTTTAAAGTCAGGAAAGGTGTGCGTCAGGGTTGTATCCTTTCACCATATCTATTCAATCTGTATGCTGGGCAAATAATCTGAGAAGCTGGACTATATGAAGAAGAATAGGGCATCAGAATTGGAGGAAGACTCATTAGCAACCCGCTTTATACAGATGACACAACCTTGCTTGCTGAAAGTAAAGAGCACTTGAAACAGTTACTTATATATATACATGTATACGTGTGTGTTAACTATCTATCATGTAACTTCTTTTTAAATGTAACTATAGTATTAGTGATTGAACGCAAAAGTGGCATATACTATTTTAGTGGAATGAGGTGAACTGGATTCTAAGATTTATATTGAGTGCTGAATCCTGAGATTTTTCTATATGCTACGTTTTCTACAAAAAAGAATATTCCACATATTCTACAACAAAGGAAATGAGTCAGTGAGCTTAGTTGTTTCAGCAAGCAATGTAAAATTTTATTGATCTCCCACAATGAAAAATCAACTTCCACCAATTTTGCTTTAAATGGCTTATTCTTCAATTTTAATGCTTGTTTATAATAAATGCTATAATTATAAATGAACAAATTAGAAGATGTCATAAAAGAAAATTTAATGATCAGAAAACAAATATCACAACAAATTACTATGTTTTTAGATAGATCTTTCATCGCTAACATATTATAATTGAAAATATTTCTTTCTATTCTTTGCTCTTACAAATTCTTCAATGATATCATCACAGTTAAGCTGCCAAACAATGTCTCATTCCATACTTAATAAGGACAATAAATTGAGTCTTTCTTGAATCATTGTGGTATGCTGAGGGTTTTTGAGTCTCTTTAGGGACAAAAATGAGCATTCTGTTGTACAGTTTGTGATCATTAAAGTTAGAAATATGCATAAAGCAATTTCAACATTGGGATTGTATTTTATCTTCTATTATAGAATCATACATGCCTACATGAGTAAAATTTGTCCTTCATGAATCTGTAAACTTAGTTCTCATGTAAGAATGAAATTATAGCATTTCTCCATAAAGGTTTGTATTTAAGTCATTGGGATAAACCTGCCCTAACTTCTTGAACATCTTCATGCATTCTTCATAAGTATAGCCACATTGATTAATAAGTAATATCTATTTGAAAGAACTTCATACACTTTGGCCCTTCTCTTCGTGCAAGATTCAAATGTTTCAATGATGGAGTAGTATGTGGTTGTGCAAAATTGATCTCTGGCACTGAATGATACTTCTAGAACACTTCCGTCATTTACTTCTTTTATTCTAATGCTTCTGCAACTTAAACTGCTTAAAATCAGTATTTGTTTTATTGTGTTTTTCAAAAAATTTTCAAAATCTCTTAAATTATGTAAATACCCTGTTAATGACTGGTAGAGATCTGTACATGGCTTTAAATTTATGTCTGAATCTTGGAGAGGTAGATTGGTCCGATGAAAACGCTGCAATACGTTATTCCACATAACTAGCATAAATACACACTCTAGTGTTTGCATTTTGTTGGCGACATTTTCAGCTTCTCTTTTGGTGTCTCCTTTTTGTGTCTGGTCTTCAGCAATATTTTCTAAGGAATCTAGAATCTGAGTGTATTATTCTAGGATTGCACTTGTTGCTACAGCATGCACTTCCCAACGTGTATCAGAAAGACATTTTGATACTCCATCATTGCCTAAATATGTTTTGAGAACTGCCCATCAGTGAGTAGAGGCAGCAAAAAATGGGTAGAAGAACTGAACAATAGAAAAAAATCAACTTCTTCTAGACAACAATCTACTGCACTACATCCTACAAATTTAAGTGAATGCACAGCACATGGTATGAAAATGGCATATTCATTATGTTCTAAAATTTTCTGTTGCATACCTTTATAATGCCTTCACATCAGCATGGTCATAGGACTGGCCCATACGTTTAGAAAAATACATTTTGCAAACTTCACGTAAATAGTGTAGTACTTGATTTGCAATTTCTTCACTGATATAACTTTTTAAGCTAGTAAATGTGATAAATTGCTCAACAGGTTTTCCATCTGTTGGAGATACTTATTTTTAAAACAATGCTTAGCTGATATGTATGAGAAAGATTAAGAGTGTAATCTACAGACAAACTGAAATATCAAGCTATACTTATTTTACTGAAAATAGTTGATCGAATGCTATCACTTACTGTGATGGTTAAGTTTTGTGTAAACTTGGATGGGCCATGATCTTCAGTGGTTTGGCAGTTATGATGTAGTTTGACAGACAGGTTTTTAATGGTGTAATCACCTCCATAATGAGATCTAATATACTGTGATCACCTTCATAATGAGATCTGTTGTGAGCAGCCAATCAGTTGAAAGGGAGTTTCCTTGGAGGTGTGGCCTACATCCAATATAGGTGGACTTTCTGGTAAGGCTTGCTGGGTTTTGCTCGCTCTAGATCCTGCAGCTGGCTGCTGTTCATCTGACCCCCGGTTCTTGGGACTTGAGCCTAGCAGCTTACCTGCTATCTTATCTGCCAATCTTGGGATTCATCAGCCTTCAAGGCCTGTGAGCCAGAGGCCTCTTATCTGATCTTCTGATCTTGGATTCACCAGCACCTGCAGCTACATGAGTCAGGAGAAGCCTCCAGCCTGACCCATGAACTTGGGACTTTCCAGCATCTACAACCACGTGAGCCATTTCCTTTATATATATGCTGCACTGGTTTTGCTTCTTAAGAGAACCCACCCTAAAACACTAAGTTTATTAATTCTTCTCATGTTGTTTTAGACATATATGATGGGTTGCCCTTTCCTGTGTTGCCATATTTTGATATGTGACCTGCTGAAAATGGATCAAACTGAGCAACAAGTTCAAGGAAACCTCCAAAATTTCCATTTTGTGGGGATGCAAACACTTCATTTCTTCCTCAAAAAGATAGTCCATGTTCGGTTATTGTTCACAGAAATAGCATGTTGCAAAATGGCTTTCCAGTACCGACGTTCTTCAATAATTTGTGTCTCTAGTTCATGCGTTAAGCCAAAACCATGACTTTGGTTTAAATATAACAACATACAATCTCTGTGAATTGAACTGTTTTTATGTTTCATCATATTTAAGCTGCAGCAATCACTAAATCCATCTGTAGCAAATTGAAAATTAAGTGATTTAAGACTGAATAGTTTGCAAACAAAACAATACACAGAGCCAACTGATGGAGAATACAGTAGCCACTCCCTCTTATAATTTTCACCATTCTTTGAACCTTGGAAATATATTCTGGCTATAGAACCTTGTTTGTTTACCATCCAGAAATTTTTGACATGAATTTTCAAATTGTCCACTGTGATATTGACAATCACTTGGCACTCTTTTGATCCAATAATTTACATCATTAGAAGAAAAATTATTTCACAATGCAAGATCTGTATTTCTGTTATTTATGGGGCTGCAGATGCGCCAATTTCAGATTCTAAAATAGTTTCACCTTCTATACCATTATTAATTTTTTTTTCTACAGTACAGAATGAATGCAGAATTTGGAACAAATTCTGCATGAGTGTTTTTGAAACAAACTCTGTTATATTCGTATTGCTATTAGTAATTTCAGCAGTACCAGTAAAACAATTTACACCCATTAAACTCGAGTGTTCAATGGAAGAAGTCTCTTCTGATTCACTATATTTTAAAAAGGAAGTTAATTTTGGAATTGTCTTTAGGAATTCACAAAATCCTTTTCTTTTTATCTTCTGAGAGCTTTTGTTTTTACATTTAACTTAGATGTTGCCATTTCATTTTACCTAAATATAAAATTATGTAACTTTTCAAATTTGGTTCTACCGTAGCAGATAAATTTGAATAACTGAAAATAAATAAAATTTATAAAACAACTAAAATTTTTTAAATAAAATTTACATTTGAATTTAGATGTTCACACAAAAATTTATATTTGAAAATTAATTAAAAAATTGATTGGGAACATGAAATTTTGTTCTTCGGGTCTGTCATAGATTGAATTGTGACCTCAAAAATATGTGTAACAACTGTTGGTGGGAAGGTAAAGTGGTACAACCACTTTGGAAATCGATTTGGCACTTCCTTAGAAAGCTAGAAATAGAAGTACCATATGATACAGCAGTCCTACTCCTTGGAATATATCCTAGAGAAATAAGAGCTGTCACACGAATAGATACATGCACACCCATGTTTATTGCAGCACTGTTCACAACAGCAAAAAGATGGAAGCAACCTAGCTGCCCATCAATAAATGAATGGATAAACAAATAATGGTATATCCACACAATGGAATATTACTCAACAATATAGAACAACGATGAAGCTGTGAAATATCGTATAATGTGGAAGCTGGAACTTATTATGCTGAGTGAATGACTAAATGTCAGTAACAGAAGGACAAATACTGTATAAGACAACTATTATAAGAACTCAAGAAAGGGTTTAAACACAGAAGAAAATATTCTTTGATGGTTATGGGGGTGGGGAGGGAGGGTGAGAGTTATTAACTAAGTAGATAGTAGATAAGAATCATCTTAGGTGAAGGGAAGGACAGCACACACTACAGGGGAGGTCAGCACAACTGGACTGAACCAAAGCTAAGAAGTTTCCTGAATA
>NW_004443970.1:13098955-13100792 GCF_000243295.1 Trichechus manatus latirostris
GTTAGGAGCTGGTTGAATGGTCATGGGGAATCAGAGGCAGAAAGGAGGAGTGTGCTGTCATAGAATGGGGTGAGCAATTAGGGTCTCTTAACAATGTATGTATAAAAATTTTGTATGGGAGACTAACTTGAAATGTAAACTTCATTCAATTACAACAATAAAAAAAAAAGAAATCCCCCCCCCAAAAAAAAGATGCATCCAGTACTCCTGTATGTTTCTGTACTTCATTGCTTTTACTACTGTATCAGATTCAATTGTGTGAATATACCATAGTTTATTCATTCAAAAAAAAAAATGTGGATCAATTTAGCTAAGTCATGATTTCCAGTATTGTGTGATTGTCCACCATTCTGTCATCTGATGTGATTTTCCCATGTGTTGTAAGTCCTATCACTATGATGTTAATGAGGTGGATTAGTGGCAGTTATGTTGATGAGATCTACAAGATTAGATTGTGTCTTAAGCCAATCTTTTTTGAGATTTAAAAGACAGAAGTGAGCAGAGAGACATGGGGACCTCATACCACCAAGAAAACAGCATCAGGAGCAGAGAACTTCCTTTGGACCCAGTGTGCTTGTGCCTGAGAAGCTCCTAGTCCAGGAGAAGATGGATGATAAGGAGCTTCCTCCAGATCTGACAGAGAGAGAAAGCCTTCTCTTGGAGCTGGTGCCCTGAATTTGGACTTCTAGCCTACTAGACTGTAAGAGAATAAACTTCAGTTGGTTGAAGCCATCCACTTGTGGCTAGCAGCACTAGGTAACTAAGACAAGGTCTGAGATAGTCAAAACAAATCGTACTTGCAAAGCAGTCAGATATAATTTCATTCATTTGTCATACAATGTTTGTGGGCCCTTCGCAGATCTCCACGGGTGTTTTTTGTCTCGAAATAATACTTAAAAACTTGTGCACTTGCCTTCTGTCTTTTGATGCTGTGTCTTCACAGTTCATTGGACTACTGCTGATACCCAATGGGCAAGAGCTATCACAAAGAGCAGATAAAAATACAAGGGTATGCTTAATCTGAAGACACATCTTGGTTTGCTTTGCGCAGAACCAGATATGTTACGGTCACATGATTACAATGCCACTGGTGCATTTGTATGTGGTTGATGAGAGAGAACTGAATGGGAGGTTATACTTAATCAGTCTGAAATGAAAAGGAAAATATAAGTATTATCATACTATTGGGAAGAGGCATAAATATGGATCTCTTCCAGTCAGTTGGCCAGGTAGCTGTCTTCCAAATTTTTTGGCATAGATGAGTGGGCACTTCCAGTGCTGCATCTGTTTGTTGAAACATCTCGATTGATAGTCTGTCAATTCCTGGAGACTTGGTTTTCATCAATGCCTTCGGTGCAGATTGGACTTCTTCCTTCAGTACCATCAGTTCCTGATCATATGCTACCTCTTGAAGTGGCTGAACGTCGACCAATTCTTTTTGGTATAATGACTCTGTGTATTCCTCTCGTCTTCTTTTGATGCTTCCTGCATCGTTTAATATTTTCCCCATAGAATCCTTCTCTATTGCAACTTGAAGCTTGAATTTTTTCTTCAGTTCTTTCAGCTTGAGAAATGCTGAGTGTATTCTTCCTTTTTGGTTTCTAGCTCTAGCTCTTTGCACACATCATTATAATACTTTACTTTGTCCTCTCAAGCCACCTTTTGAAATCTTCTGTTCAGTTCTTTTACTTCATTTCTTCCTTTTGCTTTAACTACTTGACATTCAAGAGTAAGTTTAGAGTCTCTTCTGACATCCATTTTGGTCTTTTCTTTCTTTCCTGTCTTTTTAATGACCTCTTGCTTTCTTCATGTATGATGTCCTTGATGTCATTCCATA
>NW_004443970.1:13100892-13131625 GCF_000243295.1 Trichechus manatus latirostris
CAGTTTCAGCTTGAACTTGCATATGAGCAATTGATGGTCTGTTCTGCAGTCAGCCCCTGGCCTTGTTCTGACTGATGATATTGAGCTTTTCCATTGTCTCTTTCCACAGATGTAGTCGATTTGATTCCTGTGTATCCCATCTGGTGAGGTCCATGTATACAGTCACCATTTATTTTGGTGAAAAAAGGCGTTTGCAATGAAGACGTTTTTGGTGTTGCAAAATCCTATCATGTGATCTCCGGCATCCTTCCAATCACCAAGGCCATATTTTCCAACTACCGATCCTTCTTCTTTGTTTCTAACTTTCACATTCCAGTCACCAGGAATTATCAATGCATCCTGATTGCATGTTTGATCAATTTCAGACTACAGAAGCTGGTAAAAATCTTCAGTTTCTTCATCTTTGGTCTTAGTGGTTGATGTGTAAATTTGAATAATAGTCGTACTAACTCGTCTTCCTTGTAGGCCTATGGATATTATCCAATCACTGACGGCGTTGTACTTCAGGATAGGTCTTGAAATATTCTTTTTGACGATGAATGCAATGCCATTCCTCTTCAAGTTGTCATTCTGGCATAGTAGATCCGAAGATTGTCTGATTCAAAATGGCCAATACCAGTGCATTTCAGCTCACTAATGCCTAGGATATCAATGTTTATGTGTTCCATTTCATTTTTGATGATTTCCTATTTTCCTAGATTCATACTTCGTACATTCCATGTTCCGATTATTAATAGATGTTTGCAGCTGTTTCTTCTCATTTTGAGTCCTGCTACATCAGCAAATAAAGGTCCTGAAAGCTTGACTCCATCCACATCATTAAGGTTGACTCTACTTTGAGGACTCAACTCTTCCCCAGTCATCTTTTGAGTGCCTTCCAACCTGGGGGCTCATCTTCTAGCACTATATCAGACAATGTTCTGCTGCTATTCATAAGGTTGTCACTGGCTAATTCTTTTCAGAAGTAGACTGCTGGGTCCTTCTTCCTAGTCTGTCTTAGTCTGGAAGCTCAGCTGAAACTTGTCCACCATGGCTGACCCTGCTGGTATCTGAATACGAGTGGCATAGCTTCCAGCATCACAGCAACATGCAAGCCCCCACAGTACGACAAACTGACAGACACGTTTGGGATTTTAACGTAGTCTAAGTAAATTGGCCAGGACTCTTGGCCAGAAGTCTAGCTCAGTCTTGGTTTAGCAAATAAGTGAAATTTAGTGACTTAAATCTCTCTCTAACTCTGCTTTTGTTGGTCAGCTTTCTTCTGCCTTTGAAGGTATTATCTAAATTGACCCAGGAACTTTGCGAGAAATAGCTTCGGCTTAATTTGTCGCTATAACTTGTTTCTACAGAGAAAAAGATCATATTTCCATCTGATTCATCAAGCTTGAGCCCCTAAACTAATCACTATGGACAGGGGAATGGAGTACTCTGATTAAACAGACTAAGGTCATGTTCTCCTAAGCCTTGAATTTGATAGATTAGAGGGTAGGGTAAATCCATTGAAGAGACATGGAAAGAGGGAGAAATGGTACATAAAAGAATGAGATGCTGGGTAGAAAAATATTTTTAAACCCAAAGCCACTTACAACCTGTCTTAGTAAGTCACTTCTCTCTAAACTCTAGTTTATTCAGCTGTAAAATGAGAGTGATAATTTGCCTTTTAAGTTGTTGTGAAAGAAAAATGAAATAATATATTAGGGAGAAAGGTTTTTTTGTAAACTTTACAGGCCTGTGGAAATATTACTCCTTACTAGTATCTCTAAAAACCTGTCATTTCTCTAGCAAACTTTTCTTTGACATATGACTTATTAAGAAAAATCTTCATATTTAGTGATAAATAAAATATATTTATTACCATTAGAGTATATATATGCTCTGAATTCCTCAGCCCAAAAGGAAGTAAAAATAAGAGTATTAGAAAAATCTGGGATACAGTTATTTATATCTCATGTTTGCTGAACTCTCTGCCAATGTACAGCTTAATTTTAGGTTTACCTTAAAATGTCTTTGCTAAAAGGTAAAAGCTGGGTAAAAAGCTTCCCAGATAAAAATAAACAGAGGGTTTATACAAAGGAAAAATACAAAGCAAGAATACAAAGCTTAAAAAGATGTGGGAGAAAACTGAACCATGAGCAGAGTTTGTGCATTTAAGGTAAATTAGAACTTTGCCTAAGGTCATGAACCAAGTGGAGAAGGCAGTGCAGAAGTGGTGTGGCCTGGGGGCATCAGAACTCCTCCTCTAACTTTACAAGGTGGGTGGGGAAGAGAATCCTTACCAGTATCAACAGCCCAAGACTGATTTCTATGAGGTGGTCAGACATACCTCCTCTCTCCTCCCTTTTTACTAATTTTGACACCAGCTGTTCCTCCCATGTCACTCTCTATTTCTCCGCTGGGTATGATAACTGGTCATGGCCACACAGAACTCACAGACCATACTCACAAACATGGGGTTCATTAGGGAAGTAATAGGTTACAATTCAGGATCAGGAATAACTCAGGATACAGTTCTTCAGTAGGGCAGCTTCTCGGCCATGACCACAGGCAGACCTCTCCTTGGCCCTTGGCTTCTTGGCCTCTCAGCCCAGCCTCTGCCCTGCTTGGGCAAGTATTACAAAGCTCTTTAGCTCTGCCAGTAAGTGCCTGGGGTACCTCACTCTGCCAGCAAGCCTCCTGCCTGAAGGTGCTCAACTCTCTTGTTCTGTGAGTTGGCACACTCACTGTAACTACCTTGCTCCATGGGCTGGGAAGCCCACTGTGCTGTCTCATGCCGGTCTCCTGGTTCTGCTGCCACCATTTCTCTGCTGTTGCTCCTCACCATCTTATATCATCTCCAGTGTTACAGCTCTCTCTCTCTCTCTGTCTCCTGGGTCTAGGAAGTTCTCAGTGCAGGGATCCTGGGTCCAAAGGATGCATTCTGCTCCCGTGTCTACTTCTTGGTGATAGTGAGGCCCCCGTTTCTGCCTCTAGGATGGCTCATTTTAAGCCTAGTGGGATGGCAAAACTGACCAATCACCTTATTAGGGTTCCGTACATCTTATTTGGATGGTCCCACTCCCACAAGGGTGCCATGCACCTTATTTGCACTATTAGCACACTGTTCGATCCCCTTGGTGGGTCACAGTCACCTTATTTGCGTAGTCCCACCCAATCATTTGGTGGTCGTTACAGGACCATATCAATAAAGGTCATATAAAAGCGATCCATTGCACCACAGGTGGTGATTCTGTAAATGATTAAACCTTAAAATTATACCTTACGAGGGCCACAGTAGCTGGACCTTGGTAGAATGGGAGAAAAATGTGCAATAGGACTGGAGGACTCCCCGAGACTATTGCTCTGAGATACTCTTTAAACCTGGAACCAGAGCTAACCCCTGAGGTCACCTTTTAGCTAAATGATAGATTGGCTCACAAAATAAATAATATCACCCATGAGTACTGTGATTCTTTAAGAAATCATATATATGAGACCAAATGGTCAACAATTACTTCAAAACAAAGGTAAGAATGTAAGGAAGCAGGGAAACTAGATTAATGGAAATGGAACAACCAGAACAGAAATATTGAGGAAGTTTACATACTGTGAAGAATGTAGCCAATGTCACTGAAAAATTTGTGCATAAATTGTTGAATGAGAACCTAAACCGCTGTATAAACCTTCATCAAAAACATAATAAAATATTATTAAAAAAAATTATATATCACTATAATACTTGACAGAAACCCTGGTGGTGCAGTGGTTAAAGTGCTTGGTTGTTAACTGAAAAGTCAGAGATTCGAACCCACTAGCTGCTCTGCAGGAGAAAGATGTGGCAGTCTGCTTCCGTGAAGATTTCCAGCCTTGGAAACCCTATGGGGAAGTTCCACTCTGTCCTATAGGGTTGCTATGAGTTGGAATTGACTCGACTGCAGTGGGTTATAATACTCTAGCTAATCAAAATGGACCTTGAGTGCTTGGGCTCATAATGAAGAAGGAAATCTTGAATTTGTGCATCTTCCTGCCTCAGCTGAAGAATTCTAAAACATGTCTATGTGAAAGCTGTCTTTAGAGAGCTTCCCAGTGTATAAATTATTTTCTCTGACTTTATACCTGTGAAAACATATTAAATTCACCTAAGAAGTTGTCTATACCTCAGCATTGTAGCCATTGTTTTTTAGACACCTAGAGTCCCTGGATGGTGAAAAGAGTCAAGGCACTCAACTGCTAACTGAAAGGCTGGAGATTCAAGTCCACCTAGAGGTGCCTTGAAGGAAAGCCCTGGTGATCTACTTCTGAAAAACCAGGCACTGAAAATCCCATGTAGCACAGCTTTACTTTGACACACACGAGGTTGCCATGAGTCAGAATTTACTCAATGGCAAGAAGTTTGGTTAGAGTTTGCTAGGTTCCTTCAATATTTGTTAACATAAAGACTTAAGAGCTGAAGCAGGAAAAATAATCTAGTAATTGTGGCTGGGACCAGGCAATCTACATCCTAATTTTCATTCTGTAAATATTTGTTCAAAGAATAAATATATGAGTGTCAGGCACTGCCCTAGGTGCCAGGGAGAGAGTTTTGAATCAAACATAGTTCGTACCTTCATGAAGCTTATATTTATCATGTGGGAGAGACACATGATAAAGATAATATCACGTAAGTGATGATCACTCTAATGAAAAATAATGAAGGGCAAAGGAATTAAGTCAGGTATCCCTGGGTGGTGCAAACAGTTAAGCTCTTGACTACTAGCCAAATGGTTGATGGTTTGAACTCACTCAGAAACTCCTTGGAAGACAGACCTGGCAATCTGCTTCTGAAAGGTCACAACCTTGAAAACCTTATGAAGCAGTTCTACTCTGCATTCATGGAGTTGCCATGAGTCAGAATCAACTCCATGGCAACTAACAACAACAACAACGAGGGGATTAGGTGGGGACATTGGGTACTCTTTTAGAGAGGGTGGTCAAGGAAGAACTCTCTAAGGGGTTGATATTTGAGGTCAAGTCTTGAGAAGTGGGAGAGCAAGACTTGATAATTTGGGGGAAGAATTTTCCTAGAAAAGGGAATAGTATGTGCAAAGACCATGAGGCAGAGGTGTGCTTGACTTTTTAGAGGAACCAGCAAGAAGCTAAGGTGGCTGGAATGGACAGAGCAGGGAAGGAGGACTAAATTGGAGAGTAAGCCAGAGGCTAGATTACACATGGCTTTAGAGGCTTTGATAAGACTTTGGATTTTACAGATGTGTAATGGGGAGTCATTGGACAGCTTGAGCAAAGAAGCATCACAGTGTAATTCATGTATTAGAAAGAGCACTGCAGCTGTTATACGGAAAATAAACAGTGAAGAGTAAGGGTAGAAAAAGGGGGATCAGTAGAGGACTATTACAGTAATTTAGAATGCAGATTATTGGGTTGGAGATGGTGAGAAATTGTTATATTTGGAATATACTATGTAGATAGGAAAGTCCCTGGGTGGTGGAAATGGTTAATGTGCTCGGCTGCTAACTGAAAGGTTGGCTGTATGAGTCCATCTAGAGGTGCCTTGGAGTTAAGGCCTGGATACTTACTTCTGAAAAATTACTTTTAATTATTTCTTAGTTTATCTTTCAATTTTAATTTTGAAAATACTCTGGCTAAAGCGAAGATAGTGCAATAGGAACTGTGTCAGGGAAAACATGAAGTGAGGAGACACTGTAAATAATAAGTTGTTTTTAGGCACTAATTTTTTTGTTTTTATTTAATTTTATTTTTTAGCATGCTCCTTTAACTCTTCCCCTGAGGAAGGGTTTGTTACATAATCCTTTCTCATTAGTCTGTACTAATTTTAATCCCAAACCAGAAGACAAAACTTTGAAAAGAAAATTCCTTTCAAAATAAAAGCAAGATCTCACACAGAGAACACTTCTTTGCAAAGCTCTCAGAAGGTTTTCACAGGAAGTAGCTCTTTTGCCCTCACGAGCTCTCCTTGCTTTTAATCTTAGGGGATGAAGGAATTATATTTCAAAAGCTTCATCATTTACAGCTTCTTGTCCCGACCTCAGTCAGGGATCCCTGAGAATTTCTCTGCCAAGTAGTATGCTAGGGAGTTCTTAAGAGGCCAAGAGGACAACATTGTGATAAAATGGTCGTACTTGCTCCAGTTGGTGGGAAAAGAAGGCCTCAGCCCTTTTGCAAAAGCCTAAACTCAAGGTTCAACCTGACTTTGAAACTGATTCATAAGGGTCAGATGAAATTTCTCTGGAGATGAAAATGCAAAAAGGAATTTCTTATTAAATGCAATGCCATAGGCCATGATAATTCTGAAATGTGATTCCCTTCTAGTAATTTTTCATCCATATTATTTTCCTTTCAGAATTTGGTGGCCTACAAAACGCATTTTTCTTACTTCAAATCTTGCACTTTCTTTTTCTGCCTTTCCACCTGTTCATTCACTTATTCATTAATTCAATATTGTTGAACATCTACCGTGAAGCCTATTTCTGGGTGAGGTGCTGAAGAATAAGAATGTGGGTCAAAGACTCTCCCTGCCCAAAAGATAATTACAGTAGATTGGGGAGGATATAAAGAAAAGTAATAATAATAGGTAATGATTACTAGATAACAGGAACTCTTCTAAGAACTTTATATATATTCACTCATTTAGTCTTCACAATTCTATAAGAAAATGACAATTATCATCCCCATTTTACAGATGAGAAAACTAAGGCATAAGAGAGTATCAGTGATTTGCTTGCAATCTCACAGTTAATGGAAGAGCTAGGCAGGATCAAGCTGTCTGGCTCAGAGTTTATGTTCTTAAAGGTGTGTTTTACTATCTCTATTAGGTATTAATAAGTATATGTTAACTATTATATAGGAGTCCCTGGGTGTGGTGTAAATGGTTAAGCACTCAGCAACTAACTAAAAGGTTGGTGGTTCAACTCTTGCCCAGAGATGCCTCGGAAGAAAGGCCTGGTCATCTACTTCTGAAGGATAATCCCATTACCCATTGCCATCAAGATGATTCCTATTCCTAGTGGCCCTATTGGGCAGGGTTGAACTGCCCCTTAGGGCTTTCAAGGCTGTAATCTTTACGGAAGCAGACTGTCACATCTTTCTCTTGAAGAACGGCCATTGAAAACCCTATGGAGCACGGTTCTACTCTGACACACATAGGATTGTCATGAGTCAGAATTGACTTGAGGGGAACTGGTTGGATGGTTGGCATCTTAGTCTCTTAGTGATGCTGTAACAGAAATACCATAAGTGGGTGGCTTTAAAGAACAGAAATTTATTTTCTCAAGTTTAGGAGGCTAGATGTTGGAACTCCTGGTGCCAGCTCTAGGTAAAAACTTTCTCTCAGTAGGCTCTGGGGGAAGATAATTGTCTTTTTTGCGCCTCTGTTCCTTGTAGAGCACCATGTGGCATCTATCTTTCCCCCATCTGTGCTTTTTCCTCTCTGAGTCTAATCTGCTCTTTTTATATCTCAAAAGTCATTGGGTTTAAGACACACCCTACGCTGATATGACCTTTTTAAAATAACAAAGAAAATCCTAATCCCAAATGGTATTACATCCACAGGTATAGGGGTTAAGATTCAATCTGCCACTCTGTCTCTTTATTGGTACATTTAGTCCACTTATATTCAGTGTAATTATTAATAGGTATGTTTAGTGCTGTCATTTTGATGTCTTTTTTTGTGTGTTGTTCACAGTTTCTTTGTTCCACTTAATCTTCTGTGCTGAGTCATTTTTCTTTAGGTATTTTCTTTTCATCTTTTTCATTGTTGTTGATTTGTATTTGCTGAGTCTTTATATTTTTGTTGTTTTTTATTTTGACTTGTAGGATTGTTAGTTTCCTTGGTGGTTACCTTAATATTTACCCCTAATTTTCTAGGTTTATACCAGTCTTTTATTTCTTTATATCACCTTGACTTCCTCTCCATATGAAAATCAATGTCTACATTTTTTAGTCACTCTATTTTGTTTTAATGTTGTCATCTTTTACATATTGACATCTCTGTATTCCTCTTTTCAGTGTTTTACCCTTGATTTATTTTTGTGACTTCCCTATCTGGGTTAATATCTGGTTGCTTTGTCCTGTGTTCTAGTCTTGGGTTGTTATCCGGTGTTATTGATTTTTTTAACCGGAGGATTCCCTTTAGTATTTCTTGTAATTTTGGTTTGGTTTTTGCAAATTCCCTAAACTTCTGTTTATCTGGAAATGCCCTAATTTCACCTTCATATTTGAGAGGCAGTTTTGCTGGATATAGAATTCTTGGCTAGCAATTTTTATCCTTCAAGGCTTTATATATGTCATCCCATTGCCTTCTTGCCTGCATGGTTTCTGCTGAGTAGTCTGAGCTTAGTCTTATTGACTCTCCTTTGTAGATGATTTTTTGTTTATCCCTAGCAGCTCTTAAAATTCTCTCTTTATCTTTGGTAAGTTTGATTATAATATGTCTTGGTGATTTTCTTTTGGGATCTACCTTATGTGGGGTTCGATGAGCATCTTGGATAGATATCTTCTCATCTTTCACAATATCGGGAAAGTTTTCTGCCAACAGATGTTCAACAATTCTCTCTGTATTTTCTGTTATCCCCTCTGTTCTGGTACTCCAGTCACTTGTAGGTTATTCCTCTTGATAGAATCCCACATAATTCTTAGGGTTTCTTCATTTTTTTAAATCCTTTTATCTGATTTTTCCTCAAATAAGTTGGTGTCAAGTGCTTTATCTTCACTCTCTCTAATTCTGACTTCCATTGCCTCAGTTCTGCTCCTATGACTTTCTATTGAGTTGTCTAATTCTGAAATTTTGTTGTTAAACTTCTGGATTTCTGATTGCTGTCTCTCTATGGATTCTTGCAACCTGTTAAATTTGCCATTATGTTCTTCTCTAATCTTCTTAATTTCCTCTATTTCGTGGTCTGTGTTTTGCTTAATTTCCTTCCTAATTTCTTGAAGAGTTCTGTATATTAATCTTTTGTATTCTGCCTCTGGTAATTCCAAGAAATTTTCTTCCTCCAGAAAATTTCTAGATTCTTTATTTTGGGAGCTTGCTGAAGCCATCATGGTCTGCCTGTTTGTGTGATTTGATATTGACTGTTGTCTCCAAGCCATCAATAAGTTATTATATTTATTTATTTTATGTTTGCTTACTGTGTCTTAGCTTCTTGTTTTGTTTTGTTTTGATATGCCCAGATAGGCTGCTCGTGTGAGCTAGCGCAGTCACCAGCATCCCTGAAGCTCCAATGTCCTGCCCCCAGGTGGCCAGACCTGCCACTGAGGATGTGAGCCCAGGAGTCTGCCCACTCCTCCCATATGGATTCACATCAGGTGTCTGGGTAGTCAGCCACCAAGTGCATGATGCAGGCTCTCACCTACAGTTCTAGATAGGAATGGGTGATTGGTGTAGGCACAGGCATCTGGCTACAGCTGGGGAACACACGCTGAGCAAGTCAGGGGGCTGACGGCTGCCCCCGCGTGTCCAGGAGGAAAGCACGTCCCTGTTCCCTAGAGCACTTAGGTGGGTGGGTTTTGCAGCTGACTGTGAGCACCCAGTGCTGTTGGCTGTAAGGACTGAAGGGCACCTTTTATTCTTGGGCCCCTATTGCAGGTGGCTAGGTGGTGTGGGTGGAGCCACCACTCTCCAGGCCCCTGATGTCATAGGTGAAGACCCTGCTTAATGGGCAGAGCAGTGTCAAATGTCATGAACCTGCCACTTCACAGCTGAAACAATTGAAGTTAGACTTCAGGTATATACCCTGTTGTACTCGGTAATGAGGGCCTACACTGTTGAAATAGGCCCACACAAGTCTATGCAGGGGGAAAGGCACTCAAAGTCTGTGGATCCCTTATGCCTGTGCCTAGGCAAAAGAGCTGTGCCTACCCTGAGTTCCTGGCTTAGGGGAGCCGGCAGATTACTTTTTCCCCGTTTGTTAATTTGTTCCCTCTCCAAGGCTGGGAGAATGGCTCAGGGGGCATGATGGGTCCTACTTCCTGCCCAGGGGACTCAGCAATAGCTGAAGCTGGTCCCAGACCTGGTGCAGAGCAGGGAGTGGGGAGGTAAATGGGAGAGAGTTTGTTCCCTAAGAGGGGTATTTTTGATCCACGCAATAGGCCAGATGCAAGTACTTATCTTTTGCCAATCGAGGACTGCTTCTCACTGGTTCTGGATGGCTGAGTAGATTCTGTGCTGCTGGGTCTCTACCAATGTGGAAAATGCCTCCTGAGCACCGCTGCTTGCCTGCCTCACCACACACCCCAAGCTGATCCTGGCTGAAGGGCTCCAGCTCCCACCGGCTCATGTCTGGCAACTCATCACTGCTTTCAAACCATCTCTCCCTCCCCCTGCCACTCAGTCCAATTCCTCAACTTTGCCTTTGTTGTTCAGTGCTCCTAGATTGTCATATATAATCAATTCACTTGTTTTTTCAGGTCTTTGTTGTAAGAGGGACCACCAGAAGCGTCTGACTACTCCACCATCTTGACCCCACCTTGGGGTTAAAATTCAAACATATATTTTTTGGGGGGCACAATTCAATTCATAACAGTTGCTATCTCTTATATAGCTATAGATAAATATGTTTTTATATAATTCATTTAGATAACATGCAATTCATTGTTTAAAAATAATTTTCTGTAGGCATTTATGCCATAGGGTAAGTTCAAGGATAATGATAGCTCAGTATATTACTTGAAAATAGACCATCTACCCTGGATCAGAAGTGCCTGATGAAGATATAATGCAGACAGTTGCATCTGCTAGTCTGAAGTTATAATGAAGATTTGGGCTAAAGACTGAGACTTCAGAGTCTTCTATTATAGGAATTTAAAACTATGAAATGAATGGTATCAAGAAGAAGTAATGTGTGATAAAAAGAAAAGGATGAGAATAAACCTTTGAAGGCTCAACATTAATGGTGTGAACAGAGGAAAAAGAATCAAAAGGAAAGCAGAGAGGGAAGGATGAGAAGCAGGAGGAGAACAAGGTAAGATGCAAAGGAAGATCAAGAAATAGAGTTTCAAGGATGGAGAAATCCATATCGTTAAATGTAGCGGAGAAGCTTACTTCATTTCCTTACCAGATGGGTTGTTCATGTATAAATAGCACTTGACACAGCTGAGCAAAAGTGCTTCCCAGCAAATGGCCAGAGGTGACTCATGCCCTCCTCTGTCTGGGATTGGTTCCTTGACTGGGATAAGTCAAAGATACATCTTTGAATGATTGGAAACCATCAGGCCCTGGACTGAATTCTACCTGCTCCAATTTGTGTGGATAAGCCCCCTGGAAAACATGGCAAGCCTGGGCCTTTGGTTTTGCTTGTGTTCTCAGTTTGCTTTTGATGGAAAGAATGAGATTAAGTCACTCACTTAAGCAGAACAAGTGGCCCCTTTGAGCAGAATGGACAGGAAAAATCCATGTTAAGGGGAAAAGGAGGCGAGAAGATGGACGTCTTAGGAGGAATGATACAAATTAAAGAAGAAACAGTATGTAAAGTTAAATTGAGTAAGGAGAGAGTGTTTGTTTGAGGAAATGTGAGAAGGGGACTATTTTGGTCTTAGAGAGAGGTCCTTTGAGGTGACTATCATGCCTCTCTGACCAGTGTCAAAAAGGCTGATTTATCCACCTTCCTCCAATTCTACCAAACATTCCTTCAGGTCTACTGCTGAAAAGAAGACCTTCAAGGAAAAGTGGGTCACCATGTACTTCTCTTGAGAGCAAGGAATGGGGATGAGAGAGGTGCTGTATGTACTTTAGGAATGAAGGTAGAGAAGAGAATGACCCTGAAATTGAAGAAGTTTTATCCCTGAAGGCTGTTGAACAGAGTGCAAATTGTATAAAACCACAGGACTTCACAAATATTTTAATGAATGCTCTTCCAGTAATGAAATTACTTTGGGTAATGCATTTCTTGGATATGTTTTATGTAAGGAGAGAAAAATAAAATGGTTGCCAATTTGAAAAAAAAAAAAACTAAAATGAACTTGATGATCTGAAACTATTAAATATTTAAAAGATCTCAACAATTAAGACATTTATTATTTCGTTTTCTTTTAGCTGAAATACTGAAGAAAATACCCAGTAAAATGTGAACACAAGTGTATGACAACTTATGCAAATAAGTACTTTATTAAGCTAGTTCACATTGGGGTGGATTTATTTCCTTTCACTACTCAGAAGTTTGTTTTGGAGGGGGGGTGTGTATGAGAGAGAGAAAGAGAATTCAAATGCAGTGTGTAGGTTTTTTTCAGTGATAGCTTTAAAAAGCATGATTGGCACCAAGTAACGTACCTGTAATGTCAGCTTGTGACATAACCTTTGTTAATTCTGCTTTTTTCCTTGACTGAATTGCAATGTCTTGACAGATAATAATAATAATTAAAAAAAAAAAAACACAATAACATTTATTGAGTGTCTATTCTCTGCCAGGTACTGTGCTGTGCATTTCTGATTTAGGCCTTCCAAGATTCCTTATGAGATAGGTGATATTATTATAATCCCTGTTTTACATTTGAGAAAACTGAGGGTCAGAGCCATTAAATAAGTTTCTTCAGATCATACAGTTGCTAAGAGGCAGGAAGAGCCAGGATTTCGACCTACATGGTCAGAATCTGGAGCCCAAGCTCTTCACCACCATGCTATGAGCAGCATGGGAAACCCTTCCAGTCCTGCATTCACTGCTGCACTGATTTGGGAGCAATGTTCTGATTCTTTTCTAAAGTCTGTGGTTAGTGGTCTCTCTCGTAGATTGACTGCATCAGCTGCTTGCTGTCTGTGAGGCCATGGACTGAGCTCTCTCTGCATCAAGTTTTCCATGAAAACTTCTCTGCTCGGTGCACTTGGCCCCAGAATCTGCCTCCTCCTCTCCTACTCTGCAGACCCCTCTTCAACACCGCTGCTCTGCTCTGCACTCCAGCCCTCCCAAACTGCTCACTGTCCCCTCAATGCCACCCACTGCATCATGCCTCTTTGACTTAGTCCAGACCCTTTCCCCTCCCACCTTCTTGCCTTTACCGATAATCAGTCACATTTCATCGTAAGAATTTCCTTCTCCAGAAAGCCTTCCCTGACCTCTCAAGTAGAGTCTCGCTCTCCCTTCATCAAGCCAACACTCCAGGCTGTGCAGACAGTACTTCTCTAGCAGCACTGTCCTGCGCTACTGCAATTACTTTTGGTTTGAGCCACCTGAACTATAAAGCATAAAATCTCTGAGTGATGCAGATGGTTTGCACTCTACCCACCCAGCAGCACCACAAGAGAAAGATCTGGTGATTTGCTTCTGTAAAGAAAACAGCCAAGAAAACCCTATGGAGCAGTTTGACTGTAACAAATGGGGATGTCATGAGCTGGAATGAACTCAATGGCAACAGGCTTTGGGTTTTTGAACTATTAAGTCCATTGATGGAAAAGACCATATTCTATTCTATTTTGTAGTTCAAGTTCCTGGCATTGTGTTTGGCACATTAGAGGGACTCCATAAATATTTTAAAGAGTGAATTTGAATTTGAATGAATGAAGAACAAAAATTTGGAAAAAGGAATAATAGGCTCCCAAACAAAGGAAAGAACAGATATTTAAAAAGAGGAGAGGAGAAGGCAAGTAAGGTTTGAAGAAGAGCCTGGAGCAAAAAATCAAAAATTAATTTTACATTTTGCTAAGCTTTAAAATTATTCCCCAAACCACAATGATGTAACTACTTTCATTAGTCCATTAATATACTCAGGGTACTGCCTCTAGCCTCAAGGAAATTCCCTTGCCAAATTGAGAATTATCCTTAAGCCCCTGAGTTTTTGCCCCCTTCCTGTCTTTAAAAGGCTTGTACACAATTTCAGATGCAGGAAAGTAGTTCTTTCAGCGCATCTCCTCCTACCATTATTTTAATGATGCTGGAACTGATTCAGCCTTAGAATTTAAGTGTTTCTAGAATCCCTTGTCAGCAGTTTTAAAGATCTCTTTGGATATAAGTAATTCATATTAAAAATCTGAACATAATTTTCTATTCAGAAAAAGGATGAACCCTATAAAAACTTACTTCTCCAAAAAGATAAAATGTCAGCATTTAGGAATGAAATGTCCAGTGATCTCTGAGATTGAGAAAAACCTTATGCTTTGATTTTTCTTTTAGTCTTGAAGATGGGCTTGCTTCAATCAGTTCTCACATTTTCATCCTCTGTAATTAGGGGCATAGATTTTGTTAGAAACCTGGCTGTTCTAAGGGTCTCATTGGTGTTCATGGAGTAAAGCAAAGGGAAGAGAACAGACCTTTGTTAAGAATTCATTTAATATGTGCCAGGAACAACAACCCTTGCAAGGTACATGTCTTGATCCCATAATAACTATGTTGTTAGTTGCTGTTGAGTTGGCTCTGACTCATGGTGACCTCATGTACAATAGAACAAAACCTTGCTCAGTACTGTGCCATCTTTAAGAGCACTGGTATGCTCAAGTCTATTGTGGCCACTCTGTATTTTGAGCGCCTTCCAACCTGTGGTGGGGGGGCTTATCTTCCAGCACTATATCAGACAACATTCTGTTGTAATCCAAAGGGTTTTCACTGGCTAATTTTTGGATGTAGATTGCCAGGCCTTTCCTTCTAGTCTGTCTTAGTCTGGAAGCTTCACTAAAACCTGTCCACCATGGGTGACCCCACTGGTATTTGGAATATCTATTGCATAGCTTCCAGCATCATAGCAACATGCAAGCCACCACAGTATGACAAACAGACAGATGGGTTGTGGTCCCATTCTATAGATTATAGCAAACAAATAAAGAAACAAAAACAAAAATTTTCACAACTAAGAAAAACTACTGTTGGTCAGAATGAAATCCATGACTTAGCCTTATCATGGCAACCCTGAAAGTGACTGAACTGACCAGTTACAAATGACTTGTCCTTCAAGTAGCGAAGCCATATTTTCTATTCATTTTAAGAAGAGTAGAGTTTTGGAATTTTGGACTATTTATAGACACAGTAATATGAAGGAAACTCTTTGAGCAAATACTCCATATGAGTTCTCCAGTTGGTCTCAGTGTGAGGCACCGTTGGAAATTTTCTTTTGTTCTTTGATTTATATTTTCTTACAGGGGCTCTGCTCATGGAATCCATTGAACCCCAAGCAATTCATGAGTAGGATTCTGAGGTTCTATGAACTTAAATGGGAAAAAAAAAATTATATCTTTAATTTCATTAACCTGTGTCTGAAATCTAGCAGGTCTTGCAATTATAAATTTAGGCAGCATTCCTCAGTACTAATAGCAGTGTTATTATTAGCAGTAGTGCTTTTCAGCAATAAAAGTCATAAATTCTTCTCCATTACATTATAGTTGTTGCTGATACCTTGAAATATTATTTATGTTCCTCACTACTACAAACTATGGTAGCTGTCAGACCTACCATTGTATATAGTTATTTAATGGAATAATAAAGAAGCACATACATCCTTATATCACAAAATTTGGTTTTTAAAAATATTTTGATAACTGTATTTCAATATAATTAGTTTCATTGATAATCCTACGTATGCAGTTTTATGCATTTAAAAATATTATGCTGAGAAAGGGTCTGTAGACTGCCAAACGGTCCATGGCACAAGAGCTAAGACCCCTAAATCTTCACTGTGTGCCTCATCCTCATTCTTTCCCCCCGTCATTTCCATAATTTCTTCCATCCCTTTCTGTCTCTCTCCCTCCCTCCCTCCCTTCCTTCCTATACCTGCTTATGGTAAACATAGATTCTATGCAGTTTTCTATTTGTTCTGATAAATACTTGGGTGAGTTCTCCTTGACTCCCTTTTCCCTTATCTGATCTTCTTAGCGTTCTCCTCTGAGGTATAGTGGTTGTGGTTTAGTCACTTTCTGGTAGCTTGAGGTTGCAAGTAGGTGGAAGAAGTGGAAAGCCCAGCTGGGTGTATGTGCAGCCTTTGTGATAAAATCCAGTTATGCTCCTTATTCGGAGATTTCATTAAATGTCTTGTAACATGTCCTATATTCAGGAGTATTTCCTATATGAATAGGGGGAAAATACATTGTTTCTCTAATTCAACAAAGATCCCTACAGTTTCTATGGGGGGCAGGGATGGCTAGAAGAAAGAATGAAAGAGAAAGAGAGAATAAATCCTGGTTATTCACACCCTATCCTTGCCTACTTGCTAATGGTCGGGGGCGGGGGGTGGGGGGATGTTGTGAAAAGAACTCCCTGTCTTTCACTCTTCTTTTTCCTCTGACTTCCAGATTGTATAAAAGAAACATGTCTTATTCATTTTCTTCCATTTGTCTACGTTTCTGATAGGTTCCTGTGTCCTGCAGGTAATACATACTTTTATGTTACGGTTTTCCTGCCTTCTTTACTTTTTCTTTCAGCCCAGAGAGTTCTAATGATTTAGGGAATGATTTTTAAACTCTTAAAAGACATGGGTAGGGGCATATGATTCTGTGTCTTCATGGAACTTAACACAAGCTTACCTGTTACCATTAAGTCAATTCCAACTCATGGCGACTCCATGTGTTGCAGAATAGAACTACGCTCCATAGGGTTTTCATGGCTATGGCCTTTCAGAAACAGATTGCCAGGCCTTTCTTCTGAGGCACCTCAGTGGGTTTGAATGACCAACCTTCTGGTTAGCAACTGAGTACTTAACCATTTGCTCCACCCAGGGACTCCTTGACACAAGCTAGGCCATTAGATACTCCATAAAAACAAAACCTAGAATGACTACCACTGTACGTCCTATACTGATAATTTTCTTTCTTATTTTTTATTTTGGCTATTCAATGTCATGGTCTTCATTCTTATCCTTACCTTTGTTCAAAAACAGACTACCATTTAAAACCTGTTATTTGTAGAGCTGGAATTAAGCATGAAGATGAGGGTGTGGTCTGCCCTTAGGATATAAATATTGAGCAGAGGATGTTATGAAAGACAACTGGGGCCAAGCCACGGTTAAGACAGATAGTCATACCCAAGATAGTGGTAGAAACTGAACAAAAGACAAAACTTAAAAAGACAAAGATGGACTATGAGAATCCCAATCAGAGGACAGGAAGTAAACCTTGAACAGAAGATACCAAGACCCAGCAGCAACCTCTCTTTATAGGTGTTTGAGCTTATCCAAGGCCAGGAAGAGAGCTATTAAGGACATTTGGAAAATTTCTCCCACCTAACTTTTATGTTCTGATGAATCACTCACATTCTTTTATGTCTCTGTGCTTTTACTGATTTAGGTAGTATTACCCTGATGACTACTTTTCTTATTCACAGTACTTACTGAACAACTAATAGGTGCCAGGTGCTGTTCTAGGCACTGGGGATATAGCCTGAACAAAACTGATGCTGAGCTTGTGGAGTTTATATTCTAGGTAGAGGGAGCAGAAACTATTCAGTTAAAAAAATAAATACATCTGATGGTCATAGATGCTATGAAGAAGAATAAAGCAGAGAAAAGCAAAAAGGATAGAGGTGGGGGTGGGATGTTGCTATTGAATACTTAGATGTCAGTGATGTCCTTGCTTTGAAGGCAACTTTTCAGCAGAGACGTGAGGGAGGGTGGGACTTAGAATAGGATAAGTCAGAGAAAAGCATGGGGAAGAGGAAAGGGCAATAGCAAAGTTTTTGAGACAAGAGCATGCTTGCGTGTTTGAGGACGGATGAAGACACCCATGCTACTGGAATGGAGTCAGAAAGATGGAGAGTAGTGGAGACAGGACAGACAGGGGAAGGAGAAGCCAGGTCATGTAAGATCTTGTGGATCTTGTAATAAAGATTCTGGATTGTCTCTGAGTATGTTGAGGAGCTGCTTGGGAGTGTCAAGCAGAGGAAAAACATGATGAAGTTGATATTTTTGAAGGGTCTCATTAGCTGTCATTTGGAGAATGGAGTATAGGGGTTCAAGAATAGAAGCAGAGGGATCAGTTCTGAGGCCAATGAAATAGTCAAGCGGGAGATGATGGTGGCTTGGACCAGGTTGGGGTGGGAAGGGTGGTGAGATGTCTTCTCAATAGATCTTGCTGATGGATTAGAAGTAGGGTGAGAAAGAGCAAGTGTTAAGAATGATACTTGGGGTTAGGACCTCAGGAACTAATAGACTTGAATTGCCATTGACTTAGATAGGAAATATTCAGAAGAAATGGACTTTGGGAAAAGGATTAAAAAAATCTCCTAAGTACTGGTGTAGTTACCTTGTTCATCATCCAGCTGTGGTGCAGCCTCCAGAATTTCTACAAAGAAAGGATTTAGAGAAGAAGTCTTTCTTTCTAGGGGTGAAGATGAAGCTTGGAGTTACTTTTGCATATCACTTTACATAAAATTAAGAATATTAAATTGTACATACTACAGAGGATGGTGCAATCGGAAATTATGGTTAACCCAGCCATTCCTCAATACTAGCACTGCTCAGGGGGAAATGCAGAGTTTTAGGAATGGATCTTGGAAGCTTTCTGAAAGTAACACCCTCACTGACTTTCTAAGGGTCTTGCTGATGATTGCAATGACTCTGGCACCAGAAGTGGAAATATGAAATCTATCAACATGATGTAGTTCACTGACCCTGGTTGAGGCCTTTCATAAAGAAAGAATCAACATATCCTCCTCCTTTATCAGAGAGGATTTGGCCTGAAAGCAAACCCATGCCTGATAATTTAATAAAAGGAATCTAATATAGGAAGCTATAAAAGTATTAGGAAGAGCAGCCAGAAAGTGAGAAGACCACAAGACTTGCATCTATGGGAAGCTGCTAACAACTGGTGAGTTGAAGCAACAGAGAGGAGCTGAGGCTACCGATGGAAATGAGACCATGGCAGGACTGTAAGGTGGGAACTGGATCCATAGAGCTGGGGCCAAGAGCAGATGTAAGTATTGTGAAGACTGCTGAAAGCAAAGAGAAAAGGGAGAAATACACTGGTTTCACTCATCGTTCTGCTGTTTAGCCTCCTTCTGTGCTTTTCAGCCTGAAGGCAGGTGGCAAGGGAGCCTTGGAAACATGGTTGGCAGGGATTCCCACCCATGCATTTCAGAGTAGAGTAGGAGAAGAATGGGAGCAAACAGCCAAATGATACGCAAACCTCCTCATAGGTGTTTGATTGAAAGAAGAATGAAGTTGGTGAATTCCTGGCTAAGGAATCAGTACAGGAAGGAATTATGTGGCATTTCAGGCGATATCTCAGCAAGAAGTCAATCTTAGAAAAGAGAAACCATTTTTATTCAGAGCTTTGTTTGATTTTGAAGCTTTTTAATTTTCCCATGTTTACTTTTATTTCTTTGTAGTGGGAGATTCTTTATACAAAATAACAACAAGGAATGGGAGAGCTATGATGTTCTACTCCCTCTCACAGACATTCTTTGGGGAGAAACATCCCAAGTGATGGAGTTGGTGGTGGAAGATTTTAAGAAGACAGATTATAGGTGAGTCCCTGGGGCATAAAGAAAGGAAAACAAAGGTCTGAGATTTCCTAAGAGAAAGACTTGAGTTTTCTTATCATACCTTTTTAGAATTTAGTACCACTCCCCCCGCAAAAAAAGCCTCTTTTGAGGAATTGGCGGGCTCTTTACTCAGTTAATGAGATGCATGTAGTGTACATAATCTATATCACCTTCTTTCTCTCTTCACCTTGCTTGACAGGACACTCAAAGCCAAACAGAGGTACATCTACATACCTCATTCTATATGTTTTTGATTTTTTGAATTCAATTTTAAAGATAGTATGGTAAAAACTATTGTATAGTGTGTAAATATTTTCTGCAAACCGGTGAAATTGTAAAATAAATAAATAAAAATAAAATAGAGATGAAACACTCATTCTCAACTTCAGCCTTTCTTTTCTGATATCCTAGATGCTGGTTGGAAGTTCTGACTGAAATAATCATTCATTCTTTTCACACCATTTGTTACTGGAGCTATGATGAGCAAGCTTTTTTGTCTTTTTCTATTCCACTTCAAAGTCATTGCTTTTGCATGTAAATAACACCCTCCCTGGACAATGTACGTAATAATATTTTCTCAGTAAGTGTCAAAATCTAGGAAGATTTGTTGGATATAATCAATATGGAGTCTGGCATTCAAAAATTGACGAGAGTCGTATTTTAGAAAGTCATTTGTTGTGTGGATAACTGTAGGTCCTTCTTTTTTTTTTTTTTTTTTTAAAAAAAAGGACTTTAAGGAGACACTAAAGTCAAAACTTTGATAATTCTAAATTCGACTCCATGATTTGTAATTATTGTAGACAAGCCAGATTTGATTTTGCTCTCTGCAAGTCTGAAGTTCATAATGCATGTAATTTGATTTTCTTTCTCTAGAGATATTTTATCTATCTGATATGAGTCTTTATCAGTTTAAGCAAAGTAAAAATTTCGATAAAAGTTATTGTGAAGAATCATTATACTTTTAAAGATACTTTTAGAAACTGTTGCTGACTTTACAACTTGACCAGGGCAAAGTCATAGAAGCTTCACAGACAAACCCAAATGCCCTCAGAGACGGAGCTACTGGGCTGAGGGCTGGAGACCATGGTCTCGGGGGACCTCTAGCTCAATTTGCATAACATAGTCTATAAAGAAAATATTCTACATCCGACTGTGGTGAGTAGCATCTGGGGTCTAAAAAGCCTGCAAGGGGCCATCTAAGATACATCTACAGGTCCCTTCCTGGCTGGAACAAAGGAGAATAAAGACCAAAGACACAGGGGAAAGGTTAGTTGAAAGGACACAACTACCATAATGTCCTCCAGACTGACTGAGCCCAGGACAGCTAGATGGTGTCTGGTTACCACCACCGGCTTCTCTGGCAGGGATCACAGTAGAGGGTCCCAGACAAAATGTACAACAAAATTCAGATTCACACACACACACACACACACACACACACACACACACACTAAAAAGATCAGGCTTGCTGGTCTGACAGAAACTGGAGAAACCCTGAGAATATGGCCCCTGGACACCCTTTAAACTCAGTACTAAAGTCACTCCTGAGGTTCACCCTTCAACCAAAGATTAGACAGGTCTGCAGGGCCAACATTAACACATGTGAGGAACATGCTTCTTAGTTGAATTCATGCATAGGAGACTAAGGGCACACCAGCCCAAAAGTAAATATGAGAAGGCAGGAAAGGACAGGAAAACTGGATGAATGGAAACAGGGAATCTGGGGTAGAGAAGGTGAGAATGTTGACACATCGTGGGGTTGGCAACCAATGTCACAAAACAATTTGCGTATTAACTGTTTAATGAGAAACTAGTTTGCTCTGTAAACTTTCACCTAAAGCACAATAAAAAAATCATTAGAACAGCAATTAGGAATTAAAAAATTATATTTACTAAAAAAAAAAAAAAAAAGAAAAGAAAAACCAGCTCACACAACTTCTTAGAAATCTCACCCTTGTCTTATTGTTTGGAATAAAAGCCATTTCTTACCCTGGGGGAAGGAAAAAAAAAAAAAGAAACTGTTGCTGATTTTAAAAGACATTTGTAGGACAAGTGCTGGATATTTTGAGTACTAAGTCTAGAAATGTTATTAATTCTTGATTTTACTCTTTATCACATTAATTTGCCTTTCTTTTGTAATCTATCACCATGTCATCAATGTTGCTCATACTAACTTTTTGAAAATCCATACATTGAAAGTCATTTTTCAGATATTCAGATTTGTATTTGAAAATATTTATATCAAATAATAGCAATAGATTGACTAATTTAATAATGAAAATCATACAAATTGTTCAGCATTAATAATCTCTCATGTAAGTAAGTGCTTTATACCTTTCACAGTTTACTTTCATAGCTGTTATCTCAATAACCCTATGGACTTGTCTGGGCTTTAATCTTTTAGAGGCGAGAACATTGAGGTTCAGAGGGGCAGTGACAAATGTAGTCAGACAGGTCTGCTGATGGGGGCTTTGACTTTCTAAAGATAACTTGTGTATAGTGCTCAGCAGAGTGACTGGCATAGTAGGGGCTCAAGAAAGATTTACTTTATTCCATTTACTTCCCTGTACTTGGCACATTGTCTTTTTCTAGAAAAAAAATATAATGATAAGGAAATTGCCTTGCCTCTCATAAGATTCTTTGATAGTTTTCTGTTGTAGATAACAGCTTTTAAAGCAGCAAATAAACCTACTGACAGTATGACTGCCGCATTAATTCTTAAAGGGACTTTGGTTGTTATTTATGAAGATGAGGTTGAGAAATTTATGAAACAGACAAATGCGTAAATAACGTAGACATAGAATAATAGCATAAGTACTTTGAATAGCTATTTAATCTTTAAAGCCACTCATACCCTATTTCTACAGAACTCTTCGTTGGAAGGACGACTGACTACTTGGATGTTTTCCTCTAGTGAAGATGAAGTCTAATTCTCCACAGAGAAAAAGTACATGTCTCCTCTGTTAGGGCATTTGTGAAAGAATTTCTTTTCTTTCCTCCCCTCCCTCAGTCTCCAGATTTCCACACAGTATCATTCACGCTAGAATTGTACCTTTTGGTTAGTATGAATTATAGACATGTATTGGCATCTAATTCTGGGCCAGGCACCGCACATTGGAGTAACACAGAACAGGACATATCCCCTGCCCTTGGGAATTCAGATTAGTCCTCAATAGAATTTAATAGCCTTGTCATTGTTGCAGTCACTGCTTTCATATCCATCATCTTGTTAATTTTTCACCAATGGCTTTGAGGGT
Organism: Trichechus manatus latirostris; assembly: GCF_000243295.1. Taxonomy (NCBI): domain Eukaryota; kingdom Metazoa; phylum Chordata; class Mammalia; order Sirenia; family Trichechidae; genus Trichechus; species Trichechus manatus. Next base: position 13,123,529 of record NW_004443970.1, read on the forward strand.
AGTATTGGTACTTTCATGAGGTTAAATATGCTTAATGTCACACAGAGACAGAGTGTGTGTCTGACTCATTTTTCCAAAGTTTTATTGTTGTTGTTGCGACGTGAGATCTACCCAGAGCAATCCCCTCATCTTAAGAAATTTATCTCTCCCTTTACCTGCACCAAACCAGCCAGTTGCCATCCAGTTGATTCCAGCTCATGGTAAACTCATGAGTGTCAAAGTAGAAATGTGCTTCATAGAGTTTTCAATGTCTGATTTTTTTGTACATAGATTGCCGGGTCTTCTTTCTGAGGTTCCTCTTAGTGGACTTAAACTGCCAACCTTTTGGTTAGCAGCAAGTATGATAATCATTTGCACCAACCAGGTCTTCTGCAGTCTCCACCTCCAAGGAAAATAAAAGCCCACTTCTTTCCCCTTGCCTTGGGACAACCTGGCATAATGAACATGGTGACTATGATGTATTGTGAGCCTTGATCTACTACAGAGGTGGAAAAGATAAAAAGAGAACTCTATGTCTCCAAGACTTCTTTGTATGTTGGGTTTGGAATATTAATTTGGTTCTACCATTACAATATATTCACTTAAAACTTGCAAGGTGGGAGTGTTGTGGAGGCCATAGTTTTGCTGCTGTTTTCTGTCAGCAAGCATGTCATGTAACTGGTCTTTACACAGTAATGTTCTGACATAGAGCCACCAGGATTGGAGGGATGTTGATACACAGGAGATAGGGCATAACAGAGTTCTAGTATTGGTACTTGTTGCCTCCTATCACTGGACTGTAGCCAAGGCAGGTCACTGAAAGTTTTTGTTTTTTGAACTATTTTGAACAAGAAAGTTCCAGCAATAACCCCCTGATTTCTGCCTTTCATTTGTCCTTACAACAACTCGGAGAGTTATAGTTGTTGCTAGGTGCCATCGAGTCAGTTCCAACACATAGTGACCCTACGAACAGCAGAACGAAACACTAACCGGTCTTGTGCCATCCTCACAATCATTGTTATGCTTGAGCCCATCATTGCAGCCACTGCGTTAATCCAGGTTGTTGAGAGTATTCCTCTTTTTCGCTGATCGTTTACTTTACCAAACATGAAGTCCTTCATCAGGGACTGGTCCCTCCTGATAACATGTCCAAAGTATGTGAGACGAAGGCTTGCCATCCTTGCTTCTAAGGAGCATTCTGGCTATATTTCTTCCAAGAATATTTGTTCATTATTCTGGCAGTCCATGGTATGTTCGATATTCTTCACCGACACTGTAATTCAAAGGCATCAATTCTTCTTCAGTCTTCCTTATTCATTGTCCAGCTTTCGTGTGCATATGATGTGATTAAAAACACCATGGCTTGGCTCAGGCATATCTTAGTCCTTAAAGTGACTTCTTTGCTTTTTAACACTTTAAAGAGGTCTTTTCCAGCAGATTTTCCCAATGCAATGCATCTTTGATTTCTTGACTATAGCTTCCATGGGCATTGATTGTGGATCCAAGTAAAATGAAATCCTTGACAACTTCAATCTTTTCTCCATTTATCGTGATGTTGCTTATTGGTCCAGTTGTGAGGATTTTTGTTTTCTTTATGTTGAGGTGTAATCCACACTAAAGACTGTGGTCTTTGATCTTCATCAGTAAGTGCTTCAAGTTCTCTTCCCTTTCAGCAAGCAAAGTTGTGTCATCTGCATAATGCAAGTTGTTAATTACTCTTCCTGCAATCCTGACACTGCATTATTCTTCATATAGTCCAGCATCTTGGATTATTTTCTCAGCATACAGATTGAATAAGTATGGTGAAAGGATACAACCATGACACACACCTTTCTTGACATTAAACATTGCAGCATCCCCTTGTTCTGTTCGAGCGACTACCTCTTGGTCTAAGTACAGGTTCCTCATGAGCACAATTGGGTTCTTTCTGGAATTCCCATTCTTCAAAATGTTATCCATAATTTGTTATGATCCACATAGTCGAATGCCTTTGCATAGTCAATAAAACACAGGTAAACATCTTTCTGGTATTCTCTGCTTTCAACCAAGACCATCTGCCATCAGCAATGATATCCCTCCTTCCATGTTGTCTTCTGAATCTGCCTTGAATTTCTGACAGCTCCCTGTCTAGGAACTGCTGCAACTTATTTGAATGATCGTCAGCAAAATTTTACTTGCATGTGATACTAATGATATTGTTTGATAATTTCCACATTCTGATGGATTACCTTTCTTTGGAATGGGTACAAATGCGATCTCTTCCAGTCGGTTGGCAAAGTGTCTGTCTTCCACATTTCTTGGCATAGATGAGTGAGCATCTCCAGCATCTGTCAGTTTGTCGTACTGTGGTGGCTTGCTAGATGTGATGCCGGAAGCTATGCCACCAGTATTTCAAATACCTGCAGGGTCTCCCATGGTGGACAGGTTTCAGCTGAGCTTCCAGACTAAAACAGACTAGGAACAAGGTCCTAATGGTCTACTTCTGAAAAAATTAGCCAGTGAAACCCCTATGAATAACAGCAGAACATTGTCTATATAGTGCCAGAAGATGAGCCCCTCAAGTTGGAAGCACTGAAAATACAATTGAGGAAGAGCTGTCTTCTCAAACTAGAATTGAACTTAATGACACGGACCTTCATTTGCTGAAGTGGCACAATTCAAAATGAGAAGGAATGGCTGCAAACATCCATTAATAATGGGAATGTAGAATGTACGAAGTATGAATCTAGGAAAAGCGGAAATCCTCAAAAATGAAATGGAACACATAAACATAGACATCCCAGGCATTAATGAGCTGAAATGGATTGATATTGGACATTTTGAATCAGAGAATCATATGGTCTACTATGCCGGAAATGACAAATTGAAGTGGAATGGCATTGTATTCACATTCAGAAAGAACATTTCAAGATCTACCCTGAAGTACAAGGCTGTCAGTGATACAGTAATATCCATAGGCCTACAAGGAAGACCAGTTAATATGACTATTATTCAAATTTTCACACCAAGCACTAAGGCCAAAGATGAAGCAATTGAAGATTTTTACCAACTTCTGCAGTCTGAAATTGATCAAACATGCAATCAAGATGCATTGATAATTACTGGTGATTAGAAAGAGGAAGGATTGGTAGTTGGAAAATATGGCGTTGGTGATAGAAATGACGCTGGAGATTGCATGATAGAATTTTGCAAGACCAACAACTTCTTCATTGCAAATATCTTTTTTCAACAACAGCGACTATACACATGGACCTCGCTAGATGGAATACACAGGAATCAAATCAACTACATCTGTGGAAAGAGACAATGGAAAATCTCAATAAAAAGCCCGGGGCCAACTGTGGAACAAACCGTCAATTGCTCGTATGCAAATTCATGTTAAATTTGAAGAAAATTAGAACAAGTCCACGAGAGATACAGTATGACCTTGAGTATATTCCATCTGAATTTAGAGATCATCTCAAGAATAGATTTGATACATTGAACACTAATGACCAAAGACCAGAGGATTTGTGGAATGACATCAAGGATATCATACGCGAAGAAAGCAAGCAGTCATTAAAAAGACAGGAAAGAAAGAAAGAAAAGACCAAAATGGATGTCAGAAGAGACATTGAAACTCGCTGTTGAACATTTAGTAGCTAAAGCGAACGGAAGTAATGATGAAGTAAAAGAGCTGAACAGAAGATTTCAAAGTGTGGCTGAATAAGACAAAGTAAAATATTGTAATGAAATGTTGAAAGACCTGGAGTTAGAAAACCAAAAGGGAAGAACAAGCTCGGCATTTCTGAAGCTCAAAGAACTGAAGAAAAAATTCAAGCCTCAAGTTGAAATAGTGAATGATTCTAGGGGGAAAATATTAAATGATGCAGGAAACATCAAAAGATGAAAAGAATACACAGAGTGACTGTACCAAAAAGAATTGGTTGACGTTCAACCACTCCAGGAGGTAGCATGATACTGAAGGAAGAAGTCGAAGCTGCACTGAAGGCATTGGTGAAAAACAAGGCTCCAGGAATTGATGGAATACCGGTTGAGATGTTTCTGAGGGGTAGATGCTACTAACATTGTTTCCATTTTATAGATGAGGAAATTGTAGCACAGAGAGGTTAAGTAAATTTCCTAAATTCACACAGCTAATAAATAAGTGAGGCCGGTTTTAATTTTGGCAGTCTGGCTTCATAGTCTGTCCTCTTAATCTTGCTACTCTACCTAAGTATTTAAGAACTAAACACAACCTAATATCTCAGTAAATTATATGCTCTCAGAGGTCTCCTAAAAATATTAGGTATACTATGAAGCCCACATACTCAGTAAATGCTAAGTAGCTAAGCAACACTTTCACTTTACAAACAAGGAATTGAAGGCTGAGATAATGCAGAGATATGTCGAACCTTTTACAGATAAAGTATTGGGACTGAGGGAGTTCCTGAGTAGTGCAAACAGTTAACACACTTGGCTACTAACCAGAAGGTTGGAAGTTCATGTCCACACAAAGGTGCCATGGAAGAAAGGCCTGGTGATCTAATTCTGAAAGATCAACCTTTGAAAACTCTATGGAGTGCAGTTCTACTCTGAAACACATGGGGTCAGGGAAGCAACTGGTTTGGTTTCTTTTGGTTTGCTGGGAATCAACTGGCCTTGTTGGTTCAGACTTGGCTTACTTTTTTTCCCCCCACTATACCAGGGGGCCTTGTCTTCTAAGTCTAGAACTGATGAAAACTCTAAACTCCTTGTTGTTGTTGTCATGAGGTGCCATTGAGTCAGTTCCAACTCACAGCAACAACGCTATGTACAACAGAACAAAATATTACCCAGTTCTGCTCCATCCTCACAATCTTTGTCATGCTAGAGCCCATTGTTGCAGCCATTGTGTCAATCCATTTCATTGAGGTTATTCCTCTTTTTTGCTGACCCTGTACTTCACCAAGCATAATGTCCTTCTCCAGGGACTGTTCCCTCCTGATAACATGTCCAAAGTACCTGAGATGAAGTCTCACCATCTCCCTTTTAAGGAGCATTCTGGCTGTACTTTTTCCAAGACAGATTTGTTCATTCTTCTGGCAGTTCATGGTATATTCAATATTTTTGCCCACAGTGGTCAACATGGTGGAGTAGTTAGATGCTTCCTATATCCCTCTTACAACAAAGACCTGGAAAAACAAGTGATTTGATTCTATATGAACATCTGGCAGCCCTGAACAAGGCAAGGTTAAGAAATCCATCTGAGTGATATGGGAGAGGAAGACCGTTTGGAAGAGGTGAGGAGGGCTAGAGCCGTGGCGGTGAAACTGCAGAGCCTAAACCACGCCGGTCTGCGGTAAAGCAGGCAAACAGCTGTGCTGTGCACATGCTCGGGAAGCAGTTTCCACAACGAGAGAGACCCGGCAGCAGAGATTCTGCTTGGACACTCCGAACCAGTGAAGAGCAGCTCCCAAGAGGCTAGGATAAGTACATGTGTGCACCCTTTTGCAGGGATTAAAAAAAAAAAAGCCCATTTGGGAGAAACCTCTCTCCCTTTTACCTCCTCCCTCTGTGCTCTACACCGGATTTGGGAAAAACCTCTCTCCCTTTTACCTCCTCCCTCTGCGCTCTGCACCGGGAGTCTGCTGAGCCGGAAGTAGATCCCAAAAGGTGCCCTGACCCATTGTCCTGGCCTTGGAGAGGGAACAAATAAGCTGCTGGCTCCCCTAGGCCAGGAACACAGGGTTGGCACAGCTCCTTTGCTGGCCACAGATATCAGGGGTCTGCAGACTCTGAGTGCCTTACACCCCTGTATAGACTTGTGGTGACCCATCTCAACAGCATTAGCCCTCACTGCCACAGTACAACAGGGCAAACATCTGAAGTTTAATTTCAACTGCTTCAGCTGTGAACGGGCAGATTTGTGACCCTCGAAACAGCCCTGCCCCTTAAGTAGGCACTTTTATCGATCTGCAGCAGGGTCTTGAGGACTGGTGGTAGCTCCTAAAGTGCCTAGCCACCTGCTACAGGAGTTTAAGAAAAAGTGGTGCCCTCAAGTCTTTACAGCCAACAGAGTGGGGTGCTCTTAGTCTGGCTGCAAAACTCACCTACCTACTCACCCTAGACAATAGGGACACGCTTTCCTTTCAGACTCTCAGGGGCAGCTGTCAGCCCCCTGCCTGGCTCAATGCGTGATCCACTACCACAGCCAGAGTCCAGTGCCTGCACCAATCACCCATGCCTCTCTAGGACTGGGGGGGTGAGAGCCTGCATCACACACTTGGTGACCGACTGCCTGAACACCTGAGCTGATCCTATACAGGAAAATTTAACGGACTCCTGTGTGCACATACTTAGTCATAGAACTAACTCTGGTGACGGGACGTTAGAGATCAAAAGGTGTCAAAAATCAAACTAGTGCACATGAGCAGCCTATTTGGGCATATCAAAACAAAACAAAATAAGAAGCTAGGTCTCACTAAGCAAACACACAATAAAATTATAATAAATTATTGATGGCTTGGAGACAACAGTCAATATCAAGTCACATAAAGAGGCAGTCCATGATGGCTTCAGTAAGCTCCCAAAATAAAGAATCAATAAATTCTCTGGAGGAAGAGAATTTCTTGGAATTACCAGAGGCAGAATACAAAAGATTAATATACAGAACTCTTCTGGAAATAAGAAAGGAAATTCGACAGTATGCAGAAACAGCCAGGGAACATACAGACACAGTAGTAGCGGAACTTAAAAAAGGTATTCAAGAACATAATGCCAAATTTAATAGGCTGCAAGAATCCATAGAGAGACAGCAATCAGAAATCCAGAAGATTAACAATAAAATTTTCAGAATTAGACAACTCAATAGAAAGTCATAGTAGCAGAATTGAGGTAGTAGAAGTTAAAATTAGTGACAATGAAGATAAAGCTCTTGACAACAACTTATTTGAGGAAATATCAGATAAAAGAATTAAAAAGAATGAAGAAACTCGAAGAGTCACGTGGGACTCTATCAAGAGAAATAACCTACGAGTGATTAGGGGGATAACAGAAAATACAGAGAAAATTGTTGAAGATTTGTTGACAGAAAACTTCCCTGATATCATGAAAGATGAGAAGATACCTATCGAAGATGCTCATCGAACCCCACATAAGGTAGATCCCAAACGAAAGTCACCAAGACATATTATAATCAAACTTACCAAAACCAAAGATAAAGGGAGAATTTTAAGAGCAGCTAGGGATAAAAGAAAAGTCATCTACAAAGGAGGTCAATTAGAATAAGCTCAGACTACTCAGCAGAAAGCATGCAGGTTAGAAGGCAAAGGGATGACATATTCAAAGCCTTGAAGGAAAACAACTGTCAGCCAAGAGTTATATATCCAGAAAAACACTGTCTCAAATATGATGGCGAAATGGGGGCATTTCCAGATAAACAGAAGTTCAGGGAATTTGCAAAAACCAAAATTTACAAGAAATACTAAAGGGAGTCCTATGGTTAGATAATAACACCAGCTAACAACACAAGACTAGAACACAGGACAGAGCAACCAGATATTGACTCAGATATGGAAATTGAAATTACATCAAAGCTAAAACACTTAAAATAGGGAAACAGATATCAATATGTAAAAAAAAAAAAAAAAAAGAGGATAATATTAAAACAAAAAAAGCGGGACTTAAAAATGGAGACATTGATTTTCTATATGGAGGGGAAGTTAAGGCGATATAAAGTAATAAAAGACTGGTATAAACTTAGTAAATTAGGGGTAAATATGAAGGTAACCACAAAGGAATCTACAATCCTACAAATCCAAATAAAAAAATAGAAAAACATAAAGACCCAGCAAACACAAAATCTACAACAAAGAAAACGATGAAAAAAAAATTCATAAAGAAAAACGACTCAGCACAGAAAATTGAGAACAAAGAAATTGTGAACAACACACAAAAAGAGGTATCAGGATGACAGCACTAAACTCATACCTATCAATAATTATGCTGAATGTTAATGCGACTTAATGCACCAATAAAGAGACAGAGAGTGGCAGATTGGATAAAAAAGCATGATTCATCTATATACTGCCTACAGGAGACGCACCTTAGACTTAAAGACACAAACAGGCTAAAACTCAAAGGAAGGAAAAAAATATA
>NW_004443970.1:13131725-13132583 GCF_000243295.1 Trichechus manatus latirostris
CAGAAGAGCTAAATGCTACAATCAACCAACTTGATCTCCTAGACATATACTGAACTCTGCACCCAACAGCAGCCAAGTATACTTTCTTTTCCAACGCACATGGAACATTCTCCAGAATAGGCCACATATTAGGCCATAAAGCAAGCCTTAACAAAATCCAAAACATTGCAATACTACAAAACATCTTTTCTGACCATAAAGCCATAAAAGTGGGAATCAACAACCCAAAAAGCAAGGAAAAAAAATCGAACGCATGGAAACTGAACAACACCTTGCTCAAAACCTACTGGGTTATAGAAGAAATTAAGGATGAAATAAAAAAATTCATAGAATCCAACGAGAAGGAAAACACATCCTACCAGAACCTTTGGGACACAGCAAAAGCAGTGCTCAGAGGTCAGTTTATAGCAATAAATGCACACATCCAAAAAGAAGGAAGGGCCATAATCAAAACGTTAACCCTACAACTAGACCAGGTAGAAAGAGAGCAGCAAAAGAAGCCCTCTAGCACCAGAAGAAAGGAAATACTAAGAATTAGAGCAGTATTAAATGAAATAGAGAATACAAAAACAATTGAAAGAGTTAACAAGACCAAAAGCTAGTTTTTTGAAAAGATCAACAGAATTGATAAATCAATGGCCAAACTGATGAAAGAAAAACTGGAGAGGAAGCAGATAACCCGTATAAGAAATGAGATGGGTGATATCACAACAGAGTCAACTGAAATTAAAAGAATCATAACAGAATACTATGAAAAATTGTACTCTGACAAATTTGAAAACCTAGAAGAAATGGACAAATTCCTAGAAACTCACTACCTACCTAAATTAACACAAACAGAGGTAGAACAACTAAATA
>NW_004443970.1:13134340-13200015 GCF_000243295.1 Trichechus manatus latirostris
CAAAAAGACAAATAACCCAATTGAAAAAATGGGCAAATGATATGAAAAGGCACTTCACCAAAGAAGATATTCAGGCAGCTAACAGACCCGTGAAGAAATGCTCGCGATCATTAGCCATTAGAGAAATGCAGATCAAAACTACAATGAGATATCATCTCACCCCAACAAGGCTAGCATTAATTAAAAAAAACACAAAATAACAAATGCTGGAGATGTGGAGAGACTGGAACACTTATACACTGTTGGGGGGAATGTAAAATGGTACAACCACTTTGGAAATCGATTTGGTGCTTCCTTAATATTTTCGCCAACACCATAATTCAAAAGCATCAACTCTTTTTCAGTCTTCCTTATTCATTGTCCAGCTTTCGTGTGCACATGAGGCAATTGAATATACCGTGGCTTGGATCAGGTGCACCTTAGTCTGTGAAGTGACATCTTTGCTTTTCAACACTTTAAAGAGGTCTTTTGCAGCAGATTTGATTTCTTGACTGCTGTTTCCATGGGCGTTGATTGTGGCATTAGATTTCTTACTAAGAACTATATCTAGACACACTTAAAAACACACTTAGTATTTTGTGTAAAGTCAAAACCAAAACCAAAACCAAACCCACTGCTGCTGAGTTAATTCCAACTCAATGATACTGACCCTATAGCAGAACTGCCCTATAGGGTTTCCAAGGAGTGGCTAGTGGATTCAAACTGCCAGCTTTGTGGTCAGTAGCCGAACACTTAACCACTGTGCCACCAGGGCTCCGTTTTGTGTCAAGTTTACTGTATTGTTATAATTGGCTCTCAGAATTAATTTTAACCTCCTTTTGGAGGTTTCAATTTCTTTTGGTAAATTACCTTTCCCCAATATTATGCAGCCATGATCAGTGGGAAATTGTGTTGATGGCCCAGCATTTTATTCCACTGTGTATCCATGCTCTTTGCCATGACACTAAGCAGTTTCTCTCACAGAAGCAATGACATGTATTTTCCCCACCCTCTGATTCTGAATTTGCCCTCCAGAATGAGTTGAGGATGAAGGTGTATTAGTTCTGGGTCATGACTTAAAAAGACCTTGAGAATTTCGGCTCTCTCTTGTGTCTCTTTCCTCACCAGGAGAGCATGGCTGGCTAATCTGATGGCAGATGAGCCACATGTGGGCAGACACACATGGAGATGAGGCCATTGAAGATCAACCAACAACCAGCTAACCTCTAGACCTGAGAGCAGTTCCAGCTAAGATTAGTAGAGCTCTTTAGCTGAACCTGGGCTAGCCTAGATGCGTGTGTAATAAATGCTTATTGTTGTATGCCACTGAGGTTTTTGATTGATTATTACATAGCATTATAACGGAGTCCCTTGGTGTGAAAATGGCTAATGTGCTTGGCTACTAATCAAAAAGCTGGAGGTTCAAGTCCACCTAAAGGTGCCTTGGATCTACTTCTGAAAAATCAGCCATCGAAAACCCTCTGGAGCAGAGTTCTACTCTGACACACTGGGGTCTCCATGAGTTGGAGTCAACTTGGTAGCAGCTGGTCCTAATGATGTCAATAAATAACTTAGACAGCAGGATTACAAATAAAAATACAGTGCCTATCCTTATCCAACTTACTGACATATGACCAAAACCTAGGCCAATTGGAGACTTTAACTCTTTAATTGAATGAAGCAAAGAAGGAAATAAAAAATTGGTAATCACTCCTTCTGGAAGAAGGATCTGGGTTAGACTATTGAGTACTTTCAGATACCTGGATCCAAGGATATACCCTGATTTGGTTTTTACCCATTTGACTTCATGAAGCACGTTTATTGTTCCAATAATTTATTTTCCTTTTTAAATTAGCCAGAGTCATTTTCTGTCAGCTGTTCCAGTTACTGTTACTTTGTTAAAAATTATCCCAGAACCAAGTGGCTTAAAACACTCATTTTATTTTATTCATGATTTTGTGGGTGAAGAGTTTGGGAAGAGTTCAGCTGGGCTGTTCTTACTTGGAGTTTTTCATGCAGTTGCAGTGAGATGTCAGACATCAGAATGTATAACAGGGCTGAACCTCCAAGACGGCTCCTCATGTCACTGGAAGTTGTTGTTGGCTATTGACTGGGAGTTCAACTGGTCCATCCACCTGAATGCCTTCTGTCTTAGGCTGGGTTCTCTAGGGAAGCAAAACCAGTAAAGCGTATAAATGTATATATAGAGAGATTTATATCAAGGAAACAGCTCACGTGATTGTAGAGGCTAGAACGTCCTAAGTCCATGGATCAGGGCAGACGCCTCTCCCAGTTCACACAGCTGCAGAAGCTGGTGAGCCCAAGATTGGCAGGTCAGAGATCAGGGCTCCCGCTCACAGGCTGTGAAGGTCAACAAATTCCAAGATCAGCAGGGAAGACCACAAGGTTTCTCCTGATTCACATAGCTGCAGGGGCTTGCGAACCCAAGATCGGCAGGTCAGAGAACAGGACTCCACTCACAGGCTGTGAAGATCAACGAATCCCAAGTTTGGCAGATAAGCTGACAGCTCAAGTCCCAAGAACAGAGGTGAGACGACAGGAGGCAGCCTCAGGATCCAGAGTGAGCAAAAAGCCAGAATGTCTGCTTATATTCAGAAGCAGACCACACCCCCAAGGAAACTCCGTTTCATCTGATTGGCTACTCACAGCATATTCAATCATGAGAGTGATCACATATAAACACTGAGAATCATGGCCCAGCCAAGTTGACACACCATCTTTTTTCTTTTCTTTTTATTGTGTTTTAAGTGAAAGTTTACAATTCAATTTAGTCTCTCATACAAAAATTTATACATACATTGTTTTGTGACCTACTTGCTCTTCATATCCTGTGACAGCACACTCTTCTTTTCCACCCCAGATTTCCCATTGACACACAATCTTAACCATTACATCTTCCTTTGGCCTTTACAGGAAGTCTCAAGTAATTGGACTTCTTATATGGTAGCTGGCTTCCCTCAGGCTGAATATTCCAAGAGAACCAGGCATGGTTTTCTCTACGGGAGGAAGGGCAATGTATTTGTGGCATGTTTATACAACCTCCTTATTCTGGTCTCTGGTCACAAATTATTTTTATCCCTCTGCTTGCAAAATCTACCACCCGTCTGTTGGTTTGTCATATGGTGATAGTTTGCATGTTGCTGTGATGCTGGAAGCTGTGCCGCCAGTATTTCAAATACGAGCAGATTTCAGTAGAGCTTCCATATTAAGACACACTAGGAAGAAAAGTCTGGTTATATACATCCTAAAATTAGTCAATGAAAACCTTCTGGATCAGAACAGAATGCTGTCCGATTTGACTAGAATGTGCTAATGATTGTGAAGATAGTGCAGGCACAGTGGTTAAGAGCTTGGCAGTTCAAAACCACCAACTGCTCCTTGGAAACCCTATGGGGAAGTTCTACTCTGTCCTATAGTGTCGCTATGAGTCTGAATCAACTCAGCAGCAATGGGTTTTATACTTGGGGTCTCCATGAGTCAGAGTCAACTTGATGGCAGCCAACAAAAACAATACTTTTAAACTCACTCACTCTCAAACCCCGGTGAATATCTTGTCCACTAGGGAGTCAGGGTCTGGCCCCAGGTCAAAGACCTCATCATTTAAATTGGGCGTAGGTGTGGATAAGTTGCCTTGAATTTGGTTCCATGCTTACAGTTCCTTTTGATCTAAAAACTTATTGACTAAAGAGGCAAGTTAACTGCTGCCAACGCAACCAATACGACGTTGACCCAGAGATGGGATAACTGCAGTAGACAACTCTCATTCCAGAAGGGGAAGATGGCAGACGCATAGCAACCGCCGGGTCATATTAACTCTGAAATCCAGCTAGACACTTGTCACCAGTTTGTTTTGGGCCTGGTTATGCTCCTAGAACACAATGAAAGTAATTCAATGCTAATTTATTTCACGATAAAGAAAAGAAGTGTTATTTTAATATTATAATTCTCTTTTACTCTCTTTTTTTCTTACAAAAATTATACCCAGTTTCTGAAAAAAAAAAAAAAAACCTGAAAGCAATTTAATTGTGCTAATATCAGTTTTGTGTTGTTTAATTTTTATGAGCTTGTGAGATTGTAGGGTGCTTGTTGAAATAACAATGTACAGACCATCTTAGATATTCATTTGATTTTTACTTCTATTTTCCTAGAAATAGGTGCTGAAAACCTGACTTACAAAGACATGAGGCAAATTAAATATTCATTCTCATTATACTTTTTGTTACATGAGGGTTGTTTGTTTCATAAAACACCAGATTCGTATTTCCAAGATTCTTTCTTTTGGGGTTGAATTTGTGATTTCATTTCCTTTGTCCTAAATCAATGAAGGTATCTTTTCCACAAGTTTCATTACTGATGCGGTGTATGTTTGCAAGAAAAGAATTATGTAGCCCTTTTCCATCTCAGCAGAAGTAATTTTCAGAAGACTTTTGTAGTATTTCTGAGAGTCTGCAGACTTCTGACAAATTGACTAGATTTTATCATTTTCAAGTTCAGCCTGCTGAAACGCTTCCTCCTGCATTGGAAAGTTTTCACAAATTTCTGACTCTAATCTTTTCTTCCAGTGTGGCAGGTTGGCCAGCGGAATCCACAATTGTCTAGCAGCATCCACAAAGATGACTGCAGAGCTTTCAATGAAATGATTTACCTCATTCTTAAGTGCCCAAATGGCTGCCAACTGTGCCAAGACATAAGCGAACTGTAGCCCATCAGACTCTTCTGAGAATATGATTTACTTTTCTCATAAAAAACATGCAACTTCTGACCAAATTTCAATCAAGCCCTTAAAAACTGTCTCAGGAAACATTTGTGCAGAAAACATCTTTGTATTGTGCTTCCTTTCCTAACCAGACCACTTGAAGAGGCTGCAATTCAAAACTTGGCTCAGATGAAAGTGGCCACTTTCAAGGCAGTAGACCACACTTCTAGGATTACTGGTTGTCTGTGATATCAGAACAAAGCAAGGAGACTTCATGACACAACTTCCTTCTTCATTAAAGCAGAAAAAAAAAAAAAAAAGAATATTTTCAAGTATGACAGCTGTAGCATCTGTAGAGAGTACCAAAAATTTTTGTGTGAAGTTTGTGCCTGACAAATAACCTGCTTACTCATTTTAGGTTACCAGTTGCATCCACAGTCTCCAAAAGGGGCTTAATAAGCAATTTTTCTTTGATGTTCCATCAGATAAGAGTTCTCCAGAGAAACAGAACTGTGTGTGTGTGTATCTTTTTCATGGTGCCCTGATGGTTCAGTGGTTAAAGCTCTGCTAAACAAAACACACACACACACATATATGTATTTTAAGAAATTTATTTCAAGGAATTGGCTCATGTGATTATCAGGACTAGCAAGTCTATAATCTGTAGGGTAGGCTGGTAGGAAACTCTCAGGCAGGAGTTGATGCTACAGTCTTGAGGCAGAATTTCTTTAGTTTTGCTTTTTAAGGTCTTTCAAGTAATTGAAAGAGGCCCACTCACATGAGAATAATCTCCTTTACTTAAAATCAACTGATTGCACACGTTAACCACATCTACAAACTATCTTCACAGTAGCACCTACTTAGTGTTTGATAGAAGCCCTGGTGGCACAGTTGTTAAGAGTTACAACTGCTAACCAAAATGTCAGCAATTCAAATCTACCAGCCGCTCCTTAGAAACCCCATGGGGCAGTTCTACTCTGTCCTATAGGGCTGCTATGAGTCAGAATAGACTTGACGGCAATGAGTTTTTATAGCCTAGCCAAGATGTCACATAAAACTAACCATCACAGATGTGTTAGTTAGAAAGCAAGTTTTGATACTGATCCCACTGAAAAAACATGTCCTTTCCTAGCGATTGGTCTTTCCTTATGATTCACTCAGAGTAAGCAAGCTGGAATCTTGCCATCTTCACTTTTAAAAAGCATTCTGGTTGTATTTTTTCTGAGACTGATTTATTCTTTCTTTTGGCAGTCCATGGTATAATCAGTAATCTTCACTTACATCACAATTCATACGCATCAATTCCACTTCTGCCTTCCTTTTTCATTGTCCAGCTTTTGCATGCATATGAGGCAATTGAAAAGACCCTGGCTTGGATCAGGTGCACCTTAGTCATCAAAGTGACATCTTTGCTTGTTAACACTTTAAAGAGATTCTTTTGCAGCAGATTTGCCCAAAGCAATAGAAAATCAAACCCACTGCCGTCCAGTCAATCCTGACTCATAGCGACCCGATCGGACAGAATAGAACTGCCCCATAGAGTCTCCCAAGTCTGTAAATCTTTCTGGAAGCAGACTGCCACATCTTTCTCCCATGGAGCAACTGGAGGGTTCGAACTGCGACCTTTGGGTTAGCAGCCAAGTGCTTAAGTACTGTATTGCCAGGGCCCCATGCAATAGAAAAAGACATTGTATTTGGTAAAGTGGAGGGTCAGCGAAAATGAGGGAAACCCTCAGCAAAATGGATTGACACAATAGCCACAACAATGGACTCAAACATACATACCAACGATCCTGAAGATGGACAGGATCAGGCAACATTTTGTTCTGTTAACCATAAAGTTGCCATGAGTTGGAGCTGACTCAATGCAATTAACAACAAAAACCACTGAGAAATATTGGTGGTTACATCCAGTTAATGTTGAAAGAGAATGATAAGGTGCGATATTCTCTGAAACATTTCAGAAGGAATACCAGCAACTTTGGAGAGGATAATATCGATAGAGACACTACTTCAAGTTTTTAATTTGTCCATTTCTGGGTCGTATGACTTCCCTAAGATCTTGCTACTCATATTGGGTGTTTTTTACTTAGCAATATGATAAGCATTCTTGGAGAATGCTTCAAAGTGAGGCGTTCCTGTTATGGCGAATCTAAGTTTTGGAAACGCTACCATCTTTTCAAAGCAAGCCTCTTTCTCACAAAAAAGATCCACAATGCCCGCTGTATTGATGTGGCACTGAATGTGTTTCTCTAGTTGTATTGACTTAAAGGCTTTCCATGGCACACAAATGAACACTGGTTTTTGCGTTCCATCTCATTCAGTGCGAAAGCAAAACCAAGATATGTAAGCTTTGTCATACATTGTTCCATTAGTTGTTCCCAGTTGAAAGTAATCCTGATGAAAACTCAAAACAGTTTCCCTAATTATAATGGTGGGATGTGTTTTCACTAATTCCTGTTGGTGGTAATTTATTCTAGGTCTCATTGCATAATTGGTTGTAGGACTGGTCTCCTCAGCCAGGAGAAGGGGGAATAAAAGGGAACTTGGAGAAGACACATCTGCATTTTAACTGCCCTTTCCTGAAAGTGACCCCATCATTCTTGCTCACACTTAATGGGTGATAACTAGTCACTTGATCACGCCTAGATGCAGAAAGGCTGGGAAATGTTGTCTTTCACTGAAAGCCCCTTTCTAATCACAGCTCTACTCTATGGAAGAACCACCTACTGTCGAGTCAACAACCACTCATGGTGACTCCATGTGTGTCAGAGTACAACTGTGCTCCATAGGGTTTTCAATGGCTGATCTTTAGGAAGTAGATTGCCAGGTCTTTCTTCAGAGGCTCCGCTGGGTAGACTGGAATATCCAACCTTTCATTAGCAGCCAAGTGTGTTAACTGTGCCACCCAGGGACTCAAATTTTGTTAGAGAGCTGGCTGTCTCCGCAAAAAATATCTAAAACTTATTTAATACCATGTGCTAAGCACTGCTCTAAGCACTTTCATATCCTATCTCATTTAATCCTCACAACAACCTGTTGGGTAAATTCATTTAGTGTTGCTATTATATAGATGACAGAATTGAGATAGAGAAGTTAAATAAATTGGTTATACCCACACAGCTAGGAAAGGGAAAGCCAGGATTCCAACATAGCCCAAGTAGTTTGGCTCCAGAGTCCTTGTTCTGAACCACTGCACTACACCACCTCTTGTGGCTGGTAAAGGAAATGATGTTGTTTTTACTAGGCGCCGTGGAGTCAATTTTTGACTCGTAGGGGTCCTATATGACAGAATAAAACTGTCTCATAGGGTTTTCTAGGCTGTAATCTTTACGGAAACAGATCACCAGGTCTTTCTCCTGCAGAGCAGCTGGGTAACTTTGAACTGCCAGCCTTTTAGATAGCAGTTCGGCGCTTAAGCACTGGGCCACCAGAGCTCCTTTAAAGCAAGTGATAAGATCATGAAAGACAATGAAAGAAGAGAAAGACTTGGTGATTGTTTGGACAAGATATTGGAGGGTACTGTATTAGCTTCCTAGAGCTGCCATAACAAATTACCACAAAGTGGTTAAAACAAGAGAAATTTATCCTCTCACAGTTCAGGAGCCTGGAAGTCCAAATTTAGGGTGTGGGCAGGACCATGCTCTCTCCAAAGGCTTTAGAGGAAGATCTTTCCTTGTCTCTCACAGCTTTTGTAGCTCCAGGGATTCTTTGGCTTGTGGCAACATACCTCCAACCTCTGCCTCCGTCTTCACGTAGCTGTCTTCCCTCTGTGGCTTTGTTTCTGTCTCTTCTCATAAGGACACCAGTCATGTTGGAGTAAAGACCTACCCTACTCCAGTATGATCTCATCTTCACTAATTATATCTAATGACCCTGTTTTCAAATATGTCACATTCTGAGGTTTCAGGAATGACATGAATACTTGTGGACACTACCCAACCCTGTAGGAGCCCTGGTGGCATGGTGGTTAAGTGCTAGGCTGCTAATCGAAAGGTCAGTGGTTCAAACCCATCAGCCTCTCCTCGGGAGAAACATGTGGCAGTCTGCTTCCGTAAAGATTACAGCCTTGGAAACCCTATGGGGCAGTTCTACTCTGTCCTATAGGGTCACTATGAGTTGCAATTGAGTCGATGGCAATGGGTCTGGTTTGCTTTGGTTTCAGTTTATCCAACCCTGTACAGTTATTTTCTCAGGAAAATGACCCAGTTATGTTATTCCTGCCTTCTTTCTATCCAACCAAAATATTCCTAATTTTCCAAGACTTAGGTAAACACCATCTTTTCTATAAATCCTTTCCTTACCTCACTGGCCTTTCAGGTTATCTTCCTCTATCTAACTTCCATAACACTCTGCGCCATGCATGTGATTCATTTAGAAATTCATTTTTTAATCCACTTACTGATTCACTCATCAATCCTTTAACCATCTTTTAAGCACCTACCATGTTTCAGGCACCGTGTCAGCCATTGATGGTAGAAGGAATAGAACATGAATTTTGCCTCTAAGTTTTCATAATCTAGAGGAATTTGTGTGTAGGGAATGAACATCATCAAGCTTCTATTGTTGTCGAGCTCTCTTGTATGCGTTGTGTGTCACCAGTGCATTTTTGTATTATAGCTCCTATCACTGCTTTCTCTCCCACAGTGCCTGGCACAGTGCTAGACGCATAATAGGAGGCTGAAAAATGTCTGTCTTTTTAAACACGCAAATTTTTATTCTTATAAGTAACTCCCCATATATATTTAAGCCATATATATTTTGGAATAATATTTCAGTATTGGTTTGAAAAATATACCGATAAATAATAACATATTCTATCAGAATGCAAGGAAAGTTTAATTTAACAGCATGATCAATATCCCTTGTACCATATAACTGCTTCAGGGTTGGTCAGTTTTTACGGATTTGAGTTTCAGTGGAATTTGATAATAGGAACTAGTTTATTGGCACTGAGGGAGAAGGTATCACACAACGTCCAACCAATTTCTAACTCACTTAAACAAAATATCATATTTGCTCACTTTTGACTGAGCTGAAAATAGCTCCCATACTGCACCTAAAAATCAATGGCAACTTACAATATTTTTTGAGAGAAGACTAATATAAAGTACAGCACATTTACAGCACACACACACACACACACACACACACACACACAGAGCTGGTGGTGAGAACAGCTGTTTAATTATCCATTGAATGGCCTCAAAATACAATGTATCCAGAGTTTGGGGACTTGTAATAATTAATCTATCAAACAACAAACACTTGGGGAAAAAACTAGTTTGTGCTGTGATTGGAACAATCAATTCAAAAGCGAGAAAAACTCAAATCACCAACTAGATTGTCTGTGTTAAATGCATAAGAACCTACCTGAGTTTTCTCCCCACTGAAAGTGATGAAGTCATGAAAACATCCTCAAATACTCACTCGTAATTCTCTGGGTTTTGGGCTTTTCTTTAAGAAATGAGATAACTTGTATTTAGGTTTGAGTAATTACTTTTGAAATGAATATCTCTATTGGTAAAAGTGAAGGGAAATTTTGATGCATTGATTTGGAGAAGCAATCTTTTATCCTTGCAAAACTTAACTATTAAGACAAATGCGTATTTATTTGAATTAATTGAATGATTAATTACCCTAATTTTCATCTTAATTTTCCTACTAGTGATTTTTCTTATTAATGCCCTTCCTAGACTAAGGTCATCTCACAGAATTATTGTAGCTGTTGTTCAGGCGGGAGGAAAACCTCTTCCATAGCAATGCAAACTATATGGAGTTTTACTATATTTAGTCATGTATTTTTAAAAAATCTTTTATCCCCATCAACAAAATATTATATGTACTTGTATAATATTCATATACCTGGAAAATAAAGTCAAGTATTTCTCCCCTACCCCCTAAAATCCTCCTTTTAGGAGACTCTCAGGAAAATCCTCTACATGGGAACTGAGGCCTTGTCTACCTGCTGCTGTCAAGTCGATTCTGACTCATAGTGACCCTATAGGACAGAGTAGCACTGCCCCATAGGGTTTCCAAGGAGCAGCTGGTGGATTAGAACTGTTAACCTTTTGGTTAGCAGCCGAGCTCTTAACCACTGCAACACCAAGGCTCCAAGGCCTTGTCTGGCCTCCAGGTAATACAGTTTGCCTCTCATGAGAAGCAGATGTAGCAAAAAGTTTATGACTCTTGTCTGTTGTTTCTAAGCAAGGTGTGGTATGCAGCCTCTAAGATGACCACCAGTGATCCTGCCACTTGATATTCACATTCTTATATAATCCCCTCCACTTCAGTGGGGACTGAATTTACTGACTAGCCTCGAACCAATTATTATGGGTCGAACCATGTCCCTCCAAAATGTATGTGGGTATCCAAAACCATATACTTGTGGATGTTACTGGGTGGTGTAAATGGTTAACATGTTCAGCTGCTAACCAAAAGGTTGGAGGTTTGAGTCTACCCAGAGGTGCCTCAAAGAAAGACCTGCTGATGTACATCTGAAAACTCAGCCATTGAAAGCTCTATGGAGCACAGTTCTAGTTGGGCACACATGGGGTTGCCATGAGTTAGAATTGTCAGAATTGACTCAATGGTAACTTTTAAAAATATGTATGTCTGTGATGTAATGTTAGGTAATCAATCAGTCAAGGTAATACCAGTGTAGGATGGAGCCTAAACCTAATCACTTATGAGTTTGATATAAAGAGTAGCTTAGACACAGAGATGGGAGGACACACAAAGAGGAAGACAGATGCCATGTGAAGATTGCCAAGGAACCAAGGAATGCCCAGAGCTACTGACAAGGAAGAAATTGACATGGCCAAGATCCTAATTTGGACTTTTAGTCTCCAGAATTGTAGGAAAATAAATTGCTGTTCTTGTGGTAGTTCTGTTACAACAGCACTAGAAAACAAAGACATCAATGGAATATGGCCTATTGACGGAATGTCACTTCCGAGATTAGAATACAAAAGGATTATAATTGGAATTTTTATCATTTTTCAGTAAATGATCCATAGAACACAGGAATAATTTCCCTTCATCGAAAGCCATAAATTTCTAGATTAAAAGAGCCTACTCCATGCCCAGCAGAAGGATGGAAAACAGAGCCACATCAAGGCCTATCATCAAGAAAATGCAGAACATTAGCACTAAAGAGAGAGTTCTAAAAGCTCTAAGACAAGAAAAATGTGGCAGGTCATATATGAGCAGGAATGATAATGGGATCAAGTTTGCCAACAGAAGCACTGGCATTTAGAAGACAATAGAGAAATGCCTTCACACTCCTGAGGAAAATGATTTCTGCCTGGAATTATATACTCAAATTAGAAACCAAGTCTGAGGTGGAATAACATTTTCAGACATGCAAGACTTCAACAGATTGATTTTCAATGGTTTCTTGCTAAGATGATGGAGCAAATGAGAAAACAGGAGATTCAGAAACTAGGGATCCTCTAGAAAACAGATCAGTTGCCATCAAGTCAACCCTGAATGTTCTCGGCCACGAACCCAAAAGGTTGGAGGTTTGAGTCCACGAAGAGGTACCTCACAAGACAGGCTTGTCAGTCCACTTCTGAAAAAATCACGAGTCAGGGTTGACTCTATGGCAACTGTCTAGGGCAGAGAGGGGAATGGGAGGAGGAGGTTTCTTATGCCTGCCATGTAGTTGGCAAAGGGGAATGGGAGACTCGTTCTATACTAGAGCAGGAGGATGGGGCTCTGCTAAGGATATTTCCAAGGAAAAAACCAGATAAAGTACTTGACATGTTTGGCCTTATTGAGAAGTGTTTTGTGGCTCTGCCAAAGAGTTTAAGGATGCAGTAATGATCAGCACAGAGAACACTGAGCAAACAAAATCCTCATCTTCCTTACTAGGAGAAAATTGAAAATTAGATCATGTCTAAACTCTAAAATCAAGAAATAGTAGAACAGATATATTATTTTGAAATTAAACCAAAAAACGAGTTACCATTGAGTTAACTCTGACTTGTGGTGACCCCATGTGTGTCAGAGTAGAACTGTGCTCCACAGGGTTTTCAATGGCTGATTTTTCAGAAGTAGATCGCCAGGTATTCCTTCCAATGCACCTTCCGGTGTTCTCAAATTTCCAACCTCTGGGTTAGCAGCTGAGCACATTAACCCTTTAACCACATTAACCACATTTAACCACATTAACCACCCAGGGACCCATATTTTGAAATTAGGTGGTAAATATCAGAAGAAACAGCTGAAGAGTTGAAAATAATGACTGTGGAGATCAGGAAGTGAGAATAAGAAGAGACAGAAAAAGAGACTGTTTACTATTATTATTTATTTAATTTTTTTTTTTTTTTTTTTAGATGAAGGTTTACAGAACAAACTAGCTTCTCATTAAGTAATTAGTACATATATTGTTTTGTGACATTGGTTAACAACCCCACAACATGTCAACTCTCTCCCTTCTCAACCGTGGGTTCCCTATTACCAGCTTTCCTGTCCCCTCCTGCCTTCCAGTCCTTGCCCCTGGGCTGGTGTGCCCCTTTAGTCTCATTTTGTTTTATGGGCCTGTCTAATCTTTGGCTGAAGGGACAACCTCAAGAGTGACTTCATTACTGAGCTAAAAGGGTGTCCGGGGACCATACTCTTGGGCTTTCTCCTGTCTCTGTCAGGCCAGAAAGTCTGTCTTTTTTTGTAAGTTAGAATTTTGTTCTACATTTTTCTCCAACTCTGTCCAGGACCCTCTATTGTGATCCCTGTCACAGCAGTCAGTGATGGTTGCGGGGCACCATCTAGTTGTGCTGGACTGAGTCTGGTGGAGGCTGTGGTAGTTGTTGTCCATTAGTCCTTTGGCCTACTCTTTCCCTTGTGCCTTTGGTTTTCTTCGTTCTCCCTTGCTCCCAACAGAGCAAGACCAGTATCTTAGATGGCCGGTCACAAACTTTTAAGACTCCAGACCCTCCTCACCAAAGTAGAATCTAGAACATTTTCTTTATAAACTTGTTATGCCAATTGAGCTAGATGTTCCCCGAGACCATGGTCCCCACAACAATCAGCCCAGCAATTCGGTCCCTCATGGAGTTTGGATGTGTCTATGGAGCTTCCATGACCTTGCCTTGGACAAGTTGGTCTGGCTTCCCCAGTATTGTGTACTGTCCTGCCCTTTACCAAAGCTACCTCTTACCTATTATCTATTTAGTATTTTTCCATCCCTGCTCCTCCTCTCCCTTGTAATCATCAAAGATTATTTCTTTTTGTATGTAAACCTTTTCATGAGTTATTTATAGTAGTGGCCTCATACAATATTTGTCCTTTTATGATTGACTTATTTCACTCAGCATAATGCCCTCCAGATTCATCCACATTGTAATATGCTTCCAGATTCACTGTTGTTCTTTATCATTGCCTAGTACTCCATCGTGCATATGTACCATAGTTTGTTTATCCATTCATCTGTTGATGGGCAACTACATTGTTTCCTTCTTTTTGCTATTGTGAACAGGGCTGCAATGAGCATAGGTGCGCATATGTCTATTTGTGTGATGGCTCTTATTTCTCTAGCATATATTCCTAGGAGTGTGATTGTTGGATCATATGGTATATCTATTTCTAGCTTTCTAAGGAAGTGCTGTATCTTTTTACAAAATGGCTGTACCATCTAGCATTCCCACCAGCAGTACATAAGAGTCCCAATCTCCCTGCAGCCTCTCCAACATTTGTTATTTTCTGTTTTCTTGATTTGTGCCAGTAATGCTGGGGTGAGATGGTATTTCATTGTGGTTTTGATTTGCATTTCTCTAATGGCTAGTGATTGCGAGCATTTCCTCATGTGTCTGTTAGCCGTTTGCATGTCTGCTTTGGTGAAGTGTCTGTTCATTACCTTTGCCCATTTTTTAATTGGATTATTTGTCTTTTTGTTGTTGACGTGTGGAATTTTCCTGTAGATTTTAGAGATTAGACCTTCGCCGTATTTGTCATAGCCAAAAACTTTTTCCCAGTTTGTAGGTTCTCTTTTTACTCTTTTGGTGAAGTCTTTTGATGAGCATAAGTGTTTGATTTTTAGAAGATCCCAGTTATCTAGCTTATCTTCTGGAGTTTGTGTGTTGTTGGTTATGGTTTGTATCCTGTTAATGCAGTGTATTAGGACTTCTAGAGTTGATCCTATTTTTTCTTCTATGAACTTTATAGTTTTTAGCTTTATATTTAGGTCTTTGATCCATTTTGAATTAGTATTTGTGTACGGTGTGAGGTATGGGTCCCGTTTCATGTTTTTGCAGATAGAGATCCAGTTTTGCCAGCAGCATTTGTTAAAAAGACTGTCTTTTCCCCATTTGATGGACTTTGGCCCTTCGTTGAAGATCAGGTGACTGTAGGTGGATGGATTTACATCTAGGTTCTTAATTCTGTTCCATTGGTCAATATATCTGTCGTTGTACCGGTACCAGGCTGTTTTGACTACTATAGCTGTATAGTAGGTTCTGAGGTCAGGTAGTGTAAGTCTTCCTACTATATTCTTCTTCAGTAGCGCTTTACTTATCCAAGGCTTCTTCCCTTTCCAAATAAAGTTAATGATTAGTTTTTCCATCTCTTTGAAGAATGTTGTTGGTATTTGGATCGGGAGTGAAGTGAATTGTATTTGTAAATTGTTTTGGGTAGAATTGTCATTTTCACAATGTTGAGTCTACCTATCCATGAGCATGGTATGTTTTTCCATTTGTGTAGATCCCATTGGGTTTCTTGCAGTAGTGTTTTGTAGTTTTCTTTGTATAGTTCTTTTATATCCCTGGTTAGATTTATTCATAAGTGGTTTTTTTTAGGGGATATTATAAATGGTATTGTTTTCCTTTTTGTTGTTCTCTTTATTGGTATATAAGAATCCAACTGATTTTTGTATGTTTATCTTGTATCCTGCTACTCTGCTGAATCTTTCTATTAGTTTCAGTAGTTTTCTCATGGAGTCTTTTGAGTTTTCCATATATAGTATCATATTATCTGCAAATAGGAACAGTTTTATGTCTTCATTACCAACTTGGATGCCCTTTATTTCTTTTTCTTGCCTTATTGCTCTAGCTAGGACTTCTAGCACAATGTTAAATAGGAGTGGTGATAAAGGGCATCCTTGTCTTGTTCTTATTCTCAAGGGGAATGTTTTCAGCCTCTCTCCATTAAGAATGATATTGGCTGTTGGTTTTGTATAGATGTCCTTAATTACGTTGAGGAATTTTCCTTCTATACCTATTTTATTGAGAGTTTTTATCAGGAATGGGTGTTGGACTTTGTCGAATGCCTTTTCTGTGTCAATTGATATGATCATGTGATTATTTTATTTTATTTATGAGGTGGATCACATTGATTGATTTTCTAATGTTGAACCATGCTTGTATACCTGGTATGAATCCCACTTGGTCACGGTGTATTATTTTTTTTCATATGATGCTGAATTCTATTGGCTAGAATTTTGCTGAGAATTTTTGCATCTAGAGATATTGGTCTGTAATTTTCTTTTTTGTGGTGTCTTTGCCAGGTTTTGGTATCAGGGTTATGCTGACTTCACAGAATGAATTTGGAAGTATCCCTTTCTTTTTCTGAAATAGTTTGAGTAGTATGGTGTATGCTCATCTCTGAATGTTTGGTAGAACTCTCAAGTGGAGCCAGATATCTGGGCCAGAGTTTTTTTTTGCTCAGAGTTTTTTAAATTACCTTACCAACCTCTTCTCTTGTTACTGGTCTGTTCAGATTTTCAACATCAGTTTGTGTTAGTTTGGGTAGGTAGTGTGAGTCTAGAAATTTCTCCAGTTTCTCTAGGTTTTCCAATTTTTTGGAGTATAGTTTTTCATAGTACTCTGTTATGATCTTTTTATTTCAGTTGGGTCTGTTGTAATGGTCCCCATTTCATTTCTTAGTTGACTTACTTGCATCCTCTCCTGTTTTTCTTCTGTCAGTTTGGCCAGTGGTTTGTCCATTTTATGTGGTCTATTCTGGAGAATGTTCCATGTGCAGTGGAGAAGAATGTGTACTTTGCAGCTGTTGAGTGGAGTGTTCTGTATATGTTTATGAGGTCAAGTTGGCTGACTGTGGCCTTTAGATCTTTTGTATCTTTGTTGAGTTTCTTTCTAGATGTTCTGTTCTTTACCAAGAGTGGTGTGTTGAAGTCTCCTACTATTATTGTGGAACTGTCAATTTCTCTTTTCAGTGCTGTTTGAGTTTGTTTTATGTATTTTGGAGCCCTGTCATTGGGTGCGTAGATATTTATTATGGTTACGTCTTCATGGTGGATCGTTCCTTTAATTATTATATAATGCCCTTCTTTGTCTTTTACGGTAGATTTTGTTTTAAAGTCTATTTTATCTTAGATTAGTATTGCCACTCCTGCTCTTTTTTGGTAGCTGTTTGCTTGATATATTTTTTTCCATCTTTTGATTTTTAATAAATTTATGTCTTTGCTTCTAATGTATATCTCTTGTAGACAGCATATTGATGGATCCTGTTTTTTTTTTTTTTTATCCATTCTGTCACTCTCTGCCTCTTTATGGGTGCATTTAGGCCATTTATGTTCAGTGTAATTATTGATAGGTGTGAGTTTATTGCTGCCATTTTGCAGTGCTTTTTTTTGTTTTGTGATGCTGCAAATAGGAACAGTTTTCTTTGTTACTTTTACTTTCCTGTGCTGAATTTTTTTTGTTTGTGGATTTCTTTTTCATTTCTTTTGTTTTTGTAGATTTTGTGTTTACTGAGACTTTATGTTTTTCTTCTTTATTCTGATGAGTAGGTTTGTTAACTTTCTTTGTGGTTACCTTGAAATTTACTCTTATTTTCCTATGTTTGAAGCTATCTTTTATTAGTTAGTGTCACCTTTCCTTCCTCTCCATTTGCAAGTTCTATACCTACACCATTTATTCTCTCTTTTATTGTTCTGACGTTGTTGTCATTTACAGATTAACCTCTCTGGTTCCTTGTTGTAAATCTTTTCGTTTTGATTAATCCTTGAGAGTTCATTACCTAGGTTGGTATCTGACTGGTGCAGTCTTATGTATTATTATTATTCTTTAAACTTAGTCGTACACTTTGACTATTGAAACTATGCACAAATATTACTTTGATAAAAATAACATTAAGTTCCTAGAACTCATGCTTTTATAAACCATAAAATACCTCATCCTCTTTTTCCTTCTTCCTAGGTTCCCTTCTCCTTCGTACCCAGGGTCCTTTAAGCTCTTACATTCTCACTGCCAGATCATGGCAACAGAGAGAGATCCCAGAAGTTCCCATCATCCAATTCCCAGATTGCTACTTTTCTGCTTGGAGTCCATCACTCCCTCCTTCCCACTTTGTATCAGGAAAGCTCCCAGGAAAAGCAGTTTGGATACACAAGGGTACCTTCGCTCTTTCTCTTCCCTCACTAGAATTTCACAGTCAGTCCTTAGCTGGGTACAGGATTCAAAATCCATTGGGGTCATTGGCAGGTCTCCTTAATGATTTTTCCTCTTCTCCATTTTTTGCAGCAGCTTGAAAACAATAGATTTCTCACTTTGTCTCAGTTGGAGTACCTCAGGAGCTTTTTCTGCCTGTGTTCCTTCTCAGCCTAGTCCTCTGCCCAGGAAATTAAATTCTCTTTGCTCATTTGGGCTTTTTAGTGAGATTTCATCCTATTAAGGTGTGCTAAGGCATACTTGGCTGCCATTGATTTTGACATGGATTCCAGAGAGCCAAGCTGTTAAACAAACCCTGCCTGCTGAGTTCCCTCTTTGAATTCATCCCCCAGAGGGTGAATCCACAAACTTATTGGAAGATGGTTAGCAGGGCAGTTCTGAGTGACCACTGCCATGGAGGCAGAGCCAACATATGCGTAGGCTTCCAGCCATACATTTCTTTCCCTTTACTGAGTCTCAGAGTACTGAGTCTAATCTAATTCTTCTGTCAAATTCTTGTCGTGAATTAGCAGGGAGATGGTCTTCCTTTCTATTGCTCTATATTTCATCTGTCCAAAGTATTAAGATGGGCTATGATGACCTTCGGTACCGGCTGCTATGGAAATATGAAGGAGACGCACCTAATTCAGTCTTGGAAAGTCTGAGAAAGAACCCTGGGCAAGAGATGCTGAGCTGTTGTTGCTGGGTGCCATCAGATTGATTCTGACTCATAGCGACCTCATGTGACAGAGTAGAACTGCCTCATAGGGTTTTCTTGGCTGTAATCTTTATGGAAACAGATCACCAGGTCTTTTCTCCCTTTGAGTGGCTGGTGGGTTCGAACTGGCAATAGCAGCCTAGTTGACAGCGAGCTTTTAACCATTTTACCACCAGGGCTCCTCAGGGTGTTGAGCTGGGAGGATCCAATAGCTGTGAGCTCTTCAGGGGTTTATGAGCTGGTTAGGAAGACAACTAGGTGTAAAGTGATACAAGTAACAACATCAAAGATAATCCCTGACCTTTCCACAGCACTTTACCATTTATAAACCATCTCTAATAGGCAAACTAGGCATGTACTCAAAGCAACAGCAAAGGTGGGACCTAGGAAAATGGGCCAAGTTCAGCTTTAATAAATACACCCATAATTTTGCAATAGGAAAATCAACAAAAAGTCTATTTTCATTGTAGATTTTATTTAAGTTTTGGACTTTGTAGTGTGTATTCTTTTATTTTGTAGAATATATGGGGTGGGGAGATGGAGTAGTAGGGAGACAACACATACTTTTTAAAGTGACTAAGCTGGTCTCTTTACATACATTTACATGCACATTTACGCAGAATATTTGTACAACGAATTTGAGAAAGGCTGGACAGGCTGGATAATAAAATATTATTATCTGGGGTCTCTGGGTGGTGCAAATGGCTAATGCGGTGAGCTAACAAAAAGTTGGAGGTTTGAGTCCACCCAGAAGCACCTTGGAAGAAATGCTATCTACTTCTGAAAAATTAGCCATTGAAAACCCTATGGAGTGCAGTTCTACTCTGACACCCTATGAGTCAGAGTCAACTTGACAGCAAATGGTTTATTATTATTCTTGTCATGTTAATAGATGACCAAAATTAGGGTCAGCAGTTCGAATCCACCAGAAGCTCCTTGGAAACCCTATGGGGCAGTTCTACTCTGTCCTGTAGGGTTGCTATGAGTCGGAATCGACTCGACAGCAATGGTTTTGGTTTCAGGTTTTAAGGTACTTAGTCAAAATCACACTGTTGGTGAAAGGCAGAGGTGATGTTAAAACTCAAAAATGCCACTAAGAGACCCTGTGCAGTCAGGAAGATTTAGGCTCAAATCCCTTCTCTACCATGTGGTGGAATTCCTTAATCTTAGAGCTTTCGCTCACTCACCTTTAAATGGGGTGAAATAATGGTTTGCACTGGACTAAAGGTCCCTAAAGGAACCGTGGTAGCTCAGTGGTTAAGTGCTCAGCTGCTAGCCGAAAAGTCGGCAGTTTGAACCCACCAGCAGCTTCACAGGAGAAAAGATCTGGTGATCTGCTCCCATAAAGATTACAGCCTAGGAAACAGAAACCTTATAGGGTAGTTCTACCCTGCCCGGTAGGATCACTATGAGTCAGAATCGTCTCAATGGCACACAACACCAACAACCCAGGTGGCAAAAACAGTTTGCACTTGACTAACCGAAAGGTTGAGCGTTGGAACCCACCCAGTAGTACTGTGGAAGAAAAGGGCTGGTGATTAGCTTCCATTAAGATTACAGCCAGGAAAACCCTATGGAGCAGTTTTCCTCTTTAACACATGGGGTCACCATGAGTCAGAATGGGCTTGAGGGCAACTAAGAACGACAACTAACTTAAAGATTGGCAGTTCAAACCCTCTAGCAGTGCCATGGAAGAAAGTCCTGGCAATCTGCATCCATAAAGATTACAGACAAGAAAACCCTAAGAAGAAGTTCTAATTCGTAACACACGGAGTTGCCATGAGTCAGAATCTCACAGTATGTATCCCATACTGTTGTTGTGAAGATTAAATAAAGGGCTATAGGAACACTGCCAAGCCCAGGGATGGCATGAAGTAAGTGATAAATGGTAAACATTATTATTATCTCCTGGTTCCTGGGTCAGCATCATTTCTACTCTGGGCAGATGCAAATACAAGTTTGTTAAAAGCGATGCCAGGTGGTAGGGAATTAAGCGTTTAGCTTGCTGTCAGGTCTGAAGTGGTTCGAGCAGTGGGGTAATTCTGAAATGACGCTGTTGGTAAAGCCTGGTGCTCTCCTCCCTGCTTCCTCCACTTTATAAAGAGAGTTCAAACAACTCAGGTGATTTGAATGTCCAGATTTCATACAGAATTATTTAAAATGCTCATATTTTTAATGTCCTTTCTCTCTGATTTGTTCTATCAGGATACAGTACGTGTACTCATTAGAGCGAAAGCTCTGTGGCCAGCATGTCTGGGCTAAATCCTGACTGTCTTTACTTCTAGCTGTGTTATGTTGGACACCTTACTTAAACAGCCTGTGCTTCAGTTTCCATGCCCATAAAGTGAGAACAAGACCAGTATCTCCTAACTGGGTAGTTAAAAGGATTAAATGACTTAATAAATATAAATTGCTTTTAAAAGTGTCTGGTACAGAGTAAGGTCCAGTACTTATTAAGCATTTACTATATGTTGAGCCCTATTTTAAGTACACAGATATTATCAGTTAACAAGCTGGACAAAGTCTCTATCCCCATGAACCTTAAATCCAACGTGAACAAGTAAGTAATGCGAGAATTCTGAAACTCTGATATGTATGATGAGGACTCTTTTAGATGTTGCTGGTGGGAATGGAATAGAAAATGTTTCCACTGCTCCTCTGGGCTTTGACAGAGCATTCAGAACCCTGATGATACTTCTTCAGCCCATGGGCAAAGTTTTTATTTTTTCCCTCAAGAATAATTTCCCACAAACTGCTACTTGTGACATCATAACAAGTAGCTTCTTTGTAAAAGTCATTATATAGAGGTCAGATTTTAAAAAAAAACAAAACATATTCTACAAGTCCAAAGATTAGAAATATCTGGTGTTGGGTTTAGCTTTAACATATAGAGATGAGCTACCTGCTTAAGTTAACCAACCAGTTGCCATCAAGTCGACTCTAACTCAGGGTGACTATATGTGTGTCAGAGTAGAACTAGGCTCCATAGAGTTTTCAATGGATGATTTTTTGAAGTAGATCACCAGGCCTTTCATCTGAGGTGCCTCTGAGTAGACTGAAACTTCCAACCTTTCGATTAGAAACCAAGCATTCTAACTTGTTTGAACCACCCAAGCACTCCACCTGTTTAAGTTAGGAGCACATAATATTTGCAAAATGTCTCTTTAAAGTGTTAAAAAGCAAAGATGTCACTTTGAGAACTAAGGTACACCTGACCCAAACCCAAAGTTTTCAATTGTCTCATATGCATGTGAAAGCAGGACAATGAATAAGGAAGACCGAAGAAGAACTGACTCCTTTGAATTGTGGTGTTGGCGAAGAATATTGAATATGCCACGGACTGCCAGAAGAATGAACAAATCTGTCTTGGAAGATGTACAGCCATAATGATCCTTAAAAGTATGGATGGTGAGACTCTGTCTCATGTACTTGGGATATGTTATCATGGTAGATTAGGCCTTGGAGAAGGACACCATGCTTGGTAAAGTAGAGGGTCAGTGAAAACGAGGAAGACCCTCAACGAGGTGGATTGACACAGTGGCTGCAACAATGAGCTCAAGCATAACAATGATTGCGAGAATGGTGCAGGACTGGGCAGTGTTTCATTCTGTTGTACATAAGGTCACTATGAGTCGGAACCAACTCAAAGACACCTAACAACAACGACAACAAAATTTGCATCATGCTAAAAGAGACTGAGGCTCCATCATTGGCAAAGTTACTCCTTCTTTTATTGTTATTATGGTAAAAAAAAATATATATATAGCAAAACATTTGCTATTTCTACATTTTTTACATGTGCAATTCAGCAACGTTGATTATGTTCACCATTTTGTACAACCATCACCACTATCTATTTCAAACCTTTTTATCACCCTAAACAAGAGTCCTGGTGGCACAATGGTTAAGTGCTTGGCTGTTAACTGAAAGGTTGGCGGTTTGAACCCATTCAGTGGCTCTGTGGGAAAAAGAAACCTGGCAATCTGCTTCCAAAAAGACTGGTGTTGTTATTAGGTGCCACAGAGTCAGTTTTGACTCATAGTGACCCTCTGCACAACAGAATGAAACACTGCCCGGTCCTGCGCCATCTTCACAGTCATTGCTATGTTTGAGCCCATTGTTGCAGCCACTGTGTCAATCCATCTCATTGAGGGTCTTCCTCTTTTTCACTGACCTTCTACTTTACCAAGCACGATGTCCTTCTCCAGAGACTAGTGCTTCTTGATAAGATGTCCAAAGTACATGAGAAGAAGTCTCACCATCCTTGCTTCTAAGGAGCATTACGGCTGTATTTCTTCCAAGACAGATTTGTTCCTTCTTCTGGCAGTCTGTGACATATTCAATATTCTTTGCCAATACCATCATTCAAAGGCATCAATTCTTCTTCGATCTTCTTTATTCATGGTCCAGGTTTCACATGCATGTGAAGCAACTGAAAATACCAGGGCTTTGGTCAGGTGCACCTTAGTCCTCAACATGACATCTTTGCTGTTTAACACTTTAAAGAGTTTTTTTGCAGCAGATTTCCCCAGCGCAATCTGTCATTTAATTTCTTGACTGCTACTTCTATGGCCGTTCATTGTGAACCCAAGTAAAATGAAATCCTTGACAACTTCAATCTTTTCTCCATTTATCTTGATGTTGTGTATTGGTCCAGTTGTTAGGATTTTTGTTTTCTTTATGTTGAGGTATAATCCATACTGAAGGCTGTGGTCTTTGATCTTCATCAGTAAGTACTTCAAGTCCTCTTCACTTTCAGTAAACAAGGTTGTATCATTTGCATAACACAGGTTGTTAATGAGTCTTCCACCAATCCTGATGTGGTGTTCTTCTTTGTATAGTCAAGTTTATGGATTATTTGCTCAGCATACAGATTGAATAAATATGGTGAAGGGATACAACCCTGATGCACACATTTCCTGATTTTAAACCATGCAGTATCCCCTTGATACTGTTGAAAAGCAAAGATGTCACCTTGAAGACTAAAGTGTGCCTGACCCAAGCCATGGTATTTTCAATAGCCTCATATGCATGCAAAAGCTGGACACTGAATAAGGAAGACGGAAGAAGAACTGATGCCTTTAAATTGTGGTGTTGGCAAGGAATATTGAATATACCATGGACTGCCAAAAGAATGAACAAATCTGTCTTTGAAGAAGTACAACCAGAATGCTCTTTAGAAGCAAGGATGGTGAGACTACATCCTACACACTTTGGGCATAGTATCAGGAGGGTCAGTCCCTGGAGAAGGACATCATGCTTGGTAAAGTACAGGGTCAGCGAAAAAGAGGAAGACCTTCAATGAGATGGATTGACACAGAGGGTGCAACAATGCGCTCAAGCATAACAACGATTGTGAGCATGGTGCAAGATGGGGCAGTGTTTTGTTCTGTAGTACATAGGGTCGCTGAGTCGGAACTGACTCCACGGCACCTAATAACAATAACAACAGTATCCCCTGTTCTGTTGGTCTATGTAGAGGTTCCTCATAAGCACAATTAAGTGTTCTGGAATTCCCATTCTTCGCAATGTTATCCATAATTGTTGTGATCTGCACCATCAGATGCCTTTGCATAGTCAATAAAACACAGGTAAACATCTTTCTGGTATTCTCTGTTTTCAGCCAGAATCCATCAGACATCAGCAGCAATGATATCCCTGGTTCCAGGTCCTCTTCTGAATCTGGCTTGAATTTCTGACAGTTCCCTGTCGATGTACTGCTGCAACCATTTTTGAATGATCTTCAGCAAAATTTTACTTTCATGTGATATTAATGATATTGTTCGATAATTTCCACAGTCTGTTGAATCACCTTTCTTTGGAATGGGCACAAATATGGATCTCTTTCAGTTGATTTGTCAGGTAGCTCTCTTCCAAATTTCAAGGCATAGATGATTGAGTGCTTCCAGAGTTGGATCCGTTTGTTGAAACATCTCAGTTGGTATTCTGTCAATTCCTGAAGCCTTATTTCTTGCCAATATGTTCAGTGCAGCATGGACTTCTCCCTGCAGTGCCATTGGTTCCTGATCATATGCTACCTCCTGAAATGGTTCAACATCAACCAGTTCTTTTTGGTACAGTGACTCTGTGAATTCCTTCCATCTTCTTTTGATCCTTCCTGTGTTGTTCAATATTTTGTCCATATAATCCTTCAAAATTTCAACTCGAGGCTTGAATTTTTCTTCAGTTCTTTCAGCTTGAGAAATGATGAGTGTGTTTTCCCTTTTAGTTTTCTAACTCCAGGTCTTTGCACATTTCATTATAATATTTTGCTTTGTTTCCTTGAGCTACCCTTTGAGATCATTTCTTCCATTTGCTTTAGCTATTCAACATTCAAGAGCAAGTTTCAGAGTCTCTTCTGACATTCATTTTAGTCTTTTCTTTCTTTTTAATTATCTTTTGATTTCTTCCTGTATGATGTCCTTGGTGTCATACCACAACACTAGAAAACCCTATGGGGAAATTCTAACAACAACAACAACAACAGAGACTCAATGTCCCTTAAGCCAGAAGTCCCTTTTCCCCTCCTACCCAACCCTGGTAGCCATTAATAAACTTTGGTCTCCAACCATTTGCCTATTCTAGACATTTCATGTAAGTGAGATCATATAATATTTGTCTTTTTCTGTCTGACTTATTTCACTCAGCAAAATCTTTTCAAGGTTTGTCCATGTTCTAGCATATATTAGAACTTCATTTTTCTTCATGACTGGGCAATATTCCAAATTATAGTTATGCCACATTTTATTTATCCATTCATCTGTTGATGGACATTTAGGATATTTGCACCTTTTTGCTATTGTGAGTAGTGCTGCAATGAACATTGGTGTACAAGTGTCTGTTTACATGCCTACTTTTAAGTCCTTTTAGTAGATACATAGGAATGGAATCCTGCTTTTAAGTCTTTTGGGCATATACCTAGGAGTGGAATTGCTGGGTCATATGATAATTGTATGTTTAACTTTTTGAGGAAGAACTGTCGAACTGTTTTCCACAGCTGCTGCACTATCTTACAATCCCACCAACAATGGATGATAGTTCTAATTTCTCCACATCCTCAACAGCACTTTTTGTTTTCCATTTTTCTGATAATAGCCATCCTAGTGTGTGTGTAGGGGGGTGAAGTGGCATCTCATTGTGGTTTTGAATTGCATTCTCCTAATGATTAATGACGTTGATCATCTTTTCATGTGCTTGTTGGCTATTGGTATATCTTCTTTTGTAAAATATCTGTTCAAGTCCTTTGCCCATTTTTTTAATAGGTTTTTTTGTCTTTTTGTCATTAAATTCTAGAAATTCTTTGTATATTCTGAATATTAACCCCCCTTGAGATGTATAGTTCCCGAGTATCTCTTCACTTTGTTGATAAAGTCATTTGATGAAAGCCACTCCTTCTTGACAAAGGAATTTTGGAAAGTTGTGGCATCT
Organism: Trichechus manatus latirostris; assembly: GCF_000243295.1. Classification (NCBI taxonomy): domain Eukaryota; kingdom Metazoa; phylum Chordata; class Mammalia; order Sirenia; family Trichechidae; genus Trichechus; species Trichechus manatus. Next base: position 13,160,568 of record NW_004443970.1, read on the forward strand.
AATATTTTGATAATCTTGATTGTCTTTCTCCTTTCTCCTGTAATATTTCTACAGCAAATGTGATCTATTGTTAACTGCTGTAACTTCTAGACCCAGGGAAGTCCTTTTCAGTGAGTCATAGCCAGAAACTTGACAACAGTTGAATTAAGATTGAAGTATTACCTTTATATTCTGCCTATTAGTACATCGAACTCTGCATTAACACACTTGAGGTTCTCCAAAACCCAAGTCACTGATGAGCACATCCCAGTTTTAGAAGAAGCAGATCCTCATTGGATAATTGATAGGTTGAGTCACAAGTAGATATTGCACAGTCCAATAGCACATTGTAATTTCCTTTGTGTAACTTGCTATACCCAGAGCAAGAAATCATGCACCACTATTAGCAGAGAGCCAGTGGTTCTCTGGATATGATAGACTTTGATTATTCAATCTTATCTGACTCACGTGTTTTGTAGTGGCCCATATGAAGAATGGACATGACTATTTGGAAATGGTCTGATAGGCCCTCCCAAACCTGCAAAAGGATTTTACACTATTCAAAACCATCGCCATAGACTTCAAATTTGGACTTTAATAAATGCCCTCATAATGGCCACTTGTAGTGTTTCTTGTCAAAATTCCTTCTCTTGGGAAATGCACCTCCACCCCTCATCCCTCATCCCAGTTCATATCTTTATAGCTAGATTTTCCATACTTTAGCATAAATTGCTGGAGAAAGATATCATGATTGATAAAGTAGAGGGTTAATGAAAAAGATGGTGACCCTCCAGGATATGGACTGATACAGCAACTCCAACAATGGGCTCAAAAATACTAACGATTGTGAAGATGGTGCAGGACTGTGCAAGGTTTTGTTCTGTTATACATAAGGCTGCTGTGAATTGGAGCCAACTTGATGGCAACTAACAACAATACAACAACATATATCTAACCCTCCCAAAGCCCCATCAAACCCTAGCCACAATAGTTTAGTTCAAATTTGAGCAGATAGGGCCAGTGGCGTCACTAGGGTTGGTGTCACCCAGTGCAGTAACTCATGGTGTCACTCCTCCTCCCTCCCATGCCTGAATTGAGCAGGGCTGGCCAGCAAACCCCTCCCATGGATGGAGTGCCCCCCTCACAGGACTCTACACTGCATGGCCCCACTCCACCTGGCCCACTTCCCCATGGCTCCCCGCAGCTCCTCCCCTCTCTCCTTGGCCAAGGCAGAGATGCTTCTCTCTGCCCAATGGTGGGCGCAGTGGCCTGGCCTCCCACACCCTAGTGGCTGATGGGTGATTGAGGGGGCAGTGGGTGGTGGTGACAAGTTAGCACACTGGGTGATGGGTGACACCACCGTAGTGAAACCACTGCCTTGCTGGCCACTCCCCCAATGCTGCCGGCATGCCCACCACTGCCCCCACTGTGGACCTCCCTCTGGTGTCACCCCCTCTGAACAGTGTCTGGGGGTGTGGTCCACAAAACTCTAGTGATGCTGCTGGATAGGGCTGAAATTTTACCAGTTGTTGTTGTTGTTAGGTGACCTCGAGTGGGTTCCAACTCATAGCGACACTATGTACAACAGAACAAAACACTGCTTGGTCCTGCACCATCCTCACAGTCCTTGTTATACTCGAGCCCATTGTTGCAGCCACTGTGTCAATCCATCTTATTGAGGGTGTTCTTCATTTTCGCTGATCCTCTACTTTACCAAGCATGATATCCTTCTCCAGGGACTGATCCCTCCTCATAACACATCCAAAGTATATGAGATGTAGTCTTGCTATCTTTGCTTCTAAAGAGCATTCTGACTGTACCTCTTCCAAGGCAGATTTGTTCATTCTTTTGTCACCTTCAATATCTTCACCAACACCATAATTCAAAGGTGTCAGTTCTTCTTCGGTTCTCCTTATTCATTGTCCAGCTTTTGCATGCATATGAGGTGTCTTAGTCACCTAGTGCTTCTATAACAGAAATACCACAAGTGGATGGTTTTAACAAAGAGAAGTTTATTTCCTTAGAGTAAAGTAGACTAAAAGTCCAAATTCAGGGTGTCAGCTCCAGTGGAAGGCTTTCTCTCTCTCGGCCTTCTCATCAGTGTTTCCCTGGACTAGGGGCTTCTCGGCGCAGGGACCCTGGTCCAAAGGACGCGCTCTGCTCCTGGCATTGCTTTCTTGATGGTATGAGGTCCCCTGTCTCTCTGCTCACTTCTCTCTTTTATATCTCAAGAGATTGCCTCAGGACACAATCCAGTCTTGTAGATCCAGTCCTGTCTTACACAACTGCCACCGATCCTCCCTCATTAACATCATAGAGGCAGGATTTACAACATATAGGAAAATCACACAGTACCAGGAATCATGACCCAGCCAAACTGATATACACATTTTTTGGGGGACATAATTCAAACCATGACATGAGGCAATTGAAAATACCTTAATTATCTTTTGATTTCTTGACTGCTGCTTCCATGGGCGTTGATTGTGGATCCAAGTAAAATGAAATCCTTGACAACTTCAATCTTTTCTCCATTTATCATGATGTTGCTTATTGGTCCAGTTGTGAGGATTTTTGTTTTCTTTATGTTGAGGTGTAATCCCTACTGAAGGCTGTGGTCTTTGATCTTCATCAGTAAGTGCTTCAAGTCCTCTTTACTTTCAGCAAGCAAGGTTGTATCATCTGCATAACACAGGTTGTTAATGAGTCTTCTTCCAATCCTGATGCCCCATTCTTTTTCATATAGTCCAGTTTCTGGGATTATTTGCTCAGCATACAGATTAAATAAGTATGATAAAAGGATACAACCCCGACACACACCTTCCCTGACTTTAAACCACATAGTATCCCCTTGTTGTGTTCGAACGACTACCTCTTGATCTATGTACAGTTTCATCATGAGTACAATTAAGTGTTCTGGAATTTCCGTTCTTCTCAATGTTATCCATAATTTATTATGATCTACACAGTCGAATGCCTTTGCATAGTCAATAAAACACAAGTAAACATCTTTCTTGTATTTTCTGCTTTCAGCCAGGATCCATCTGATATCAGCAATGATATCTTCGGTTCCACATCCTCTTCTGAATTCAGCTTGAACTTCTGGCAGTTCCCTGTTGATGTACTACAGCAACAGCTTTTGAATGATCTTCAGCAGAATTTACTTTCATGTGATATTAATGATATTGCTTGATAATTTCCTCATTCGGTTGGATCACTTTTCTTTGGAATAGGCATAAACATGGATCTCTTCCTGTCAACTGGCCAGGTAGCTGCCTTCCAAATTTCATGGCATAGATGATTGAGTGCTTCCAGAGTTGGATCTGTTTGTTGAAACCTCTCAACTGGTATTCCATCAATTCCTGAAGCCTTGTTTTTCGCCAGTGTCTTCAGTGTAGCTTAGACCTCTTCCTTCAGTACCATCAGTTCCTGATCATATGCTACCTCCTGAAATGGTTGAATATCGACCAATTCTTTTTGGTACCGTGTCTCTGTATATTCCTTCCATCTTCTTTTGATACTTCCTGTGTCATTTAGTATTTTCCCATAGAATCCTTCAATATTGCAACTTGAGGCTTGAATTTTTTCTTCAGTTCTTTCAGCCTGAGAAATGCCAAGCATACTTTTCCCTTCTGGTTTTCTAACTCCAGGTCTTTACACATGTTATTATAATACTTCGCTTTATCTTCTTGAGCAGCCCTTTGAAATCTTCTGTTCAGCTCTTTTACTTCTTCATTTCTTGCATTTGCTTTAGCTACTCGATGTTCAAGAGCAAGTTTCAGAGTCTCTTCTGACATTCATTTTGATCTTTTCTTTCTTTACTGTCTTTTTAATGACCTCTTGCTTTCGTTTTATATGATGTCCTTGATGTCATTCTACAACTTACCTTGTCTTCAGTCATTAGTGTCCAATACATCAAATCTATTCTTAAGATGGTCTCTAAATTCAGGTATGATATACTCAAAATCGTACTTTGGCTCTTGTGGACTTGTTTTAAATTTCTTCAGCTTCAACGTGAACTCGCATATGAGCAGTTGATGGTCTGTTCTGCAGTTAGCCCCTGGCCTTGTTCTGACTGATGAGATTGCGCTTTTCCATGGTCTCTTTGCACACATGTAGTTGATTTGATTCCTTTGTATTCCATCTGGTGAGGTCCACATGGATATTCACTGTTTACGTTGTTTGAAAAAAGGTATTTGCAATGAAGAAGCTGTTGGTCTTGCAAAATTCTATAATGTGATCTCCAGTGTCATTTCTATCACTAGGGCCATATTTTCCAGCTACTGATCCTTTTTTGCTTCCAACTTTCTCATTCCAGTCACCAGTAATTATCAATGCATACTGATTGCATGTTCGATCAATCTCAGACTGCAGAAGTTGGTAAAAATCTTCAATTTCTTCATCTTTGGCCTTAGTGGTTGGTGTGTAAATTTGAATAGTAGTCGTATTAACTGGTCTTCTTTGTAGACATATGGATATTATCCTATCGCTTACAGCATTGTACTTCAGTATAGATCTTGAAATGTTCTTTTTGACAATGAATGCAATGCCATTCCTCTGCAAGCTGTTACTCCCGGTGTAGTAGACCATGTGACTGTCGAATTGAAAATGGCCAATACCAGTCCATTTCAGCTCACTAATGCCTAGGATATTGATGTTTATTTGTTCCATTTCATTTTTGACCATTTCCAATTTTCCTAGATTCGTACTTCGTACATTCCACAATCCGATTATTAATGGATGTTTACAGCTGTTTCTTTTCATTCTGAGTCATGCCACATCAGTAGATGAAGGTCCCGAAAGCTTGACTCCATCTACATCATTAAGGTCGACTCTACTTTGAGGAGGCAATTCTTCCCCAGTCGTCTTTTGAGTGGCTTCCAACCTGAGGGGCTCATCTTCTGGCACTGTATCAGACAATGTTCTGCTGCTACTCGTAAGCTTTTCACGGGCTAATTCTTTCAAGAAGTAGACCACTGGTCCCTCTTCCTAGTCTGTCTTAGTCTGGAAGCTCAGCTGAAACCTGTCTGCCGTGGGTAACCCTGCTGCTATTTGAATACCGGTGGCATAACTTCCAGCATTACAACAACATGCAAGCCTCCACAGTATGACAAACTGACAGATGCATGAGGGATTTTACCAGTAGGCACTGATAAGGCTTTCTAGAAAAGCTTGTGCCATCCTGGAGGTTAAATATTTTGAATATCTCCCTAGATAGACTTGTAGTTGTGTGACCAGACCATCGGCTGCCTACAAACCGTCACATATTCACTCAGTCTCTATAGGTAGAGTTTTGTGTTTCCAGAAGGGAAAAAATCTCATCAGTCTAAGTTTAGAGAACTTCTAGAACACACAATTTTTTGGGAAAAAATGGGCAGTTCTTATGTTGATCATCTTGGCATCATCTTCCTCAACACTTAATAAAACAGGGAAATGCACTAATGCTGTTTATCGAGGAAGAAGATATGTTAAAAAAAAGTTAGTATAAAATTTTCTATTAATCTCTTTGAGTGCCATCTGAAATCACTGACTTTAATTATTTTACTCTACACAAGCATAGTCTTTTTTCCCCCCTCAATTAATCAAAGCTGACACTTTGAAGCATCACACTACTTTATAAATTCAAAATGGAGTGTAATTGAAGGAAATTGATGCTATGACTGAGTTTATAAGTCAAAATAAAAATAACAGAAGCTCCTGGCAAATTAACGTGTCTAAATATTTGTTTTTTCAAACCAAGTATCTAGAGACCAACACAAATAATCCAGGTTAACATTTGCAAGTGCTGACTATATTTCAGACATTGTCCTAACAGGGTACCTTAACTAAATTAATGCACACAAGGGAATCCCTGGGTGGTGAAAATGGTTAATGCACTCTGCTGTTAACCAAAAGTTTTGAGGTTCGAGTTCACCCAGAGGCAATTTGGAAGAAAGGCCTGTTGATCTACTTCTGAAAAATCAGCCATTGAAAATCCTATACAGCACATTTCTATTCTGACACTCATAGGGTAGCCATGAATTGGAAGTGATTCAATGACAACTGGTTGTAATGCACACAAGAACCTGTGAGATAGTTACAGTCATTAACAAAATCTTACAGATAAGAAACTGAGCCAGGCAAGTAAAGATTATAGACCTAGTAAGTGGCAGACCCAGAATTCAAACTCAGAGTACCTGGCTATGTAGTCCATGCCTGTAACCACCACGAAATATACCTCTTAAAATAAGATGGAATTGTGAGTAATATTTGAAAGTCAAATTATTAGAAAGTATATTTTATGTGTCCTAACTTTTCGTCTCCTACTCCAGTAAACCTACAAACAGTGTTGGGATGTTAGCTGCATGTGTTCCAAGACACAATCTGAATTCACTTCTTATATAAAAGTTAACTATTAACTGTCTATCCTATGGCTTGGACTCTCAGAATCTTTTAATGCAAGAAGTCACCGAGCTAGTCCAGTGATCTAGCCATATGGTTTCTTCCACAATTTTTTTTTTTTTTTGCTCTAATTTACATTTTTCATCACTGGTAGTACTTCAGTAAGCAAAAGAATTCATGTTCTATGGAAGGTAACACTGGATGGAGAAATGAAAGTTCCTGGGCCAAGTCTTAGTTATACACTAGACTTGTCTATTAGCAGAGAATACCAGAAAGATGTTTACCTCTGTTTTATTGACTATGCAAAGGCATCCGACTGCATGGATCGTAACAAATTATGGATTACATTGCAAAGAATGGGAATTCCAGAACACTTAATTGTGCTCATGAGGAACCTACATAAACCAAGAGGCAGTCATTTGAACAGAGCAAAGGGGATACTGCATAGTTTAAAATCAGAAAAGGTGTGCATCAAGGTTGTATCCTTAAACCATACTTATTCAGTCTGTATGCTGAGCAAATAATCCCAGAAGCTGGACTATAAGAAGAGGAATGGGGCATCAGGATTGGAGGAAGACTCATTAACAACCTGTGTTATGCAGATGACACAACCTTGCTTGCTGAAAGTGAAGAGAACTTGCAGCACTTACTGATGAAAATCAAAGACTACAGCCTTTACTATGGATTGCACCTCAACATAAAGAAGACAAAAATCCTCACAACTGGGCCAATAAGCAACATCATGATAAATGGAGAAAAGATCGAAGTTGTCACGGATTTCATTTTACTTGGATCCACAATCAACACACATGGAAGCAGCAGTCAAGAAATCAAACAATGTAGTGCAATGGGCAAATCTTCTGTAAAAGACCTCTTTAAAGTGTTCAAAAGCAAAGATGTCACTTTGAGTACTAGGTGCGCCTGACCCAAGTCATAGTATTTTCAATCGCCGCGTATGCGTCTGAAACCTAGACAATGAATAAGGAAGACCCAAGAGGAATTGATGCATTTGAATTATGCTGTTGGTGAAGAATATTGAATATACCACACACTGCAAAAAGAATGAACAAATCTGCCTTGGAAGAATTATAGCCAGAATGTTCCATAGAAGTAAGGATGGTGAGACTTTGACTCATTTTCTTTGGGCATGTTATCAGGAGGGACGAGTCCCTGGAGAAGGACATCATATTTGGTAAAGCAGAGGGTCAGCAAAAAGGAAGTCCCTCAATGAGATGGATTGACACAGTGGCTGCAACAATGAGCTCAAACAGAGCAACGATTGTGAGGATGGCACAGGACCAGGCAATGTTCCTTTCTGTTGTGTACGTGGTTGCTATGAGTCAGAACTGACTCAGCAACACCTAATGACAATAACAACAGGCATGGGAAAGAATAAAATAAAAATAACCTGGATCCTGGACTCCCTGGGTGGTGCAAATAGTTAAGCACTTAACCGAAAGTTTGACCATTTGAAACCACCCAGAGGGGCATCGGAAGATGGGCCTGGAGAGCTGCTTCCAAAAGATCACAGTTTTGAAAGCCCTATGGAGCAGTTCTGCTCTGCACACATGAGGTCACCATGAGTTGGAATCAACTTGATGGCAACTAACAACAACAGCAACCTGGATTCTAGTGTTCACTTTGTATAGAACTTCCTTCCATCTAGTTCTTAGCTTCTTCATTTGTATAATGAAGAGACTGGGCTAGATGATATCTATTCTTCTGTCTAGCTTGGAATATTCTTTCATGCAATTGAGTTACCATACTGAGTCCTCTTATCTATGAAAATATATGAAGTGATGGAGTGTGTATTAGTTGTCTATTGCTGCTTAACAAATTTGCCTCATGTGAACAAAGATCTTTTCCAGTGTGTTCTGCTGGCAACTTCCAACTAGCAGTTTCTCTTACTGAACAAAATTTTAGGTTTCTCCCTTTCCACACACTCCCCAAGCAGAATTCTAAGACGGCCTCCAAGATTTCTACCCTCTGGTGTACATGCCCCATATATTCCACTCCCCATAATTGTGAATGAGTTTTGTGAATATAATGGGATATCACGCCCATTATTATGTTATTATACTACATGGCAGGAGAGATTTTGCTGATAAAATTAAAATCCCTAATCAGTTGACTTTGAGTTAATCAAAATGTGGTATACTTGACTTGACCTAATCAGATGAGCCCTTAAAAGAAGTCAGAGATATTCGAAGTGAGAGAGATTCTCTTGCTGGCCTTAAAGGAGGAAACAGCCACATTGTGGCTCCAGGAACTTGATAACAATAGTGGATAGGGACCCCATTAGGCTATACAGGACATTTAGTAACATCACCACAAGACAGTAAAGTAAAAAATAGCAGTAGAAAATGGGGGCCCTATAGTGGACTCATCATATCACCTAGTTCTTCCTTCGTAAAGCATTTTTAAGCAGGACAGGCGTTTTCAGGCAAATTTCATCTAAGAAAATTCAGGAAATTCAGTGGAAAGAGGCAGCCCTGTGAGAGACATTGACTTCCCATTAATCTGGTCATATAGAGCTGAGACGATTAACTTTGGAAATATATATATACAGTGAAAGCTGTGAGAACCAGAATGTGATGAGACCTCCTTGTTTTTTCAGAACTCCAGGTTTTCCGCCTTTGACAGGGTGCAGTCTTCCTACTTTTCTATCACTTGTTTTAGTGGAAATATTTGCGATTTCCTTCTCTGATAGGCTTCCATCTTATATAGTTTCCGGCTCTCACAGGTTTTACTGTATATTATTTAAAAAATAGGATTTGACTATTTGTATTCCAAGCTGCTTCTAAGGGTCATAGTGATTGATGTTCAAATCTCCAATGCCAAGATAGCAAATGTGATACTTATTTGAAAGAAGCTGAAGCGACAGTGCCGTCAGCTGAACCAAATCTATGAAAGAATCAAGACAATCTCCTTCTAGATCTTGAGTGCTCGCAAACCAAAATCTTCTATTTTGCAGTGTTTTATCCCTCAAACTCAAACACAGTTAAATCATACAGGAAGGTTCCACCGGAATTAACTGTGTTTATCTTAATCTTAAATAACAGTCCAGACATATCTTCTGTCACTGAAGTAATGTTCTGAACAAGGTTTTAAAAGTACGACATCTTCCAGTACATAGATTTTATATTCTAGTAATTTGTTATTAGTGGGGTTACCAAATTTATTATCGTATTTATCATGTTGCAGGCCTTTTAAAAAGTACAGCAGAGTAACCAGAGACAATGAAGTAGCCTAAGTGAAGTTGATCTCAAGACCTTAACTGATAGCACTCTTCCATTTCTTATTTGTCATGCCCAGCATGATGTGATACTACTGGGAACTTGTTAACTCAGTAGCATTTATCATGATTCTGTTTTGTTGTACAAGCACAGTAGACTCTTTCTTTTTTAATCAATAAGTAAAAGTGGCAGTGGGGTACAGGGAAGAGGAAACACGTTAGATTAATGGTTTCTGACTTACAGTGAAATTCAGCATCACTGTTGCACTCGTAGAGCCCTGGTGGCGTAGTGGTTAAAAGCTTGGATGCTAACCAAAAGACTGGCAGTTCAAATCCACCAGCCGCTCCTTGGAAACCTTAAGGGGCAGTTCTACTCTGTCCTATAGGGTCGCTATGAGTTGGAATTGATTTAATGGCAACAGGTTTTGTTTTTTTAATTGCACTCACAGTTTCTTCTGAGACGTCCTCTCCTAGGAGCAAAATATTCCCAAATAATTCCAGTGCATTGCTCCTTTACATCATGGCTATTTTGTCTCTTCACAGACAGAAGATGTAAGAAGCATTTCAATCCATCACTGTTTTGGTTGTTTAGAAGACAGACTCACCCTTTTCATGCAGGGGGAACGCAAATTGGAGTGACAGCAGTAGAAAGAGTAGAAGAGGAAAGGACATATTGGAGGCTTATGATACTATCTAATTAGATTTTGAACATACATTTAACCTCCCTTATATAATGAAGGGAGTCTCTGGGTGGTGCAAACATTTAAGCACTCAACTACTAACTGAAAGGTTGGCAGTTTGAACCTACCCAGAGGCACCTTTTTTGGAAATCCCGGTGGTGTAGTTGTTAAGAGCTCAGCTGCTAACCAAAAGGTCAGTAGTTCAAATCCACCAGGCACTCCTTAGAAACTCTATGGGGCAGTTCAACTCTGTCCTGTAGAGTCGCTATGAGTTGCAATCGACTCGACAGCAACGGGTTTGGTTTTGGTTTTGGTTTTTGGTTAGAGGCACCTTTAAGAAAGGCCTGGTTATCTGCTTCCAGAAGATTACAGCCTTGAAACCCTGTGGAGTACAGTTCTACTTGTAGCATACAATGTTGCCATGATTTGGAACTGATAGCAAAGCAATTGGTTTTTGGTTTAATACAATGAAGAATGTTCTGGCCTTATTTTACAGATAAGAAAAGGATTGTGTCTGAGATTCAGAAAGCTTGAGTAATAGGCCCAAGGTCCCAAGCCAGAAGGTAACAGAATTGGTTTCAAACTAGGTCTGTGTAACTTAAAAGCCCAGAGATTTCTTGTTTTGTTTTTCTCCCCAGCAGGCTACAATCTCTTTATCTTTACAGTAATGGAGTGTGTGTTTGCTATCATGATCTATAGTGAGTACTTTAGTGGGAACTTTCCACAGACTGGAATATTAGGGCATTTGGTTTGACTTCTGCTCTTAGCACACTTTCTCTACAGAAAAATAAGCCCCTAGGAGACAAGATTTGAAGAGGTGGGTTTAAAAGAAAAAATGAATTGCAGAAGTTTGTGGATACAAAAGGCATTATTGGGATTAAAATGAGTTGTGTGGTATAAGAAATAGCAAATCGTGATTTAAGTATCCTAAGTCATCTGTCTTGGAAGAAGTATAGCCAGAATGCTCCTTAAAATCAAGGATGGCAAGACTTCGTCTCACATACTTTGGACATGTTATTAGGAGGGACTAATCCCTGGAGAAGGACATCATAACACTTGGTAAGTAGAGGGTCATCGAAAGAGAGGAAAACTCTCAATGAGATGGATTGACACAGTGGCTGCAACAAGGGGCACAAACATAGCAAAGATTTATGAGGATGGTGCGGGACCAGACAGTCTTTCGTTCCATTGTGCATGGGGTTGCTATGAGTTGGAACAACCTGAAGGCACCTAACAACAACAACAAAGCAACTGAAGAGAAAATGAACTGAGTTCTGGTGAAACTCATAACCTGGTGCCTCATGACTCCTTCCTGTCTGTCCTGAGCTGGATGAGAAGTGAAAGGAGGTATTGGAAAGAGCATACTTCTGGAGTGCAGAGAGACTTGAGTTCAAGTCATAAACATGACCACCTAGCTCCTGGTGCAAAACGTACTTAATCTCTCTGAACTTCAATTTCCTGATTTGTAAAACAGGCATGATAATACCCACTTTGTGGGGTTGTTGTGAAGATTAAATGTTAATTAATGTTAATTGTTGAAGATTAAATGAGATTCTGTATGGAGAAAACACTGTGCCTGGCGCACAGTAGGCACATGCTGAAAAGAGAAGATCACCACGCTCAACTTGAACTTTCATTAATAAAGAAAACATAAATTGAGAAAAAGTAGGTAAAGAGAAGGAGTAGACAAAATGCTGTAAAAACGTTGTGTGGTTCTTCCAAATGAGACCATTCTATGTACATTATTGTTGTTAGCTGCCGTCCAGTTGGCCCCTGACTCATAGTGATCGCTGACTCGTGGTGATCCTATGCGCAATGGAACAAAACACTGCCCAGTCCTTTGCAGATTGGATCATTGTAATATATACGGCTTTCACTGGTTGATTTTGGAAGTTGATCACTAGGCCTTTCTTCCTAGTCCATATTAGTCGGGAAGCTCAGCTGAAACCTGTTCAGCATCATAGCAACAACACTCAAGCCTCTACTGACAGATAGATGGTGGCTGCATATGAATTGGCCGGGAATCAAATCAGGTTCTCGCACATTAAAGGTGAAACTTCAACCACTGAACCACCAATGCAACTCATCCTATGTGTAAACCAAAAAAGAAACCCAAACCATTTCCCATTGTTTCAGAATAAAACTGCACTCCACAGAGTTTTCAAGGCTGTGCCCTTCTGGAAGCAGATCACCAGCTCTTTCTTCCAAGGTGCTTCTAGGTGGGTTTAAAGCTCCAACTTTTTAGTTAGTAGTCGAGCATTTAGCTGTTTGTGCCACCGTAGGTCTCCTCATTCCATGAGTATAGTTCCAACTGTATTCTGCTCAACATGGTCTGGTCCTTGGAAGGCCCATGATCAAAAATGTGAGAGTGTCTGAAAACTCACATTTAGATTTCTTTTGACTGTTGAAGGCTTTTAGGAAAGGGTGCTTAGGTGGAAGAGATGGTAAGGAAACGTGGAGCAGGGAGATGAATTCACACCAAGCCAAATTTCACTCGCATCACAATTTGCTAAGATCAGCTCTGTTCCAAAAACTCCATAGGGAAGCACATTGGAACTTGGAAGATTGCTAAACTTAGAGACCACTACCCTTGATTTCATTTTGAGAGAAAGCCAATTAGGGAAAATGAGTCAGAAGGAGTTCTTGCCTTAAGGGGCCTGAGCCAAGGCTTTTTTTTTTGCTATTACATATCATTTTCCCCCTTGCAATCATTTTCAAAGCCAAATTTTACATTCCAAGGCTTTTCTTTCTCCCACTCTCTTTGGAACAACAGTATATGAAATCCTTCCAGAAGGGAGAACACGTTCTGAGACAAGATTAACCTGAAATGTGGTAGAAAGAAATGGAAGATAATAGAATCACAAAAAATCTGACCATTTCTGGGAATGAGATAGGTTATATTGCACTTAGGAAAGGGCATTTAAGACCTTCTGAATGCAATGCCCAAGCAATGACTCACTCCACTTAGCATGGACACCTAGAAATTTCAGTTCAGATAACACTATAATTTTCCCAGGCTGCGATGTTTGCTCTGACTCAGCTGGCACAAAACCTACCACCTCTCCCTCACTTGGGTCATGACTAACATACACAGTGAACCAAGAGAGTTATGTTGTTCCTCCAAAGAGACATCTGGGATTGTTATTATCATAAAAGGCACGTTTGACATGATAACATTTACCAAAACAAACAAATAAAAACCCACACTTACATCTCCAAGGTGACGTACGTTAAGTAGTACAAATTCAATTCCTTGGAAGAAATATTATATTGGTTCCTCAGGTCGCTTACCTTATACTTACTCTCTAAAAGGTGTTTAGAACCAGTATCTAAACAACTGAAAATTAAATAATTTGAATTAAGCCTGTAATAAAGTTCTCCACACAACAGATGAGCATGGCGAGGAAACGTCATCATAGTTTTCTGAGAAAATGCTAAATCTAAGAAATAGATTTGTGTTCTCTCCTAGACATGAGCATATGTTATGATGGGATAATATTTTTTCAGGTTTGTTAAAGCTATGTCTGGCATTCCAGAGGTTTAAAAACAGCTAGTTGAAGGCAAAGGCTTTGTTATTTTAAAAATATACCAGTTAACTTTTAATAACCAGTGTCCAACCAGTCAAATCAAAACCAAAAAAAAAACAACAAAAAAGATACCATTGAGATGACTCTGACTCATAGTGACCCCATATATCAGAGTACAAATGTGCCTATAGGGTTTTCATTGGCTGATTTTTTGGAAGTCAATCGCCAGGCCTTTCTTCCAAGGCAACTCTGAACGGACTTGAACCTCTAACCTTTCGGTTAGTGGCTGAACCTGTTAACTCTTTGCACCACTCAGGAACTCTATCCAAAATAAGAAGACTCCAAATTAATTGAGCCATTCATGGGAGATTCATAACCACTGTAGAGATAAGAGAATATATTTTTTTAAACAATTGATTTGATAATATTTGATTGAGTTATTTACATCAATTTTCATAATTCCCAAAGCCTAGTCTAGTGGCTTAAAGAGTAGGTACTGAGGAATTGTCTACTGAATGAGTGGATAGGTGTATAAAAGAAGGGGCAATACATTATTTTGAAAAGAAAGTCAGGATATGAGTCTGTTGACTTTAGAGGAAGGTGAAATTCCTATTCGGAAGGGTAAATTCCCTTTTGTTAGGATCAGCACCATCATGGTTGTTTTGACAATGGAAGGAGTTGTCCCTCCTTTAGGGCATGGTCTGACGTTGATGCTCTGCATGATCAAGTCTCAAGAAATTAGTTGTTATTCACAGTAGGTCTATAGAAGGTAGATGTGGAGCGAGAATGAGGGTGGAAAGGGGTGGAAAAGGAGATGAAAATTAGGAAAGGAGTTTGAGAAACTTGGCAGGATGATGGAAAAAAGTTTTCTCCATCATGAGAGAGGATATGAAGTTTAAGACAGTCAAGTATAATATTCAAATCTACTGTTTTTGTCACTCTACTGTGCTTTAATCTCTTTCTGTTATTCCAAAACTTCATTAAAAATTTGCTACATACAGAAGCACTGTGATAGTGTTAATCTGGGGACAATGAAGGAATCTGGGCATTTTTTTAGTGTGAGGCAAAGTGGCGGGATAACAGTGGGGGAAAAGATAGAGTTGCAGAGGAAGAAGTATAAGGCAGATTCCAAAACCCACAAGAAGTAGGAAATTTGAGCAATAGGAACCCAGAGGAACCTAAATTTACACCAAATGTGGGGAGATTTAGGACAGGCAAATGTAGGGGTCACAACCTTGACCCCTAATGCAGATGACACAAACTGGCTTGTTGACAACGAAGACCTGAAGCATTTACAGGTGAGGATAAAAGATACAGCCTTCAGTATGGATTACACCTCAACATAAAGAAAACAAAAATCCTCACAACTGGACCAATAAGCAACAACATGATAAATGGAGAAAATATTGAAATTATCAAGGATTTCATTTTACTTGGATCCACAATCAACACCCATGGAAGCAGCAGTCAAGAAATCAAAAGATCTGTTGCATTGGGCAAATCTGCTGCAAAAACCTCTTCTAAGTGTTAAAAAACCAAGATGTCACTTTGAGGACTAAAGTGCGCCTGACCCAACCTATGGTATTTTCAGTTGCCTCACGTGCGTGTGAAAGAAAAATTGATGCCTTTGAATTATGGAGCTGGCGAAGAATTCTGAATATACCATGGACTGCCAGAAGAACAAACAAATCAGTCTTGGAAGAACTATGGCCAGAATGCTCCTTAGAAGCAACAATGGTGAGAATTCATCTCACATACTTTGGACATGTTATCAGGAGAGACAAGTCCCTGGAGAAAGATACCATGCTTGTTAAAGTAGAGTGTCAGCGAAAAAGGAGAAGACCCTCAATGAGATGGATTGACACAGTGGCTGCAAAGATGGGGTCAAGCATAGCAATGATTGTGAGAATGGCGCAGGACCAGGCAGAGTTTCATTCTGTAGTACACAGGGTCTCTATGAGTCAGAACCGACTTGAAGGTATCTAACAACAGCAATACCACCCATCTGTCCATGTGTCTCACTGTGGTGGCTTGTGTGTTGCTATATGTTGGAAGCTATGCCACTGGTATTTCAAATACCAGCAGAGTCACCCATAGTGGATAGGTTACAGTGGCACTTCCAGACTAAGACGGACTAGGAAGAAAGGTGTGGCAATCTACTTCTGAAAATTAGCCAGTCAAAACACAATATGGTCAAGTATAGTGCTGGGAGATGAACCCCATAGGTCAGAAGTTACTCAAAAGACACAGTGGCCACAACAATGGACTAGAGCATGCCAACGAACAGGAGGATGGTGCAGGATCAAGCAACGATTTGTTCTGTTATACAAGGCCCCAAGCCCATTGCTGTCAAGTCCATTCCAACTCATAGTGATCCTATAGGACAGAGTAGAACTGCCTCACAGAGTTTCCAAGGAGCAGCTGTCAGCCTTTTGGTTAGCAGCCAAACTCTTAACCACTGTGCCACCAGGACTCCGTTATACTTGGGGTTGCCATGAGTTGGCTGACTAGACAGCAAATAAGAACACCAGTGTAGAGCTAGTGAGGAGGTCCTGCCACATGCTCTTCTCCTGTCCACAAATATCTACCAGGTCTGTGCATTTCGTCTCTGTCAACTAATTGCCATCATTCCTCCCCAGGAAGATCTAATGAAAAGGACCTTGATTATTACAGTTAATCACTGCCAAGAATTCCAATATTTTCATTTAATTAACTAGTAGCTGATGAATATATTCTGTGATAGTCACATAGAAGTAAGAGTTCTAAATCTCCTTATGATCTGATTAATTTTGGCTACAGCACACCTTCAATCTTAGATGGACATACAGTTACTAGATAACTCCTAAATTGTCTCTAACTCTGAGATTTTACCGTTTTATAATCTACTTAACATATCCTCAGTTTTTTTGTTTCTTTTGGTCACTGCTTCTGTCTGAAAGTATTCAAGCATTTAAAGCTATATCACAAGGCTTTCCAATTCCGAGAGAGAAAATGAATATTATACATGGAGTCCCTGAGGGGTGTAAACGGTTGACACACTCAGCTGCTAACTGAAAGGTTGGAAGTTCAAGCCTACCCAGAGGCACCTCAGAAGAAAGGCCTGGTGATCTACTTCTGAAAAATCAGTCATTGAAAACCCTATGGAGCACAGTTCTACTCTGACACACATCGAGTCGCCATGAGTTGGAATCAATTCAACAGCAACTGGCTTTTTTGTTTTTTGTCCTAGGCTGACATTACGGTAAGGTGACAGAAATGGATTTGTGTGTATATTTGTGTCTGTGTGTGTGTGTGTGTGTTGATCTGTCAAGTTTTACTCTGAAAGTAAGGATGTTTAAAGTGGTAGGAATTCCTTGCAATGGAGGGAATCATGGGCCCAATTTTCATCCTTCTCTGCGTCCCACTGAGCCTAGCAAGCGGTTCAGGCTCAATAAATGTTTGCAAAATTAAATAGAAGAGGCAGAGTTTTCAGGATATAAGATCACTGCCTCATTTTTGCAAAGAAATCCTCCCAGAACTTTGCTTATCGGCCGTGATAATTTGAGCCTGGTAGCAAGGCTGACATTATGTGATATCTATAAATTCTACAGCGACAATTACCATTTGGCTGCCTCTTGCAATACCATTCGACAGAGAATATTGCTTGAAACAAAGTGGCTTAGCTATGGGCAGTGCCAGATGGCACAGAGTAGACCAGGTTTTATTTTTTCTGAGAGGTTTCTTTCTCTCTGTTGACCTTTCCCTTGACGTTAAAACTGATCTTTGTTCTGATCCATGGCTCTTCCAGTGGGAAGAAGTGCTTAAAACCCAAAGTTCGTACACCTTTATAAAGCTTTATTCTACCAATGTACTAAAAGAGGTCCTTCCTTTACACAAGTTTAAGTAATTTATCTCTAATTAGAGATATTTTATTCAATTGGGATGGAGCTCAAAGAGCTGTTTGCACCTCTAAGTAAGTGAAACCATGGTGGAGTATGTTCAAGACTTTGTAATGAGCATTTCCCTTTGGAATACAATTGTCCTCTTGTCTAACCTCAAAGTCTTTGTTTAAAAAGGGTAGGAGGGGAACATGTGAGCTTAGGTCTAAAAAATGTGAAATCAGATCCTTTTTACACTGTATTCTCCATGCACTTTTAAGACAATCAGAAACCTTGGTTGGTCAAATTGCCATATATGCAAATTACCACAGTCATATCTATTGAGTTTCAAATGTATTAGTCACCATGGATACTTATAAATGCAGATTTTGTACTACATTATGAAGTCTGTACAGGAGGGGAATAGCAAGATAATGGAAAACAGACTCTTTAAATGAATATTCGCTGTTAATAGGAATTTCCACTCAAATTATATTTTATTCAGTTGTTGAACATCAAATTGTGTTATTAAGAGGCTCAGACAAATTTGTGTGGAAAACAGATAGGGAAGAGTTTAGACAACCACGAAACCCTGAGAATAAATGAAGACCCTTTGGAAGTAAATCTTATTATTTTTAATTTCTTAAACTTCTATAGGCAATTATATGACAAGCCTAATATTCTTGATTTATTTCTCAGAGAAACTTGATGGTTCTGTGATAACTTTCATATGTAAACAGTAGGCCTGACAATTATAGCTGACTAGCTACTTGCCAGTTTGTTGTTCTAATTCCCAGAGCTCCTTTTTATGCCCTCAGATACCATCACCATACAGAGTTAAAACAAAAGAATACAACAGAATAGGCTTTCAACTCAATGCATTAAAATAAATAAGAAAAAAATTCAAGTTGATTTTTATAATCCCGAAGAAGGTGTTGCCTACATTGGAAATGAATCCACAGACTCTCAAGAATCAGTCAGGAGACTCAGAGGAACATAAAAGAAACAAACAAAAACTTTTGGGACATTTTAAGACTTTTGATTCCTGACTAATCCATTACTGTCCCTATAGGTCTTAAGTGTTAATTTTTTAAAACAGAGAGACTGATGCAGAAGAATGGCCTTTGCCTGTCTGGCTAAAAGTTTTAGAGAGAAAATAAACAAGCTGACAGAAGATTATGTGTGTGTGTGTTGCTGTTGTTAGTTGATTGAGTTAGCTCCAACGAAACATTGCCTGGTCCCGTGCCATCTGCATCATCTTAATATGTTTGAGCCCATTGTTGCGGCTATTGTGTCAATCCAGTTCCTCGAGGGTTTCCCTAATTTTTGCTGACTCTCTACTAAACAGGATGTCCTTTTCTAGTGGTTAGTCTTTTCTGACAGTGTCCATAGTATGTGAACTGAAATCTTGCCATTCTCTTTTCTTAGGAGCACTCCAGTTATATTTCTTCTAAGACTAATATGTCCATTCTTCTGGAAGTCCATGGTATAGTCAATATCCTTCACCATCATCAGAATTCAAATACATCAATTCTTCTGTCTTTGTTTTTCATTGTTCAGCTTTCACCTGCCTGTGGGGCGATTGAAAAGACGTGTCCTGGGTTAGGCATGCTTTGTTCATCAAAGTGACATCTTTGCTTTAAAGAGATCTTTTACAGGAGATTTGCCCAGTGCAATACATCCTTTGATTTCTTAACTACTACTTCCATGGACGTTGATCCGAGTAGAATGAAATCTTTGACAACTTCAATTTTTCTCCATATATCATGATGTTATTTATCGCTCCACTTGTTAGGATTTTCATTTTCTTTACATTCAGGTTTGTATATGTGTATAAGTGTGTGCATAATTTCATTCACTACTTTCTATGCTGCTCTTCTTTTTCTAGAACAAAGATTCCCAATGGCATTTTTCATCATGAATTGGGTTTATCTTCAGAGCCTTGCCAGCACCCAGGTGTCGATCCCAACTCATCGCAACCCCACATGGTATATAAAACTGCTCTGTAAAGTTTTCTTGGCTGTAATCTTTACAGAATTAGACTGCTAGACCTTTCTTCCATGGCACTGCTGGGTGGGTTCAAACTACCAACCTTTGGGTTAGTGGTCAAGCACAAACCGTTTATTCCACCTGGAAACTTTCCTTATTCTGAAGATCAAAGTAATTGCAGCCAGATGTTCCCAGAGCTGCTCAGGAATCTCACTCTCTGCAAGGGCAAATCTCCCCAGGCCCAGGTTCAAAGAAGACCTGCGCACAACCGTGTTTTTTAAAAATGTAATCTCAAGATTTTATTTTCTTCATTATAAAACAGAAGATGAAGCTTAGAACTGAATCACTTGGCCCTTTTTCTTTTTATCTCTTCCCAGTTCCAAATGTGTGCATCTCTTAATTGCCAGCTTTCTCTTGTATCTGCAGCTGGGCTCAACACATTCAAGCCTCAACACAATCTTCTTTGTAGTTTTAGCCTCCTTCCAGAAAATTGTCTTAGCCTGCCCACCATATCCACTCTGCTTCCTGTCATAATGCTGCTTTTCACTGGGCATACAGAGAATCCTTGCCTTTCTTGTACTGTGTCATTTGTGTACTTGCCACAGTCCTTACAGAAAGTCCAGCGGGCTTTAGGAATCTTCACCATGTTTGTGGACACTATTGGCATGGACAGGTCCCACAACCACTGTTGGTTTTCTAAACAAAACATCTTTTTGCTGGAACAAACTGGTAAGTATCAATAAGCATGATGTGGAGAAAGGAAACAGAATGTAATACTACTTTAAAACAAGAAAGAAGAACTATTCAATCTAGGTATATATCCAAGAGTCCTTCCTGCTGTTTTGGCTGTTCAATTTCTTTTTAACTAAAGTCTTATAAAGCTCTTCCCCTGTCTTTTTATCTTCAGGGTCAGACACACTCCATGATTTAAAGAGCCTCTGCAGATGCGTGAAGCTTTGGTGGCACACAGTCTTGAACACTTCTTTTGGCTCTTTGAGTCTTGGAGCCACTGTTTTGTTGCAGGCTTTCTGCCATTCTGCTGACGTCTATTGCAAAGTCCCTTAGACTGTTCTCACAGGCACTAGATTGCATTAAGTGCTGATTCCGCTATCTCAGGTAATAGGACTTTACTTGCACTGTCTATCAGTCCCCTCTTTTGATCATGCTTTCCTCAAAATCAAAACAGAGAAGATGGAAAAAACAGTAAGAAATTGCCTCCTATCTAAGTGAATCTGGTTTAAGCCCATACTTTTCTTCATGTGACCCAGGGACTTAGATTCCATCCCTTGTTTTACCCTCTTGTCTTTGTCTCCTATTCCTATTCCCCATGTGCTCTCAGACTTTATATGCTGTGAAGGGTTTCTCCATCGTGCATTGGGTTTTTCCATTCCACCAGGAAACCACCCATGACTCACGAATCCCAGTCCCTGATCCGGATTAGGTGCACTTTTTTTTGCTCCCACCAGTCTGTATTCTAACCCTTCACATTGTAAAGAAATTGCCTGTTTTCTGCTTTGTCATCTCTAAAAGGCAGAATTTCTAAACAGTAGGAGCTATGCCTTATGTTTTTCTGTATCCCCAGCTCCTGGGAACTTTGCAGTGTCTAGAAAACAATTGATAGAACTCAATTTCATTTAAACTGGTTGTCATGGATTGAACTGTGTCCCTCCAGAATATGTGTCAACTTGGTTAGGCCATAATTCCCAGTATTGTGTGGTTGTTCTCCATTTTGTGATTGGTGTAATTTTCCTACGTGTTGTAAATCCTAATCTCTGCCTGTGGTGAATGAGGCAAGATTAGATTATGTTAAAGAAGATTAGGGTGGGAAGTAATACTCTTATTCAAGTCACATCCCTAATCCAATGTAAAAGGAGTTTCCCTGGGGTGTGGCCACATCTTAAAAGGAAAGGGAAGTGAGCAGAGAGTTGGAGACCTCATACCACCAAGAAAGCAGCGCTGGGAGCAGAGTGCGTCCTTTGGACCCGGGGTCCCTGTGCTGAGAAGCTCCTAGTCCTGGGGAAGATTGATGACAAGGACCTTCCTCCAGAGCCAACAGAGAGAAAGCCTTCCCCCGAAACTGGCGCCCTGAATTTGGGCTTCTAGACTACTAGACTGTGAGAGAATAAACTTCTGTTTGTTAAAGCCATCCACTTGTGGTATTTCTGTTGTAGCAGCGCTAGATAACTAAGACACTGATCTTCTCAAAAATTTCAAACATTTAGCAAGATGCCACAGCTTTCTACTAAAATAAGCGTTGACTTACTTTTGTAAAATTAACTTCTTAAAATTATAGTATATGTATAGTATATACGTCATATATATACTACGTATAGTATATACACCAACCAACCACAAAACACATAAAACAGTTGTTGCAGAATTACAGGCATTGCTTTTTCTATTCTTGACTGTATATCAATGAATTCTAAGAGTACGCAGAAGAGGAGCTGGGCAGACCCCCCTGAGGGAGCCTCAAGGTGAGTGACCAAGGAATCAGCTTTTTACCAAGGGAAGGACAATACCATGAAAGCGCCAGGTCATTTGTTACAGCAGCTATAGGGACATCCATTAGACAGGCCCTGACATCAACACGACACAGGAAACATTGGCTTCTTTCTAAAGTAGGTAGATATAATCATTCTTGGCTGGACAACACTCAGCTAGCACTCTGCATTTGTCTTCGACAGTGTCTTCTCTTCCCTGGATGAAAACAACATCAAGAAATATGGAGGAATCATGAGTTCTCAAACTATTGCCAAGAGCTACTGAGTCTGGGGGCTTCTGAAATACTTTCACTTGGGACTAAAACTCATTACTTACCTCTCATTATGCCTGTGCTTACAACTCATTGGTTCCTTTCCAAATGTCATTTAGTGTAACTTGTGTTTAAATTGATCATCCAGTCTGTCAACATGGTGTGGCATAGGTGTAAAAAGCTACACTCACCATTTAAATATTATTGTGGCATCAATAATAATAATTTTTTAAAATCACCAGTAAATATATATAATTTTTTTATTGTGGTGGTTGTTGTTAGTTGCTGTTAGGTCTTCCCCAACCCATGGTGACCCTAAGCATAATTGAACGCAATGCTGCCTAGTCCTGCATCATCTCCATGATCAGCTGCGGATCACACTGTCATGATCCATATTAGTCTGAAAGCACGGCTGAAACCTGTTCAGCCTCAAAGTAACATGCAAATCTCCACTGATAGACCAGTGATGGCTGCCCATTTGGTGCATTGGCCAGGAATCAAACCTGCGTTTCCCTTGTGGAAGGAGAGAATTCTAACCCTGAATCACTAATAGCCCAACTTTACTCTGGTAAGTATATAACAAAAGATTTACCATTTCAATACTTTTTACGTATACAATTCATTTACATTAATTACATTTATCATGTCGTGCAACCATTACTACTATCCATTTCTAGTTGTCATTGTTGAGTACCTACTATGTGCAAGGAGCCCTGGTGGTGTAGTGGTTAAGAGCTGAGCTGCTAACCAAAAGATTGGCAGTTCAAATCCACCAGCTGCTCCTCATAAACCCTATGAGGCAATTCTACTCTGTCCTATAGGGTCGCTATGAGTTGGAACCGACTTGGTGGCACCTAACAACAGCAACAACCATGTACAAGGCTTAGTGATAGATGCTTTTATATAGCTCAGTTAATCCTCATGACAACCTTTTTAAAAAATTTTTACTACGTATTTTTGTCCATCCATTTTACAAACGATGAGCAAAACACTAAGGCTGGAACCAACTTCCATCTTACTTAAAAATTGTGTTCTTCCTGTTCACCCATTGTACTATAGGCCTGAAACATTTTTCTTCAACCAAAAAATGGGCATAATTCTGGAATGGTTCTGCAGCTATGCAATCAGACTGTCTTCCAGCAGTTTTTTTCTACCTCGTACTACCTTGAGATGGCTTGCCTAGGACATTGTTTAACTCATGGCTCTTTCCTTGCTCTTTACTATACTAGAGGCATGAATTTCCTGGCAAAGAAGCCAAGCATAAAACAAAAGTATAAAAAAACTTACCAGGATGAAAAGAAAAAGTTTAGTCTCTTGTTTGTACCAAGGAGAATCACTTCTGTAGACCTCCACGATTTACAAGAGGGCAGTGGTGGTTGTGTGGTAGAATTCCCACCTTCTGTGCAGGACTCACTGGTTCGATTCCTGGTCAATGCAACTCATGCACAGCCACTACTCATCTGTCAGTTGAAGCTTGCATGATGCTATTATACTAAAGAGGTTTCAGCAGAGCTTCCAGACTAAGATAGACTAGGAAGACAAGTCTAGGGGTCTAGGGGTTAACTTCCAAAAATAAGTCAATGAAAATCCTATGGATCACAGTGGTCTGATCCCACTGTGCATGGGGTCACCATGAGTTGGGGGCTGACTTGATGGCAGCAAACAACAATGCAATTTAAAAGTGTGTTAAACACATGTTCTATCACATAGCCAGGCAGTCCTATTGATAGAACATGAATTATTAGTCCTATTCTTGAGTTAGGAGCCCTGGTGGTGCAGGGGTTAAGAGCTCAGGCTGCTAACCAAAATGTCGGAAGTTGGAATCCACCAGCCACTCCTTGGAAACCCTATGGGGCAGTTCTACTCTGCCCTGTAGGGTCTTTATGAGTCAGAATTGACTTGATGGCAGTGGGTTTGGTCTGGTTTTTAGATTCTTAAGTTAAAGAAAGTTAAGCTCAAAGATTATTTAACCAAAGTATTAAATTTATATTTACAAAAAATATGTATTAAATGCTTATTACCAAAGTGCTCTCATGGACCTTTATGATAGTGAGTGGAGATAGAAAGCAAATAGAGAAACAAAAAATAAAATCGATCCAGATAGTGATGGGTGGCTGTGAAGAAAATGGGAAGGAGAGGGACGGAATTTTGAGCCAAGATCTGAAAGCTAAGAAGAATCCTGCTGTGTGAAATCTCAAGGAAAGGTGATAAAAGCAGAGGAAACGGCAGGTTCAGAGGCCCTGAGACTGGCCTAGCACTTGCAAATCTGTGGTGGGAGCATGGTGGTAAGAAGGAGAGCAGTAGGAGTTGCTATCAGACAGGAAGGCAGGACCTGATCCTAAAGACCTTCAGAGGCCAATGATTTTATTCTACATGTAATGAGAGACCATGAGGAAGTATTAACCATGGGATTCAAATAAGTAAGAAAAATTATATTTCCTCTAAAGGTATCTTAACCATGTCTAAGCTAGGCACCTGGATCCAATGGAAACCAAAGCTTCCATTTCTGTCCAGTAAATTGCTTTGTCCACTAAGGACATGTAGGTACAAAGCTGCCCTGGACCCCTTTCCATTTCTCGAATGTGCCAGATTCCCTCTCAACACAGGGCTTTTGTATAAACATACACACAATGCCTGAAATGCTCTTCCCCTCCCTTTTGGCCTGGCCAATTCCTGTTCATCTATTCACTCTCTGCGTGAATGTCACTCCTGCAGGGAAGACTGTTTTGAGTCCTGCTGTTGTTGTCCTTAGTTGCCGTTGAGTCAGCCCCTGACTCATGGCTATCTCATGCACAATGGAACAAAATGCTTCCCAGTCCTGTGCCATCCCCATGATCAGTTGCCAATTAGACTATTGTGATCTATAGTGTTTTCATTTGCTGCTTTTCAGAAGTAGACTGCCAGGCCTTTCTTCCTAGTCCATATTATTCTGGAAGGTTTACTGAAACCTGTTCAGCATGATAGTAACAAGCAAGCGTCCATGACAGATGGGGAGTGGTTGTGTGTGAGGTGCACTGGCTGGAAATTAACCTGGAGTCTCCTGCATGGAAGGCGAGAATTCTACCACTGAACCATCACCGTCTCCATGTTTTGAGCCCTAGATTAGTTTAAGTCCCTTGTACTTCCCATGTCATAGCTGAATTCATATAATGTTGCATAATTATCTGTTCAAGGTATATATCTCTCACTAGACTTAAGCTCCCCAAGAGGGACTCAGGTCTGCCTTATTTATCACTACGAATACTTCAAAACTTGCACAGGGTGTTATACAGAATTGGCACATTTTTTGAATAAATGAATGATGGAAAAAAGAAGCTTATGGGGCCTCTGTATGATGTCAATCCAAGCTATTCTATTATTTCAAGTCAGACACAGCAGTGCTTGGCATTTGAAGGTCTCTCATGGTTTCAATCCCCACAAAATGGCCCCTTCTTGTAATGGCAAGCCAGCCCAAAAGAATGGCAGAGCTCAGATTGGGGCTGGGTTCTCTCATCTTCTCTTTTAATGCCTTTTTTCCTATGTTCCGTCTTTATGATTTAATTTGATTTGCTTGCTCCTGTTTTAGAACTGTGTCTGTCAAAAAAACATTTTCATATTAAGCAGGGAGTATCTGCCTATGACTAAGCTATCGTCAGAAAGGCCTGTGAGATTAGCATATATCCTGAGCAAATCTCCCGTTTTTGCAGAAGTCAAAAGTTATCCATTAGAAAGAAAAATTAAGCCAAAAAGTCACATAATATCAAGCTATATCTTATCAATAGTAAGAATTGATGCTGTGATTCTTAGGCTGCTTGCAGAAACGGAGGGAAAGTTCTTCGGATACAAATGCACATTTTAAATTATTTAACAGGTTTTCAGTTCGGCTCTGAGAGGGCCAGGGTTTTTTGACAATGCCCTGTCAGGGAGACCGACTGCAGTGCTGTGATTCTGGGCTTTCTGTGATGATGAAGCCGCGATTACTTGGGCTGTCACCATCCACCGATGCTGCTGAAAATCATTTCGCCAAACTAAGAATTAGTGTAATTTATGGTTTTGTTTTTACAACTGGAACATGGAAAGAATTGATCAAGGAACAATCTATTAGTCTTGCTCAAGACCTTGCTGTTTTTTTTCTCCTTAAATTAAAATGAAGACCACGGAGAATGTTGATTGAAAATCTTCCGAATTCTATTTAATTCCCAACTAAATCTCGGAAACTGTGATCACTTCTGGAGTTGGAATTGATTGCTTATTAACTGTCCGGGTGAGGCTGTTTCATTTTTTACTTCCCCTTTTAATCTCTGCTTGACCATCCAGGTAAGTTGCGTTGGTTCTACTGCTGGTACCGGTCCAGCTTTTGCCTTGTTGTGAATAAACAAGTACTTATTGAATACCCTTGGTATACCTAGATGTCCCTGGGTGGCACATATGGTTTGCAATCGACTACTAACCTAGAGGTTGGTAGTTCAAACTTACCCAGTAGTGCCACAGAAGAAAGGCCTGGTGATCTGCTTCCATAAACTTTACAGCCAAGAAAACCCTATGGAACAGTTCCATTCTGTAACACTTGGGGTTGCCATGATTTAGAATTGACTCACGGCGACGGTTTGGTTTTTTGGTTTGAGTGTACCTACCACTGTGATACTTTCACTACAGGACATATAGAAGAGACAAACACAGTCCCTACCTTCAAAAACTTGCACTCTAATTGTATACTGCTGTTATTAGGTGCCATGGAGTTGGTTCCAATTCATAGTGACCCTATGTACAACAGAACGAAACACTGTCAGGTATTGCGCCATCCTCACAATGATTGCTATGTATGAGCCCATTGTTGCAGCCACTGTGTCAATCCGCCTCACTGAGCGTCTTCCTATTTTTCCCTGACCCTCTACCTTACCAAGCATGATGTCCTTCTTCAGGGACTGGTCCTCCTGATAATATTTCCAAAGTACATGAGACGAAGTCTTGCCGTCCTTGCTTCTAAGGAGCATTCTGGCTGTACTTTTTCCAAGACAGATATGTTTGTTCTTCTGGAATTCCATGATGTATTCAATATTCTTCACCAACACCATAATTCAAAGTCATCAATTCTTCTTCAGTCTTACTTATTCATTGTCCAGCTTTCACATATGTTATGAGGTAATTGAAAATATCATGGCTTGGGTCAGGTACACCTTAGTTCTCAAAGTGTCCTCTAATTGTATAGACATACACATATTTAAAAGTTAAAATCATGAGAATAAATGACTACAAAGTCTAAAGATGTGAATACTAGTCCTAACTTTTCCGCTAAGTAGTTGCACAGCCTTTGACAGTCCACTGGGCTCCATTGGGCCTCAGTTTACTTGTATTATTTCTAGGGCTGCTTCTGAGTTTGCATGATATGTTCTATGGCAAGTGTTAAAGGGCCTACGATAAGAAGAGCACTGTGGCAAACGTGTCCATGTTGTTTGGGAAAAGCAGGCCAAGCATAATTATGCAAACGTTTATTGAGCACCTATTGTGTATAAGGGACTGTATGTATGAGGCAGGCAGTATCACGATAAGTTGGGTAAATGCCATTCCTGCCCTCAAGGAGATCACAGAATAGTATTGAGGGTGTAGAACAGACTTGGAATCAGTAGTAAAGGTCTGACCTCGGGAGTGAGACAAACTTGCACTTGACCCTTTACTTTGCCTATAACTGCGAGGAGGTGATGAGTAAAGTATCCTCTTAGAATAGTGTAAGAGTTTCTCCCTCATAGGTTTATTGAAATGATTAAATGATTTAATTCATTCCATTGTCTAATGTTTATCAAGTGCCTAATCTATGCCAAAGAATGTAATAGATATTTAGTATATATTGGTGAAAGACCCCTAGTGGCAGAATGGTTAAGTGATTTGCTGCTAACTGAAAGGTCAGCAGTTCAAACCCACCAGCCACTCCACGGGAGAAAAGACCTGGTGATCTGCTTCTGTAAAGATCACAGCCTAGGAAACCCTATAGGATAGTGCTACTCTGTCCTATAGGGACACTATAAGTCAGAATCGACTCAATAGCACACAACAACAATAACAACATATATTGGTAAACAAAATAGACAAAGTTATCTGCTCTCCAAAGTCCTGGGGTGATGCAAACAGTTAATGCCCTTGACTGCTAACGAAAAGGCTGGAGTTGGAGTTCACCAAGAGGCATCTTGGAAGAAAGGCCTGGTGATCTATTTCTGAAAAAATTAACCATTGAAAGCTCTATGGAGTCCAGTTATACTCTGACACACATGGGGTAGCCATGAGTCGGAGGTGACTCCACGGCAACTGGAAAAAATCTGCCCTCATATGGCTTACTCGCCAGTGGAGGGAGATAGAAAATAAACAATAGACATAATAAAGAAGTTAATTGAGTACTATGTGATAAGTTGGTAAATGATTTGATAAAAAAGGAAAAGTAGAATAGGATACAAAGAATTAGGAATAGGGAGTGGGAAGGGAACTAGGACAGGCTTCAGAGAGAAAGCCACATTTAAGCAGAGATCTTAAGGAGATAAGGAAGAATTGCCATCATATATCCTGGAAAGAGCAATTCAGAGAGACAGCAGCCATATCAAAGCTATGAGGAAGGAGCAAGCCTAGCATGCTGAAGGAATAGCAAGAAGGCTGGTGTGCCTGGGGCAGAATAAGGGAATTACATCCCCCCAAAAATGTGTGTATCAATTTAGCTGGGCTATGATTCCCAGTACTGTGTGGTTGTCTTCCATTTTGTGATTGTAATTTTATGTTAAAGAGGATTAGGGTGGGATTGTAACACACTAATGTCACATCCCTGATCCAACATAAAGGGAGTTTCCCTGGGGTGTGGCCTGCACCACCTTTTATCTTACAAGAGATAAAAGGAAGGGAAGCAGGCAGAGAGTGGGGGACCTCATACCACCAAGAAAGCAGTGGTGGGAGCAGAGTGCATCTGATTTAGAAAATAATATTGGAGTTATTATTCCCTGTCCTTGAGCGTGGAGAATGTGACCCAGCTGGAGCTGGGCTTACAAGGACACATCAGCTGGGCCCTGAGGTATAAAGACAATAGCTAAGATAATCTTGGAAAATATCTTTTAGGGAAACTTTCACATAAAGCCAATCAAACAGAACACAAAAGACTTTCTACTCTTATCTTTTTCTATTAGCATTTAGTGAATAGAAATTTGTTGGACCAGTGAAGACCCTCCTGACTGAAACCTGTACCAATGATTGTTAAGAAAGACAATTCAAAATGTAGGATCACAGTTTCTAGCCAATCTGAAAAGGCTAAGCTTTCAATGGTTTTGCCCATTTGTAGTATTAATATATGTTGATGATCCTGTAATATTCTTTGGATTCGGGCAGACATGGCTGTGGCAGCATGCTTGTCTGTTTTCCCACTCTTGCCTATTCTGTACTATTCTTTGGACTCGGGCAGATATGGCTGTGGCAGCATGCTTGTCCGTTTTCCCATTCTTGCCTATTCTGCAATATTCTTTGGACTTGGACAGACATGGCTCCAGCAGCATGGTTTTCCATTTCCCACTTCTGCCCTTTTGAATATGTGCCGAATAAAACTTTCTTTTTGCTTTACTCAACTCTGTTATGTTTTCCCCCCTAAAACATGTCCTTTGCACTTGAGGTTCCTGTGCTGAGATGCTCCCAGACCAAGGGAAGATTGATGATGATGAGGACCTTCCTCCAGAGTGGACAAAGAGACAGAGAGCCTTCCCCTGGAGCTGACGCCCTGAATTTGGACTTGTTGCGTACTAGACTATGAGAAAATAAGTTTCTCTTTGTTAAAGCCATCCACTTGTAGTATTTCTGTTAGAGTGGCACTAGATGACTAAGACAGAATTTGGTACTGGGAGTGGGGTGACCTCATACCACCAAAAAAGCAGTGCCGGGAGCACAGCATGTCCTTTGGACACAGGGTCCCTGTGTGGAGAAGCTCCTAGTCCAAGGGAAGACTGATGCACCACAAGGACCTTCCTCCAGAGCTGACACAGAGAGAAAGCCTTCCCCTGGAGCTGATGCCTTGAATTTGGACTTGTAGCCTACTAGACTGTGAGAGAATAAATTTCTCTTTGTTAAAAGCCATCCGCTTGTGGTATTTCTGTTAGAGCAGCACTAGATGACTAAGACAACATCCTATAGGTTGGTGAAAAACACACCATGTACATAGCTGTATTCCATGGAGAACTTTGCTAATGCGCACACCCAATATAGGCACATATTTTCATTGATTTATAATGTTATAAGTGTTGTGCCTTTAAAATAAGAAAATAAAATGCAAATATATGCTTTTATTCACTAAGTTTATAAAATCAAGCCAAATATAACCTTTTTTGGAACTGTTCCCACTGAGGGATTTTTTTTTTTATTCCTTGCATTGAATGGATGGGTTAGGTTTTTGTAAAACATAAGTTCAAAAATTTCAATATAAGAGGATTTCTTTTTCTGATAGCTCATCTGCAACCAGCAAAGACATTTTTTATTATGATAAAGAATTTCAAACAGTGTTCAGATTAAGGTTATTCTGTCTTGAAAATTTTTATTCTGTATTCAACACGCATGAATATCTCTGATATGATTGAGGTTGTAAAAATGAGTTTTGGACATTGCTATGAGGATTTTTATGATACAAAATTTTGAGTTATTTTTAAAGTGTGGATTAAGTCAAATCCTTTAACTTGGGGGTAGCCTGTGGGGAGCATCTCTATGAATAAATGGAGCACAATGACATTGATTTCAGGGTGAATGCCATTCAGAAGTACAGAGAAACACATGGCATAAGAAAATTTGTCAGTGGTTTCCAGTATGGTTCCAGACACAGGCATAAGCTCCATGGGCAAGTCTTCAATCCGTAGGAGGAAATGTTTAATGGTAAGGTAGGAGCCTCATTTTTCAGAAAAATGAGATCCCAAGGAGCTTATCAGAGCAGGGACCAAGGGTAAAGTTCAGGAGAATAACTGGGTTTAGGAATAAAGGAGAAGCCTGATCATTGAAATTGGGTCACTATGCAAGAGTTGTCTTGGCAAGATAGGTGATCTGTCTCAGAGGTCAAGAACGGTGCTCTGAAGGAGTTTAGGTAGGCTCCATCTAAGATGGGGACTTCTCCTGGGAATTTGGGAAGATGGATCCCAGGTGGCTCCAGTAATGATGCAGAAGGACAGATCAGGACCCCGGGATTTCAGCAATGATTCTAAAAGCTCCTGGAATATGAAACCTGTTGCTCTCAAAGGCTGCTGATGGAAATGCAAATTGATACAACCATTCTGGGGGGAATTTCACCATTTCATATCATTAAAAATTTTAAAATGTACGTACATTTGACCTCAAATGTTTAATGCTGAGTTTTGGCTTGAGAAAAGCAGGCAAGTATATACAGATGAGTTTATAAAGATATTCAACGTAACTGTTTTTAATTGTAAATAAATAATTAAAAGAAAATACAGGAAGTAAAGAAAACAATCTAAATGCAATAAAATATTTTGGTTAAGTATATTTCCCTTTGCTTGAAAAGAGTTCAAGCTACCTCTCTGCTCCTTCTACTCACCAATCTGCCTAATTCTTTTCATCTTTCTTATAGTGGTTTAGATACCATTTATGCAATCAACCTTTCCCAACTTTCTCAAGACTGGTTAATATGTTTCTTCCTGTTATGGATTGAATTGTGTCCCCCAGAAATGTGTGTCATTGTGGCTAGGCCATGATTCCCAGTATTGTGTGATTGTCCACCATTTTGCTGTCATCTGACGTGATTTTCCTATGTCTAGTAAATCCTACCTCTATGATGTTAATGAAGCAGGACTAGAGGCAGTTATGTTAATGAGGCAGGACTCAATCTATAAGATTAGATTGTGTTTTAAGTCAATCACCTTTGAGATATAAAAGAGAAAAGCAAGCAGAGAGACAGGGGAACCTCTTACCACCAAGAAGGGAAAGCCGGAAGTGGAATTACGTCCTTAGGACCCAGGGTTCCTGTGCTGAGATGCTCCTAGACCAGGGGAAGACTGATGATAAGGACTTTTCCCCAGAATCAACACAGAGAGAAAGGCTTCACCTGGAGCTGGCACCCTGAATTTGGACTTCTAGCCTCCTAGCCTGTGAGAGAATAAATCTGTTTGTTAAGGCCATCCACTTGTGGTATTTCTTTATAGCAGCACTAGGTAACTAAGACAGACTGGAAGACTCACTAGTGTTAAGAAGTCAATTATCCCTAAAATGTTCTATAAAATCAATGCAATCCCAATAAAAATTTTAGCAAGATTTTAGAAATTAACAAGGTGATTCTAAGAAATTATATGGGGGTGCAAAGGACCTAGAACAACCAACAAAATTTTGAAAAAGAACAAAATGTGACAACTTACACTACCTAATTTGCAGACTTTTTATAAAACTATAATAATCTACAAAGTGTGGTGCCAGCGTAAGCAGAGACAAAAAGATTGAAGGAAACCTGTGAGAGCTGGGACTTGACACGACTACCTTGTTTTTCTGGGTCTCGCAAGTTTTCCACCTTTGACAGAGTGCAGTCTTACCACTTTTCTATCGCTTGTTTTAGTGGAAAATATTTTAGTTTTCCTTCTCTGACAGATTTCCACCTTATGTAGGTTCCAGCTTTCATAGGTTTTATTGTAATATAGGCCAGAAATAGACCTACACATACACAGTCACTTGATTTTCTCTAAAGGTATCAAGGCAATTCAGTGTGGAAAGAAAATCTGTTCACCAAAGGATGCTAGGACAACTGGAAATCCATGTGGAATAAAATGAACTTCAATTCCTACCTCGTATCTTACACAAAAATACTCTCTCTAAAATTGTTAAAATTAAAAACACTGAGAACACGAAATGTTGGTAAGGTATGGAATAACTGGGACTCTCAAATGTTGGTGAGACTGCAAAATGGAACAACCATATTAGAAAATATTTTGGAAGTTTCTTCTAAGGTTAAACATTCATGTCCCAGAAATTTCACTCCTAGATATTTAGCTGAGAGAAATAAAAATGTATGTCAATAAAAAGACTTGTACCAAAAATGTTTATAACAGCGTATTCATGACAGTCAAAGATAGAAACAATCCAAATGTCTATCAACAAGAGAACGGATAATAAAACTGTGGAATATTCATAAAATTCAGCAATAAAACTGGACAATTTAATGATACACACAGTAACATGGATAAATCTCAAAAACATTATGTTAAATAATAAACACCAGGCACAAATGTGTACTTACTGCATGATTCTATTGATAGGAAGTTTTAAATCAGCCAAAACCGATCTATTCTAGTAGAGATCAGAAGTAGGGTCACCTCTCAAGGGGTAGGATAGACTCCGAAGTGCTATGAAAGAACTTGTTGGGGTAATGGATATATTCCACATCTCATAGGGGTATGGGTCACACAGTTGTGTGCATTTGTCAAAACTCTTCTAACCATTCAGCCAAGATCTGTGCATTTTACTGTATAAAAACTACATCTAATTTTTTTTTTTAAAAAAAGAAGAAAATAAATTATATGATTCTTTTTATGGCATATTATTAAGCAAAAAAGTATAAAATTTATACATTTAAAATTATCTCCTTTATGTAAAAAGTATTTTATTGGTCAGAATTCTTTTTCGCCCCTGACTGGTCAATTCCATCTCAATATTTTTTCTTTTTTATTGTGGTAAATATGTATATAACAAATTGATTGCCATTTCAACATTCTTCGTGTGTACAATTCAGTGATGGGGACCCCTGGTTGCACAGTGGTTAAGAGCTTGGCTGCTAACCAAAAGGCTGGCTGTTCAAATCTACCAGCTACTCCTTAGTAGGAGTAGGGCAGTTTTACTCCATCCTATAGGGTTGCTTTGAGTCAAAATTGATTTAACGGCGATGTGTTCAGTTTTTTTTTTTTTTTTGGTTTTATTGTGTTGTTCAACCACTGCATTATCCATTTCCAAATTTTCTCATCACCCTGATAGAGACTCAGTTTCCCTAGCAGTGAGTCCTCCTTTTCCCCTCTTTTCCACACACCCCTAGTAACTACTAACAAACTTTGGTCTCTGTACACTTGTCCATCCTAGATACTTTATATGAGTGGAAACATACAATATTTGTCTCATTGTGACTGACATATTTTACTCAGTGTAATGTTTTTGAGGTTCATCCATACTGTTATTGGTCAAAATTCTTGATTATAAACAACAGAAGACTCTAGCTATGGATTTATTGAAGGATATTTAGTAGCAGACCAAATATTCAGGAAGGTCAGAGGGTTAGGCCTGCATGCCACACAATCAGGAACAAAACATAAGGAGAATCACCCAGCCACACCATGGGGCTGTTCTAGGAGAAATCCCACTGCCGCTGCCATCTGCTACTTGGCACTTAAGCTGCAAGAGTAGAATCTCCATCAAAGCTATCCCGGACAACCAGATGTCTCCCCCCTATAGTGGCAAGATTTGATTTCCCTGTATGAGGCTGCCGTCTTACATTGCTTACTTTCCTCTTCCAAGACTTTTGTGGTACAATCTGTTACATGAAACATAAATCATATATGGAACCCTAACTGCAATAGAACTGGGGATGTATGTTTCGACTTCCTGTTTTCTAACCTTTTCAAGACCTAATTATTTTCTCCTTTGAATTTTTTGTTGATACTGTAGGGTTGCTGTAAGTCGGAATCGACTCGATGGCGACTGGTTTTTTTGGCTTGTGTGTTTTCACTAATGAGGCATGCTGATTAAAGGACCAATTCAGAATTTTCATGATAGGTTATGGATTTTGATACCCACGATCTGGGATCACATGGATCCCAGTGGCTCTGGACAATGTAAACCCTGCTGGTATGAGTCAATGATAAAATCCTTTTATTTCTTAAAAATTTGCAAAACGTGAGGTAAAACACAAAAGCACCTGGTAATGACTGCACATACTTTTTATTCTAGTCTCCTTCTTCTTAGCCTTTTTATTATTTTTCATGAAACTTTTCAAAACATGGTACAATCATGCTTCCTTACTGCAAATGCAGTTCTTACAGCTCAAATAAATAAGGCCGAGGGATTTTTTAATCTCAGGAAAATTACCACTACAATGCATTCTTCACTACTGCAAAAGTGGTACTGAATGGCCAAGTAAATAAAACTAAAGGAATTTGAATCTCAGGAAAATTACCACTACTATGTATTCTTCAGAGCCCTGGTGGCACAGTCTTGGAAGAAGTACAACCAGAATGCTCCTTAGAAGCAAGGATGGCAAGAGTACGTCTTACATACTTTGGATAGGTTATCAGGACGGATCAGTCCCTGGAGAAGGACATCATGCTTGGTAAAGTAGAGGGTCAGCAAAAAAGAGAAGACCCTCAATGAGATGGATTGACACAGTGGCTGCAACAATGGGCTCAAGCATAACAATGATTGTGAGGATGGCACAGACTGGGCAGTGTTTTGTTCTGTAGTAAATAGGGTCGCTATGAGTTGGAACCCACTCAACAGTACCTAACAACAACATAACAACATATGACCAAAAAAAAAAAAAAAACCAAAACCAA
Source organism: Trichechus manatus latirostris (assembly GCF_000243295.1). Lineage (NCBI taxonomy): Eukaryota > Metazoa > Chordata > Mammalia > Sirenia > Trichechidae > Trichechus > Trichechus manatus. The sequence goes on from NW_004443970.1 coordinate 13,196,488, forward strand.
ACCCATTTCCATCCAGTTGATTTCGACTCATAGCGACCCTGTAGACAGGGTGGAACTGCCCCACAGAGTGTCCAAGGAGCGGCTGGTGAATTCAAACTGCCAACCTTTTGGTTAGCAGCTGAGCTCTTAACCACTGCACCACCAAGGCTTCATGATGACTAATATATATTATATGCCAAGCCAAAACCAAACTCATTACAATTGAGTCGACTCTGACTCATGGTGGCCTCGCGTATGTCAGAGTAGAACTGCATTTTCTAGGGTTTTCACTGGCTGTAATCTTGTGGAAGTAGATCACTAGACCTTTCTTCTACACTTCGTTATGTGGATTAGAGCCACCAATCTTTCATTTAGTAGCTGAGCACAAACCATTTGTGATACCCAGGAATCTGTATTATATACACACATGCATATGTGTATGTGTGTATCTATACATCTATGTCTATATTTATATATATACCTTCTAACAAAAATAACTGTGGCTCCACTTGGCTCTCTTTGCTGAAATGCTGCAAGAGCCCACTCATCCTCTCCAAGCAGCACGTGGGGCATTTTCCTAAAGAAAGGCCCATGGAGCTTAAGATCTGGTGGTGGAGCCATTCCCCGAGTGTTAGTTGAAGTATGGCAACTATGAGAATTAGCTTTAATTCTAAAACTGTCTGGTTCCTGTTTTCTAGAGACTCTATCCAAAACAAGTACCCTAAACTTCATCATCAGATAGGTTTACATTTTAATTCAGAAAACTATTATTAGTTTTATTCTTGTTCATAGAGTTTTTTTTATTCCTTCTTCTCATTTTATTTTTGGTCATAATCTCTTGCAAGACCTTTCAAGGAAAATTGTAAATGAAAGTTTTGGATGAAGTGGGTCAGGTGATATCTAAATAAAATTTAGACCTTTCCAGTATAACCTAAGCCTTTTTGGTGTTGGGGTTGGCATGACAGTCAAGGAAAACTGGAGAAAGGTGTGAGTTTTAATTTGTACCTCATACCCCACAAGAATTTGATGCCACCCCAATTTTCCAAGATGGTGCATGGGTTCCTCCACTCTGTTGTCAAATACAGTCTAGATCCATGTATCTGTCCTTTCCTACTGTCTCCTCAAAACTTACCTGTCCAAGCTCTTATCTTGACTCGCAGGGTCTTCAAGCAGCCTGGAATTGATTGATAAAATTAATCCACAAGAAATTGATTTTGTCTAAATATAATGTAATGAGAACTTTCTGGATGATATCACTTCCAATGTATTTGGAGAGCCCATACCCTCAACCAAATGATTAACAATGGCTGTTTTAGATTGTTAACAAAATGATTTTGAAGAAAAAATTTGTTTAGAGTTCCTCAAATCATGTACACTCCTGCAAAACATTTGCCGTGGGGGTTAGATTACAGGGAATGGGAGGAGAAGGAATCCAACCACTCACTGACAGGAATTTTATGTCGGAGTTAATGATTATTAAGTCCTTCTTAAGTCCTAGGTGGTGCAAATGGTTAAAGCTCTCAGCTGCTACCAGAAGGTTGGAAGGTCGAGTCCACCAGAGGAAGAAAGGCCTGGTGATCTACTTCCAAAAAATCAGCCATTGAAAACTCTATGAAGCACAATTCTACTGTGACACACATGGGGTCACCATGAGTCAGAGTCAACTTGATGGTGACTGGTTTAAATGCCACGCATTGTATGTGTGTTAACTAATTTAATTCTCACAACTCCATAAAGTGGGTAGTATTAGTAGCACTATTTGTGAATGAGGAAACCAAGGGCCACAGTAAGTGAAGTTACACTGCAAAGTTATCTTGCAAAGCAAAATTCAAAACCAGGCACTCTAACTCCAAAGCTTAGTCACTTTACTGCTTTGTTATACTGCCTCCCATGAAGTAGCTCATTCATTCCCCGCAGAAGCCATGAACTACGTCAGTGTTAAGGAGTCCCTGGGTGGCACAAACGATTAAGTGCTCTATTACTAGCCAAAAGATTGGCAGTTCGAATCCACCCAGAGTCACCTCAGAAGACAGGCCCAGCAGTCTGCTTCCGAAAGGTCACAGTTTTAAAAACCCAATAACTAACAACAGCAGCAACTTGTCTGTGTTGTTAGTTCTACTTAATGGGAAGAATATTTGCCAAAGTTCCCTCAGCAAGGAAATAGAATCGGGATTCATGTCCAGCCTTCCTTTTCCCAAAGGCTGTGTTACTTCTACTGTACAAAGCTGCTTCTACTTAGGTCTCCATGTCCCTTTACATCTCCAATTTCTCTTACAGTGATTTCCTTACAATGAAGTTGATACGTGTATGTACCTGAGGCAAAGTGGCACCAGTGTTTGGCCATTAATTTTTCTGCCGACATCCAGCTGTAGGTGGGGCCTAACACTTTGGGAATATTTCAGAGTGCTTTCAACAAAACGTAGAATGTGGCATCTTCTAGCACTTAGGCTGCCTAGTGGCCAACTAAAAAAGCAAAAGGTGACTTTACTTAGATCAAGTAATTCTGCCTGCACTCTTCTAAAGTGATTTAGTCTCTTGTAAATCTGTGTGCCATTGAGAAGCAATTAAAAGCATAGTAGATTTCAATTCTCTAAACATCATGGGGCAAAGTCACAGATGTTGATTCCCGTTATATTTGTTTTTAGAGGCAAAGCATCAGGGCACAGATCTTTCTTATTTCTTTTCCTATTTCTCTTTACCCTTTGTATCCCTCTTGCCATTTAAAGGACATATGTTCTTGTGACAATCCTTCAGAAAAAAAAGGATTAGCAATGACACAGGGGTAGGAGGCATCGGAAATAATGAGAACAGAATAATCCAGAGAGTCCTTGATTTCCAGAATGGTGCCCTCCTACTAAATTCTTCTCCACTGGTTCCTGGATGACAACTGACTGAATTAGCCTTCCACTCCACTGAAGGAAAGGATTTAAACATAAAAATGGCCCTGAGAGAGCAAAACATATTGATGGAGGCATAAACGACAAGGTGTACCAGATTTTTTTTTTTTTTTTTTTTTTTTTCCTGAAAACAGGTTGTATTAGGGGAAAAGAAGAGGAGGGGAGCTAACAATTTTGAATGCCTCTCTGCCTTCCATAGCACTGGGATAAGCTCTTGACAAACATTTAACCTTCATGAGACTCCTGTGAGCTAGGTATTTACCATTTGGATTTTACAGTTGATGAAATCAAAAAGGCTCAATTACTTCCCTAAGTGCATAAAGTTAGAGAGGATCAGAGGCCAGAGTCAAGCCTGACATTAAAAGATGGTCTCTCTGGCTTGACAGAGACTGGTGAAACCTCGAGAGTATGGCCCCCGGACACCCTTTTAGCTCAGTGGTGAAGTCACTCCTCAGGTTCACCATTTAGCTGGGGATTGGACAGCCCCTGGACAGGAAGGCAGGAGGGAATGGGAAAGCTGGTGTTAGGGAACCCAAAGCTGAGAACGGACAGTGTTGACATGTCGTGGGGTTGTTAACCATTGTCATAGGGCAATGTGTGTGCTGACTGTTTAATGAGAAACTATTTTGTTTTGTAAACCTTCATCTAAAGT
>NW_004443970.1:13208908-13220221 GCF_000243295.1 Trichechus manatus latirostris
TGTCATAAAACAATATGTGTACTGACTGTTTAATGAGAAACCGTTTGTTCTGTAAACCTTCACCTAAAGTACAATAAAAAAAATTAAAAAAAGAAAATATGGTCTCCTCTTTGGAGGGCATTATCTTCACATTTAACAAATTTTTATTACCAAATATTTATTGAGAAAGGCACTGCCTTTGATACCGAAGACATGAAAAAGTCTAAGATGTGAATGCTGCCCTCTGTTGGAGAAGGGAGGAAACTTTTTTCTTTATGTTTCCATTTGGAGGGACATCCATTAGAGTAACACCCCTGGCTTCCTGTGGATGGGAAGAAGGGCCTCTATGATTGGTGAGTTAGGGAAGAAATTATAGAGCACAGCTTATCCCCTCCACCTTCTGTTTTGGGAACTGCCTATGGCGGAGAGAAAGTACCCTTTCTCATCTGTTCTCACTCAGCTAGTAATCTGAGGCTTAGAAGCCTTGGCCTGTGAGTGAGGTTGGGTTTTCCATTTCTGCCAATGAACAGGTGAATAGGTTTACCTTCAGAGTATATTATCACCAGCAAACGAGTCTAACCTTCTCCAAACCAAACCCACTGCCCTTGAGTCTATTCAACTCATAGCCACCCTGTAGGACAGAGTAGAACTGCCCCACTGGGTTTCCAAGGCTATAAATATTTGCAGAAGCAGACTGCCACATCTTTCTCCCAGAGGGGCTGGTGAGTTCGAATCACAGATTTTTTGGTTAGCAGCCAAGAGCTTTTATCAGGGCTCCTCCCTTCTCACTAGACCCCTAAATTTTTCAATATCAACTATGGTTTTAATAAAGATGATCTTCTAATCTTCATCTGCCTAATTGCTGCTGTTTCTGTCTCTCAATTAGTTGCAAACCCTGTTGCAACCGCTAAAAGGTCAAAGGATTTACCATCTCATAGGAGGAGCCAAATATAGCCCATAGTAAGACACTAATAAATTTGTCATTGTGCTGATTCTATTGTGCCAACATCATGGGTGTGCAATCTGTGCAATAGCACAGGGCCCTGCCTTTACAAGGGCCCCATGTTTTGTTTAATGTTCTGTTGTTGCTTCCTTGAAATTCTTGATTATTTTTAAACAAAGGACCCCACATTTTCATTTCATACTGGTCCTGCAAGTTACGTAGCCAATTCTAACCACACTTCATCAGTGAAGGGAGGAACTCTTAAAGATGAGAGACAGGAATGAGAACAGATGACAAAGGATACCAGCAAGCAGCTCCATAAACAAAAAGGAGAGAGGTTAAGCTGTGCTCAATAATTTCTTCCCTAACTTACCAATCATAGAGGCCCTTCTTCCCACCCTGGGGAGTCCATAGGAAGCCAGAGGTGTTACTCTAATGGAGGTTCCTCCAAATGGAGACGAGGAGTCAGAGACAGCTGCATAGACAAGGTCACTCTTAACCATGATTACAGCAAGCTGTCTCTTTGTATGATTGTTAGAAATATAACACTTGTCTAGATGATGAGTTAGGATTGACTTGACTTCAACTGGTTTGTTTTGTTTGTTTTTTCAGATGTGTCAGAAATTACCTAAAAGTGTGGTATATACTAGAAAATAATTTTTCTTGATTTAGCCTTTGAGGCTTATAGGGAAATTTGCAGAGTCTTGGACAGTTCCTTCTTGATGACATCTGTTTAAGCATAGTTAATCCAATCAATTGAGAAATTAGAAAAAAGTGGTGTGTGTATGTGTGTGTGTTGTGGGGGGGGATGCTGAGGTCTAATCTTGCTAATTCCTTTCATAAGGGGTTTTAAGTAATGTGGCTGCTATAGTTTTTCTGAAAAGTAGTACTTTGGTGTTGCACAGAAAGGAAACACGGACTTTAGAATCTGAAAAAACAAGGCTGAATCCTTGTTTTATTACTATGTGACTTGGGCATAAATTTTTTTGAGCCTCCAGTTCATTAAGGAAAAACTGGGAATAGTGATACCATTTCAAGGGGGTCTTGTGAAAAGAGAGAACTTTGTTCTCTTTCAAAACTCTTTTGACTATTCTGTTTTTTGTATTCCTAAATAAGTTTTAGAGTTACCATGCTGGGATTTTGATAGGATTTTGCTGAATCTATAAATCAGTTAGGGGCCCTGGTGTTGCAATTGTTAAGAGCATGGCTGCTAACCAAAAGGTCCGCAGTTCAAATTCACCAGCCACTCCTTGGAAACCCTATGGGGCAGTTCTACTCTGTCCTATAGGGTCGCTATAGGATTGCTGTGAGTTGGAATCAACTTGACGGCAACTTTTTTTTTTTATTTTAATGGATCAATTTGAGCCGAATGGACCTTTCAACAATATTGAGTCTTTTGATACCTCAACACAGTATATATCTACATTTTCTTACCTTTTCTTTAATTTGTCTCGGCAATATTTTGTCATTTTTCAGTTTACAGTTCTTATACTATTTTTTTGCCAATTTACTTTAAGAATTGCATATTTCTGGTACTTTTGTAAATAGAATTTTTTATATGTAAATAAAATAATACCTCATGACCCAATGGAGTGTATCCTATGAATGTGAGGTTGGTTTAATATTTGAAAATCAATCAATGTAATTCACCATATTAACAGACCAAAAAGAAAAACTACATAATTATCTAAATATGTGCAGAAAAAATATTTGACAAAATTCAACATCCATTCATCATAATTGTCGTTGTTAGTTGCTGTTGAGTCAGCTTCAACTCATGGCCACCCCATGTACAACAGAACAAAACCTTACCCAGTCCTTCTCTATTGTTGGTATGCACAATTCCATTGCTGTGACCACTAGGGGCCTCATCTTCCAGCACTATATTGAACAGTATTGTTTTGATCCGTATGGTTTTCACTGGCTAATTTTTGGAAGTAGATCACTAGGCCTTTCTTCCTTGTGTGTCTTAGTCTGGAAGCTCCACTGAAACCTACCCACCATGGTTGACCCTGCAAGGTGTTTGAAATACTAGTAGTATAGCTTCCAATAGCATTGTAATATGCAAGTCACCACAATATGACTGACAGATGGGTGGTGGATTCATGACAATAGCTGCTAGCTAAACTAAGAGTAGAATGGATCTTCCTCAAATAGATAAAGGAAAACTACAGCTAACACCATACTTAATAGTGGAAGACTGAATGCTTTTTCTCTCATATTGGCAACAAGGCAAGGATGTGCTCTTACACAACTTCTATTCAACTTGTACTGCAAGTCCTAGCCAGTGCAATACAATAAAAAAAGGTGGGGGCAGGAGGGGGAGAAAGAAAGGAGGGAAGGAAGAAAGTTGGATGGATAGATAGATGATAGACTAATAGATAAGTAGAAGGAAGGAAAGAAAAGCATACAGGTTGAAAAGGAAGAAATAAAATTGTCTTTGTTAATTCCATCAAGTGTATTTTTATTTCAGGAATTTTATTTTTCATCTCTTGATGAAAAAATTTTGATTTGTATCTCTTTTATATCTCCCATTTTCTTCCTCACCATGTTTGTGCTCTACTATTTTTTTAATGTGTCAAGTATTATTATAATAGCTGTTTTAATATCCTTGTTTACTCATTATATCATTGTCTTAGGCTAGGTTCTCTAGAGAAGCAAAACCAGTAAAGCAGAGAGAGAGAGAGAGATTTATATCAAGGAAATGGCTCACAAGGTTTTTAGAGGCTGTTATGTCCCAAGTCCATGGGGCAAGAAAGAGGATTCTCCTAATTCACATAGCTGCAGGGGCTGGCAAACCCAAGACCCGCAGGCTGGAAAGCAGGGAAGTAGCAGCCTGTGAAGATCGATGAAGCTCAATATTGGCAGGCAAGTTGCTAGCTCAAGTCCCAAGAACTGGAAGTCAGAAGAACAGGAGCCAGCTGCAGGATCTAGAACAAGCAAAAGCCCTGGAAAGGTGAGAAGGAAGGAACTAGGGGCGGAGGGTGGAGAGATGAAGGCTGAGGTGGAGGTGAGCCACCTCAGGCCCTGCCCCCATCAGTACCATTCAGCAGATCCCATTATGGGGGTGATCACGTATCAAATTTCAACAGGGAAGTGATCACAACATTATACAACTGCCAGAACACTGAAAATCATGGCCCAGCTAAGTTGACACACAATCTTAACCATCACAATCATCTTTGTCATTTCTGGGCTATTTCTTTTGTTTTGCTTTTCTCCTGGTTATGGATCTGTTTTCCTGCCTTTTAATATGTCTAGTAATTTTTGAATGGATGCCACTTAGAATTTAATGTTGACTTCTTTCTCTCTCTCTCCCTTGCTCCCTCTCTTCCTTCCTTCGTTACTTTCTTGTAATCCTTTAAGTATTTTTGGGATTTTCTGTAGAATGCAGTTAAGTTACTTACAACAGTTTGATCCTTTTAAGATTTTTTTTTTTTTAGTTCGATGGGTTCAGAGCAGACTTTTGTTTAGAGCTAATTTGGCTAATTTGTTTAGAGCAACTGTCTTCTCAAATTTCTACTCAATGCTCCTTGTGTTTAGAGATATTTCTACTCTGGCTGATGCGAACACATACTATTTATGGCCATAGTAAGTTCTGGCGATTTTTCTACCTGCTTTTTATTCTAGTGTCCTTTTAGCTTCAAGTGTTTTTCACACTCATTCACTACTCAATCCAAGACTGGAGAATTACCTTTTGCAGATCTGTTTCAGTCTATTCTTTCCAGTACTCTACCGTGCATAACCTAGCCATATCAATGCAATACATTATTCTTAAAATGTTGTCTTGACACAGTTTTGAGGCCCTCGCTCGAGGCTGGTCCATTCTGCTTCTTGAGTAATTGATTAAGTCACTCTCCAACCACTCCCCTTATCAAGTTCTCACATTCCTGGGCTACAACGCATACATCCTAATTGCCCCAGGGCAGGTATCCCATAACTAGAGACAATCTCTATGCTGTCTGTAGAATTATTCAAAATGCCCTATCCCCAGGAAATCTGTGAAGCCTACCTAACCCCACCTTGCTTGACATACATAAACCCTCTCCTATAATTCCAGCTTGTTGTTACCTTGTCCCCAAGTGTAACCCCTTATATGGTCTTGTGTCATGACATGCTATGCCTCGTTGTCTCTGGGAACTGTGAGTATAATAAGCCTGTTAATTTTCATGACCTCCCTGACTTCTCTTTCCTGTGTCGCACCTTACTTACCATCCCACGAATCTGTTGGGCCAGTCAATCACTATGTCTTCCCTCCCTGCTGTAGGGCCTGGAAACTCTCTTCAGAAAGTTAATATGTTTTCTTCCTCCCAGAGATTATTCTGTTTTATATATTTTGTCTAGATTTCTTATTGTTTAAGTTGAGTTAGTATATCCAGTCCCTGTTACTCCATCATGGCCAGAAGTCCATAGGCTATTTTGAGTTTGGTTAAGAACCATTTAATGGTCTATCATGTTCCTATCTAATACCCTATTATTTATTCTATGTAGATAAAATAGTTTCTTAATAACTGATTTTTTAAATTAAATATGTTAATGTTAAACATGAGTATGTATCAAACACCAAGAATTCTGATGAATAGGAAATAGAAAATAACTTGTTTATTTCCCAGGGTCTAGGGAAGTGTGTTTTCCATTGTTAAACCAGAAGCTTTGGCATCCAGCAGATACCATTTTTTTTAATATCTCACCCTAGGCTCACCCTTATCCAATGAGATGCCGAATAGCCAGAGTGAAAATAGGCTGAATCAGCCACATTTATTGTGCATCAAGGCGCACTTGGAGATGGTTAACTGACATTTTCCAGTGATCATCCTGATGTTTTGGTCATTTGGAAATATGGTCATCTTTCAAAGACGTTTACTTCTAATGTAGCAACCCTGAATATCAAATATGCATGTAGTAGCAAATGTTGGCCATTATCTAAACATCTTGGCAGGTATGGTTCAGTAGAGTATAGATCAGAGCCCTTGTTTTTATCTAATTATCTGAGCCATTCAGAAAACCTTAACTTTTTTTTTTTAGTCTAAAATACTCTAGTAATTGCAGTTGTATAGCTCTCATCCAAGTTCTTTGTGCTGTGAATGCATTTGGCCATTATTGAAAGGTAGTGCTAAATATAACCAAAGGCTCAAAGGAAGGGGACTGAAATCATCAGTAGATATTTAGATATGTCAGAATCCACTCATCTGTTCTTTTTGATCTGCTCATAAATGGAAGCTTTGATGCTATATCTGTGCTTCTTTTCAAAAGGCAGACAGTAAACAGTTTAATTTTGAGGTATTTTACTTAATGGGTTACCTAGGTAACTCTACCAGTTCTCAGTAATCCATAAAACTCATATTTTTATTTGGGAAAAGAAATAGATTGTGTATATTTGGAGAATTTATAAAGGGTGCTTTAATATCTCTGGCTGAAAATAGTCTGCAAAACTCTTTTGGTTTTAATTGTTTGATTTCTTGACTGCTACTTCTTTCACTTTGCTAGTAAATTATTCATGCATTTATTGAGCACCTCCCATGGTTCAGACACTATGCTGAGCATTGGAATAGACAATCATTAACATATTTTATTGTTCATTTCCTCTACTTTAGAATATGTATATTATGTGTATATTATGTTATGAATATTATGTATATATTCTGAATCACATACTGCATATGATTATTCTTAAATATATTGTTTAATCTTTTGTATTGTATTTCCTTTCCTCAACTTTCTGACACAAGGTTCAATTTCTTGAAAACCAATTTTTTTTCTGAGAAATCTTTTTATGAATCCATACAAATAATAAATACCTACTTGGAAAGAGTGTAAAAGAGCTAATACAAAATGAGCAAATGCATTATAAACAACAAATTTAATATTTTCCATATCTGAAACCAGAATTTTCCTTGCCAGTTTATATTTCTCTCCACAACTTTTTTTAAACTAGAAGTCTCTTTTTTTTTTTTTTTATTTAACTCTAGATGAAGGTTTACAGAACAAACTAGCTTCTCATTAAACAGTACACATATTGTTTTATGGCACTGGCTAACAACCCCATGACACGTCAGTACTCTCCCCTCTCCACCCTACTACCAGCTTTCCTGTCGCCTCCTGCCTTGCAGTCTTGCCCCTGGGCTGGTGTGCCCCTTTATTCTAGTTTTGTCCTATGGGTCTGTCTAATCTTCAGCTAAAAGCTGAACCTCCGGAGTTACCTCGTTCCTGGGCTACAAGGGTATCTGGAGGCCATACTCTCAGGGTTTCTCCAGCCTCTGTCAGGCCAGTAAGTCTGGTCTTTTTTGTGAGTTAGAATTTTGTTCTACATTTTTCTTCAGCTCTATCTGGGACTCTGTATTGTGATCCCTGTCAGAGCAGTCAGTGGTGGTAGCCGGGCACCATCTAGCTGTACTGGACTCAGTCTGGTGGAGGCCGTGGTAGTTGTGGTCCATTAATTAGTGTTTGGACTAATCTTTCCCTTGAGTCTTTAGTTTTCTTCATTCTCCCTTGTTCCTGAAGGGGTGAGACCAGTGGAGTATCTTAGATGGCCGCTCACAGGCTTTTAAGGCCCCAGACACTACTCATCTAGGTAGAATGTAGAACATTCTCTTTACAAACTATCTTATGCCAATTGAGCTAGATGTTCCCAAGACGATGGTCCCCATAGCCCTCAGCCCAGCAATTCAGTCACTAAGGAAGTTTGGATTTGTCCATGGAGCTTCCATGACCTTACCCTGAACAACCTGTGCTGGTTTCCCCAGTATTGTGTACTGTCTTACCCTTCACCATAATTACCACTTACTATTATATATTTAGTATTTTTCCAGCCCCAGGCCGCCCCTCTGTCATAACCATCAAAGATTGTTCCTTTTTGTGTGTCAACCTTTTCATGAGTTTTTATAATAGTGGTCTCATACAATATTTGTCCTTTTGTGATTGACTTATTTCACTCAGCATAATAATGCCCTCCAGATTCATCCATGTTGTGAGATGCTTTGCAGATTCATCATTGTTCTTTACCGTTGCGTAGTATTCCATCGTGTGTATGTACCATAGTTTGTTCATCCATTCATTTGTTGCTGGGAATCTAGGTTGTTTCAATCTTTTTGCTATTGTGAACAATGCTGCAATGAACATGGGTGTGCATATGTCTATTCGTGTGATGGCTCTTATTTCTCTAGGACATATTCCTAGGAGTGGGATGGCTGGATCATATGGTATTTCTATTTCTAGCTTTCTAAGGAAGCATCATATCATTTTCCAAAATGGTTGTACCATTTTACATTCCCACCAGCAGTGCATAAGAGTTCCAATCTCTCCGCAACCTCTCCAACATTTGTTATTTTCTGTTTTTTTGATTCATGCCAGTAATGCTGGGGTGAGATGGTAATTTTGTGGTTTTGATTTGCATTTCCCTAGTGGCTAGTGATTACAAGCATTTCCTCATATGTCTGTTAGCTGCTTGAATGTCTTCTTTGGTGAAGTGTCTGTTCATTTCCTTTGCCCATTTTTTAATTGGATTATTTGTTTTTTGTGGTAGAGGTGTTGGGTTTTCCTGTAGATTTTAGAGATTAGACCTTTGTTGGATTTGTAATAGCCAAAAAAATTTTCCCAGTCTGTAGGTTCTATTTCTACTCTTTTGGTGAAGTCTTTTGATGAGCGAAAGTGTTTAATTTTAGAAGATCCCAATTATCTAGCTTATCTTCTGGAGTTTGTATGTTGTTAGTTATGGTGTGTATCCTGTTAATGCCATGTATTAGGGTCTCTAGTGTTGAGCCTATTTTTTCTTATATGATCTTTTTAGTTTTTGGTTTTAGACTTAGGTCTTTGATCCATTTTGAATTAGTCTTTGTGTATGGTGTGAGCTATGAGTCCTGTTTCATTTTTTTGCAGATGGACATCCAATTTTGCCAGCACCATTTGTTAAAAAGACTGTCTTTTCGCCATTTGATGGACTTTGGGCCCTTGTCAAAGATCAGGTGACTGTAGGTGGATGAATTTACTTCTGAGTTCTCGATTCTGTTCCATTGGTCAATGTATCTGTTGTTGTACCAGTATCAGGCTGTTTTGACTACCATAGCTGTATAGTAGTTTCTGAGGTCAGGGAGTGCGAGTCCTCCTACTTAATTCTTCCTCTTCAATAATGTGTTACTTATATGGGATCTCTTACATTTCCATATAAAGTTAATGATTTTTTTTCCATCACTTTAAAGAATATTTGGATTGGGATTGCACTGTACTTGTATGTTACTTTGGGTAGAATTGTCATTCTCACAATGTTGATTCTACCTATCCATGAGCATGGTATGTTTTTCCATTTATGTAGATCTCTTTTGGTTTCTTGCAGTAGTGTTTTGTAGTTTTCCTTTGCATAGTTCTTTTACATCCCTGGTTAGATTTATTCATAAGTATTTTATTTCTTTAGGGGTTATTATAAATGGTATTGCTTTCCTGATTTCCTTTTCATCATTCTCTTTGTTGGTGTATAGGAATTCAACTGATTTTTGGGTGTTTATCTTGTATCTTGTTACTCTGCTGAATCTTTCTATTAGTACCAGTAGCTTTCTTGTGGAGTCTTTTAGGTTTTCCATGTTTAGTATCATGTCACCTGCAAATAGGGACAGTTTTACTTCTTCATTACCGACTTGGATGCCCTTTATTTCTTTTTCTTGCCTTATTGCTCTAGTGAGGACTTCCAGCACAATGTTAAACATGAGTGGTGATAAAGGACATCCTTGTCTTGTTCCTGTTCTAAAGGGGAAAGTTTTCAGCCTCTCTCCATTTAGAATGATGTTGGCTGGTGATTTTGCATAGATGCCCTTTATTATGTTGAGTAATTTCCCTTCTATACCTATTTTATTGAGAGTTTTTATCATGAATGGGTGTTGGACTTTGTCAAATGCCTTTTCTGCATCGATTGAGATGGTTATGTGATTCTTTTCCTTTATTTTATTTACGTGGTGGATTACGTTGATGGATTCTCTAATGTTGAATCATCCTTGCATACGTGGTATGAATCACACTTGGTCATGGTGTGTCATTTTTTTCATATGACGCTGAATTCTATTGGCTAGAATTTTATTGAGAATTTTTGAATCTATGTTCATGAGGGATATTGGTGTGTAATTTTCTTTTTTTGTGGTGTCTTTGCCTGGTTTTGGTATCAGGGTTATGCTGGCTTCATAGAATGAATTTGAAAGTATCCCTTCCTTTTCTGTGTTCTGAAATAGTTTGAGTAGTACTGGTGTAAGCTCTTCGCTGAATGTTTGGTAGAATTCTCCAGTGAAGCCATCTAGGCTGGTGCTTTTTTTTGTTCAGTTTTTTTAAATTACATTATCAACCTCTTGTCTTGTTATGGGTCTGTTCAGATTTTCAACATCATTTTGTGTTAGTTTGGATAGGTAGTGTGATTCTAGAAATTTGTTCTTTTCCTCTAGGTTTTCAGATTTGTTAGAGTACCATTTTTCATAGTATTCTGTTATGATTGTTTTTAATTTTAGTTGGGTCTGTTGTGATGTCACCCATCTCATTTCTTATTTGGGTTATTTGCTTCCTCTCCTGTTTTTCTTTGTCAGTTTGGCCAGTGGTTTATCGACTTTGTTGATCCTTTCAGAGAACCAACTTTTGGTTTTGTTGATTCTTTCTATTGTTTTTCTTTTCCCTATTTCATTTATTTCTGCTCTGATATTTATTATTTCCTTTCTTCTGGTGGCTGTGAGCTTCTTTTGCTCTTCTATTTCTGTTTGCTCGAGTGGTATAGCTAATGTATTGATTCTGTCTCTTTCTTCTTTTTTGATGTGTGTATCTATTGCTATAAATTGACCTCTGAACACTGCCTTTGCTGTGTCCCAAAGGTTTTGGTATGATGTGTTTTCATTCTCATTTGATTCTAGGAAGTTTTTGATTCCATCTTTGATTTCTTCTATTACCCAGTGGTTCTTAAGCAGGGTGTTATTTAGTTTCCATGTAATGAACTTTTTTCCTTGCTCTTCCTGTTGTTAATTTCTACTTTGATGGCTTGATGAGAGAAGGTACTTTGTTTTATCTCATCGTTTTGGATTTTGTTGAGGGTTGTTTTGTGGCTTAAGATGTGGTCTATTCTGGAGAAGTTCCATGCGGGTTGGAAAAGAATTGGTACTTTGCAGCTGTTGAGTGGAGTGTTCTATATATGTCTATGAGTTCAAATTGGCTGATTATGTATGTTAAGTCTTCTGTATCTTTATTGAGATTCTGTCTAGACATTCTGTCCTTTACCGAGAGTGGTGTATTAAAGTCTCCTACTATTATAGTCGAACTGTCAATTTCTGTTTTCAGTGTATTAGTTTTATGTATTTTGGAGCCCTGTCATTGGGTGTGTAGACGTTTATTATAGTTATATCTTCATGCTGGATCGTCCCTTTAATCATGAT
>NW_004443970.1:13227384-13238839 GCF_000243295.1 Trichechus manatus latirostris
ATCATGGACTGCCTCTTTATGTGACTTGATACTGACTGTTGTCTCTGAGCCATCAATAATTTATTCTAATTTTATTTTGTGTTTGCTTAGTGAGACCTAGCTTCTTATTTAGTTTTGTTTTGATATGCCCAAATAGGCTGCTCGTGTGCATTAGTTTGATTATTGGCACCTTTGAAGCTCTAACGTCCTGTCACAAGGTAGTTAGTTCTGTAACTAAGTATTTGCACACAGGAGTCCGTTAAATTTTTTCCTATATGGGATCAGCTTGGGTGTTCAGGCAGTTGGTCACCAAGTGTGTGATGCAGGCTCTCACCCCCAGTTCTAGAGAGGCATGGGTGATTAGTGCAGGCACTGGACTCTGGCTGTGGTAAGGGATCACGTGCTGAGCCAGGCAGGGGGCTGACGGCTGCCTCTGAGAGTCTAAAAGGAAAGCATGTCCCTATTCTCTAGGCTGAGTAGGTAGGTGAGTTTTGCAGCCAGACTAAGAGCACCCCACTCTGTTGGCTGTAAAGACTCGAGGGCACCACTTTTTCTTAAACTCCTGTAGCAGGTGACTAGGCACTTTAGGAGCTACCACCAGTCCTCAAGACCCTGCTGCAGATTGATAAAAGTGCCTACTTAAGGGGCAGGGCTGTCTCGAGGGTCACAAATCTGCCTGTTCACAGCTGAAGCAGTTGAAGTTAAACTTCAGATGTTTGCCCTATTGTACTGTGTCAATGAGGGCTAACACTGTTGAGATGGGTCCCCACAAGTCTATACAGAGGTGTAAGGCACTCAGAGTCTGCAGACCTCTGATAGCTGTGGCTAGTAAAGGAGCTGTGCTGACCCTATGTTCCTGGCCTAGGGGAGCCAGCAGCTTATTTGTTCCCTCTCCAAGGCCAGGAGAATGGGTCAGGGCGCCTTTTGGGATCTACTTCCAGATAAACGGACTCCCGGTGCAGAGCTCGGAGGGAGGAGGTAAAAAGGGTAGAGGTTTTTCCCAAATCCAGTGCAGAGCGCGGAGGGAGGAGGTAAAAGGGAGAGAGGTTTTTCCCATATCCGGTGCAGAGCACGGAGGGAGGAGGTAAAAGGGAGAGCGGTTTTTCCCAAATGGGCTTTTTTTTAATCCCCACAAAAGGGTGCATGCATGTACTTATCCTAGCCTCTTGGGAGCTGCTCTTCACTGGTTTGGGGTGTCCAAGCAGAATCTCTGCTGCCAGGTCTCTCTCAATGTGGAAACTGCTTCTGGAGCACATGCACAGCACAGCTGTTTGCCTGCTTCACCGCGGACCAGTGTGGCTGTGGCTCTGCAGTTTCGCTGCTGCAGCTATAGTCCTCCTCACCTCTTCAAAACGGTCTCCCTCTATTGTATCACTCAGACAGATTTCTTAACCTTTCCTTGTTCAGGGCTGCCAGATGTTCACATAGAATCAAATCACTTGTTTTTCCAGGTCTTTGTTGTAAGAGGGATATAGGAAGCATCCAACTACTCCGCCATGTTGACCATGCTGGATTTTGTTTTAAAGTCTATTTTATCTGAGATTAGTATTACCACTCCTGCTCTTTTTTGGTTGTTGTTTGCTTCACACATTCTTTTCCATCCTTTGATTTTTAATAAATTTATGTCTTTGTTTCTAAGGTGTGTCTCTTGTAGACAGCATATTGATGGATCCTGTTTTTTTTAATCGATTTTGTCACCCTCTCTCTCTTTATGGGTGAATTTAGGCCATTTACGTTCAGTGTAACTATTGATAGTGTGAGTTTATTGTTGTCATTTTGTACTGCTTTTTTTTGTGATGCTGACCATTTCTTTGTTCCTTACTCTCCTGTGCTGAATTCTTTGTTTGTGGATATTTTTTTCATTTCTTTTTTTTGTTTTGTTTTTACTGAGACTTTATATTTTTCTTATTTATTTTGATGAATAGGTTTGTTAAATTTCTTAGTGGTTATCTTGAAATTTACCCTTATCATCCTAAGTTTGAACCAGTCTTTTATTACTTGGTATCACCTTGCCTTCCTCTCCATTAGAAAGTTCTATACCTACACTGTTTATTCCCTCTTTTATTGTTCTAACATTGTTGTCATTTGCAGATTAACCTCTTTGGTTCCCTGTTGTAAATCTTTTGGTTTTGAATAGTTCTTGAGAGTTCATTTCCTAGGTTGGTATCTGGCTGGTGCGATCTTGCATCCTAGATTCAGGCTGTCATCTGATATTTGTTCTCAAACTGAAAGATTCCCTTTAATAATTCTTGTAAGTTTGGTTTGGTTTTTACATATTCCTTCAATTTCTGTTTATCTGGAAATGTCCTAATTTCACCATCCTGTCTGAACGAGAGTTTTGCAGGGTATATTATTCTTAGTTGTCAATTTTTTTCTTTCAAGGTTTTATATGTGTCATCCCTTTGCCTTCTTGCCCGCATGGTTTCTGCTGAGTAATCAGAGCTTAGTCTTATTGTTTCCCCTCCGTATATGATTTTTCATGTTTCTCTAACTGCTCTCCAAATTCTTTCTTTGTCTTTGGTTTTAGTGAGTGTGATTAGCCTTGGTGATTTTCTTTTGGGGTCTATCCTATATGGGGTTCATTGAGCTTCTTGGACAGTCAGCTTTTCATCTTTCAGGATATTAGGAAAGTTTTCTGTCAGCAATTCTTCAATGATTCACTCTGTGTTTTCTGTTTTCTCCCCCTGTTCTGGAACTCCAATCACTTGCAGATTTTTGCTTTTGATTATATCCCACATAATTCTCAGGTTAAACACTGATTTTTTTTTTTTACTTTTTTTTTAAATTATACTTCAGGTGAAGGTTTACAGAACAAATAGTTTCTCATTAAACAGTAGTACACATATTGTTTTATGACATTGGTTAACAACCCCAAGACATGTCAACCCTCTCCTTTCTCAACCTTTTTTTTGGTGAAAATATACATAGCCAAAGATACACCATTTCAAAAATTTCTACATGCACAGTTCAGTGACATCAACTACGCTCTTCCACTTGTGTTGCTATTCTCACTTTAGATGAAGGTTTACAGAACAAAATAGTTTCTCATTAAACAGTACACTTGTTGCCCTATGACAATGGTTAACAACCCCACTACACGTCAACACTGTCCTTATTCAATCTTGGGTTCCCTATCACCAGCTTTCCTGTCCCCTTCTGCCTTCTATTCCTTGTCCCTGGACTGCTGTGCCTCATTAGTCCCATTTTGTTTTATGGGGCTGTCCAATCCCTGGCTGAACGGTGAACCTCGGGAGTGACTTCACCACTGAGCTAAAAGGGTGTCTGGGGGCCATACTCTCAGGGTTTCTCCAGTCTCTTTTAGGCCAGTAAGTCTGGTCTTTTTTTGTGTGTGTTAGAATTTTGTTCTACATCCTTCTCCAGCTCTGTCCAGTACCCTCTGTTGTGACCCTGGTCAGAACAGTCAGTGGTGGTAGCTGGGCACCATCTAGCTGTGCTGGACTCAGTCTGGAAACACCAATTTTTTTGTGAAGTCATTCCCATGACCAAAAACTAATGTTGGCTCTTTATTGCCTCAAGTTAAAACTACTCATTTTGTCTTTCAAAACTTATTTATTCTAAACTATCTTTTCTGCCTCATTTTATATAACACCCCTAAGAAAACCTTCCATGGTTGTCTAACTATGTAATTTGTATTTTCCCTAAGATGTTTCTTGGTCATTCCCACCACCACCTCTTTGCAAAAGGCATTTCTGCTGTCTAGGAATGTTTTACCCATTGTCCTCTAACTACGTTAACCCTATATTCTTAAAGGAAGAAGAAACAGCACTCCTTTATATAGACTTCTCTGATTATTCTTGCCCAATGTGATGTTTCCTTAATCTGGACTGCTCTAACACATCACTTACTCTGCATGACACTGGTTTATGCTGTTATCTGTCTTTTCATGACTAAAGATTGTGGTCCATAAAGTAATAGAACTAATTCCACTAGCCATATTTTAAAACCACTCATTATTTTCAAGTCTGATGAAGTCTTATCCCTCTAGCTAGACTGTATGTCCCTTCATAGGAGAGGACCATGGTCTTATACATTTTTGCCTTTCTATGTCATTAAGCATAAAGCCTGACACAGAGTAAGTAATCATTAAACATTTGATCTTTACTTAGTGTGACAGCGGGGACAGTGGAAATGGTACAGGACAAAGAATTAAGAGGATTGGGTTCTAGTTTTGACTCGCTTGGTTGTATCTTGTTGGGAAAGTCACTTAAAATTTGTGTGGGGCGGGGCTGTTTATTCTAGTGTATAATAAGAGACTTGATGACTTGATCTATAAGTCCCTTTTCAGCAATAACAATACATGTCAGTTGGTTAATAAAACTCATTTCTCCCTCTGGTTCAGCATTTGCTAGAACCATTCAAGATTGTATATAGTTACATGAAACTTATAAGGGATTACTTTTTCTCATGTAGCAAAGGGAAAAGGGTAGGTATTCCAGCAATGGCTTAGATGGCTTCTCTCTTTTTGCTTTACTGTTTGTTTAGTTTTGTTTTGTTTTCTTTATGTTGAGGTGTAATCCATACTGAAGGCTGCGGTCTTTGATCTTCATCAGTAAATGCTTCAAGTCCTCTTCACTTTCAGCGAGCAAGGTTGTGTCATCTGCATATCATAGGCTGTTAATGAGTCTTCCTCCAATTCGATGCAACATTCTTCTTCATATAGTCCAGCTTCTCCAATTATTTTTCAGCATACAGATTGAATAAGTAAGGTGAAAAGATACAACCTTGACACACACCTTTCCTGATTTTAAACCATGCAGTATCTCCTTGTTCTGCTGGAATGACTGTCTCTTGGTCAACATACAGGTTCTTCAGCACAATTAAGTGTTCTGGAATCCCCAGCCTTCACAATGTTATCCATAATTTGTTATGATCCACACAGTCGAATGCCTTTACATAGTCAATAAAACACAGGTAAACATCTTTCTGGTATGCTCAGCTTTCAGCCAAGATCCATCTGACATCAACAATGATATCCCTTGTTCCATGTTTGAATATATAATACTATAAATTTTCATTTGTTAGTACTTTATAATACGTGAAATCGGTCTTTATTTGCCAGGTTTTGACAGCAGCATTGTGCTATCTCTTCAAAAATCAATATGAAATCTTTCCAACTTTGTTTATGCTCTGAAATAACTTATACAGCATTGAGGTTAATGTTCCTTGAATATTTGAAACAACTCACTGTCTTAATTACCTAGTGCTGACATAACCAAAAGTACCACAAATGGGTGGCTTTGAAGAATAGGAATTTATTTTTCTCACTATTTTGAAGGCTAGAAGTCTGAAATTAGCATTTTGGCAGAGCTCCGCTCTCTCTTCCTCTGTGGCTCTTGGGAAGATCCTTGATCTATTTCCACTTCTGTAGCCCCCGGCAGTTCTTGGTGCTCCTTGGCTGCTTGTATATTTACCATCACATGGTGTCTTTCTTCCCCTGTGTGTGTCTGTGTCTATTCTGCTCTTTTTGTAAGACACCACTCAGACCAGATTAAGTTTAGGACCAGCCTACTTGAGTATGACCTCCTTAGTATAACAAAAGAAAACTCCTTTTCTGAAACAGGGTCATATTTACATGTACAGGGGTTGGGACTTCAACTTAACTTTTTTGGGGACAGAATTTAATCTATAATACTCACCATATGGACTTATATATTAATGTATCCTGTTTCATGAGTCCATATTGGCTTTAACCCCTGACCTCCACCCCCTCCTCGCTCTGAGAAACATGCACAATCATCCATTTCATTGCATCATCAAGTTTATTAGCACAGGTCATTACTTATCCACTTAACAATTTTTAAAATCCCCGTATCTATGATTATGCTCATTTCTCTTTGCTAGTCTTCTGCATTTGTTTTTTTTCTTTTATTCTGTTAATTAGTAGATTATTTTCTTAGTTTTCTTAAGAAATACTCTTCACTGTATTTATTCATTTAATGCCTTTGCTCTCTTTTTTTTAATAATTGATTTTTACTTCCATTTTCTATACCAAACTACAGGTAGCAGCTGCTCTAGTCTTGGGTGTCACTTTCCTGATTCCCAGAGACTGGGTATAGGAGCTTGAGAGGATGGAGCTCACAAAAGATACCATGCTGGTATTTCCAGACTTATTCTGCCTAGTTTGTGAAGCTTGCCTCATGTATTTTCTGTGGTGAATTCTATTTTCCCTACTATTTTTACTTTCACCTAACATTCAATCAGAGACCCTGCATGGCACAAATTGTTAAGTGCTTGGCTTCTGTCATGGATTGAATTGTGTCCTCTCAAATTATGTATCAACTTGGCTAGGCCATGATTTCCAGTATTGTGTTGTAGAAAGGGCATGGAGGTGATGTCTGACCTCCTCTAATTTCACTATTGGGAAGGAGAATCAAGGTCAACAGCCCAAGGCTGATTCCTATGAGGTGGGGGTCAGACATGCCTTGTCTCTCTTCCATCTTTACTAATTCTGACACCAATCGTCCCTCCCATGGCACTCTCTCCTTCTCAGCTGGCCACACAGAACCCACAGACCATACTCACAATTATGGGGTTTATTAGGGAGGTAACAGGTTATAACTCAGGCTCAGGAACACTCAAGGATACAGTTCTTTCATCAGGACAGCCTCTTCCCAACCATGCTCACAAGCATGCCTCTTAGCTTTTTCTCTCCATGCTGCCAGGTCTCTGCTGCCTCTTGTCACTGCCTTTAGTGTTGAAGTTCTCTCTCTCTCCCCTGGATCCAGGGGCTTCTCCGCAGGGATCCTGGGCCCAAAGGACACGCTGGATCTGGCTGTTCTTCCTTAGTGGTGCTGGGATTCTCTCTCTCCCACCTCTGGGGTGGCTCATTTCAAGCCCAGCAGGATGGCAAAACTGACCAATCCCTTTGGTGTGCCACAATCACCCTATCTCACAGTCCATCCCAATCACTTGGGTGGGAGTTACAAGACTATGGCTAGAAAGGCTACATGAACGTAATCCATCACACTGCAGGGCACACCCTGGTGTTTCTAGCCATGGTTCTTTCACACTTGGAAGATAGCCTCCCCCACCCAGTCATTTTACCAGTGCAAGACTGTCATTAACAATTAGTCTTTCAGTAGGGCAAAAAGTACTAAGGATGAGATTACCCAGGTGCCAGCCATTCAGGTCTGCTGTGGGTTTCCATCTCATCTGGTCAGACTCTCCAATAGTTCGTCTCATATTCACCCTTTCTGGCCTCTGATAAAATTTAACTGAGAGAAGATTATTCCGTTACTCTGAGCCTCACAAGGTATCAGCATAGCAAAACTTTTAAGGGACTTTAGGTTTGACCATTGTACTCCAGTCCAGCTGTGCCTCCCGCTTAGTCTAGTCTTCCATACTTACAGCTTCTATAATCACAATTAGCTCTGTTAACAATAAACACTCACAACTGAATCATATAATCCTATCAGCATCTTTCTCCACCCTCTCTTCCCTTGACCTATCAGGAAAAGAGGAATCTATTCAGTAGGGATTGTCCCTTGTCCCTTTCATTTAATGTAAGCACACTTAATGAAAGCATGTAAGCCAGCCACTTCATGCCTTTATCTCCCCTCGTTTTAGATAGCCAATGTTTAAATTGCCTGTCCCTATCAAACCAGTGCTCTGAGGACACAAGCATGTTCCTTGGTCTTGAAGAATCTTCTGTTCTGGTTAGAACTTTAAGCATCTGCATCCATAAGCAAAGTCCAGTCCAGAGCAAGCCATCAAATTGCAGCAATCTACACCAGCTCATGATGTGAAATATCTTTCTCTTCATTTGATTGGGTTCTGGTCAACTCATCCCTAGCCACCCAAGCTAGGTCACAATAGGCAGCAGCCTCAGGCTCAAGAGTTCACACACACCTACTGGCACTTCAGATAGCCCCTTCACACGCTCATCCCTAGCCCCCATGGGCTAGGTGGACGAGTTCTACCTGTAAACTTAAGAGTCCACACACAACTCTCTTTACTTCTGAGCAGCTAGCCCTTCCTCTCACTGTCTTATCCCTAGTCCCCATGGGTTGGGTCAATGGGTACTAATGGAACATGTCCAAATTTAGCCCATCTCTTCATTGTTGCACTTCCCCGACTTCCACTCATTGAGTGTACCCCGGTGGTCACCACAGATGAGCAGACCAAGCTGTCTACTTGCTGGCTCCATTTAACTTCCAGTCCTGGAAGGGGGCTCCTTCTGATGGACACTGACTTTTCCTGCCTTGATGCATCCCAATGCATCCAACAGCAAACAGCTTGCTCATAATTCAAAAAGCAGCTTGACCAAGGCAAGGTCATGGAAGCTTCATAGACACATCCAGACTCCCTGAGGGACCAAATTACTGGGCTGAGGGCTGGGAACCATGGTCTTAGGGAACATCTAGCTCAATTGGCATAACATAGTTTATAAATAAAATGTTCTACATCCTACTTCGGTGAGTAATGTCTGGGGTCTTAAAAGCTTGTGAGCAGCCATCTAAGATACTCCACTGGTCCCACCCTGTCTGGAGCAAGGGAGAATGAAAAAAACCAAAGAAGCAAGGAAAAGATTAGTCTGAAGGACTAATGGACCACAACTACCACAGCCTCCACCAGGCTGAGTCCAGCACATCTAGATGGTGCCCAGCTACCACCACCAACTGCTCTGACAGGGATCACAATAAAGGGTCCCAGACAGAGCTGGAGAAAAATGTAGAACAAAATTCTAACTCACAAAAAGAAGACCAGTCTTACTGGTCTGACAGAGACTGGAGAAATCCTGAGAGTATGGCCTGGACACCCTTTTAACTCAGTACTGAAGTCATTCTTGAGGTTCACCCTTCATCCAAAGATTAGACAGGCCCATAAAACAAAACGAGACTAAGTGGGCACACCACCCCAGGGGCAAGGAGGAGAAGGCAGTAGGAGATAGGAAAGCTGGTAACAGAGAACCAAGAAGGGGAGAGTGTTGACATGTCATGGCGTTGGCAACAAATGTCACAAAACATTGTGTATATTAGTTGTTTAATGAGAAGCTCATAAACCTTTATCTAAAGTACAATAAAAAATAAATAAAGTAGGGAGAAATAGCCATTTCCCTCATGAAAATCAGTCATCCTCAGGAACCCATGAAATAGCATTCAAATCAGAGTTGACCCCTTCTCTACCCTTTCACTTTAACAGATAAAACCACCTGTCAACATCTGGAAATTAATAGCCCTTTCAGGCATTCCCAGTGGATTCTTGGTAATATGTGGGTTTAAGGGATAGAGCTAATTCTATCTTCTGTGCAAACTCTAAGTCCTAGGACTTGGTTCCTATTAACAAGATATCAACAGGGAGACACAGGGAGACTGAAGCATACTGACTCTCACCCCTTTCTCTGAGTTCTTAGAACTTTCCAGCAGTCCTGGTGGTGATTGGGGAACGAATAAATGTGACCCTCCTCCAACAGTTCTTCTCTAGCTAGCTCGACCCTTGACTTGATAGACTTCCCATATCTACACACACCATGAATGTCCCCCTACAAGATGTGGTCAGAATTCTAGAATAAAAGCTATACTCTAAAATGGTTTGTTCAATTTCAAATTCTACTAGTTTATGTTCAGTAGGTAAATTAACCATCCCATCATTAACTAATTCTTGAGGTTCATTTAAATCATGAATTTATATTTTCCACATTTTTTTTGAAGTTGAATTTGATTATTTTCTATGGACCCTTTCTGTTTTCTTTTTTTATTGTGCTTTAGGTGAAGGTTTACAGCTCAAGTTAGTTTCTCATCCAAAAATTTATACACACATTGTTATGTGACCCTAGTTGCAGTCCCTATAATGTGACAGCACACTCCCCCTTTCTACCCCGGATTTCCTGTGTCCGGTCCACCAGCTCCTATCATTTTCTGCCTTCTCATCTCACCTCCGTTCAGGAGCTGCCCATTTAGTCTAGAGTATCTACTTGAACTAAGAAGCACACTCTTCACAAGTATCATTTTATGTCTTAAATTCCATTCTAATCTTTGCTGAAGAGTTGACTTCTGGAATTGTTTTAGTTCTGGGTTAACAGAGAGAACAGGGGCCATGTTTCTGGGGTTGCTCTAGTCTCAGTCAGACCACTGAGTCTGGTCTTTTTACTAGAATTTGAATTCTGCATCCCACTTTTCTCCTGCTCCTTCAGGGACTCTCTGTTGTGTTCCCTGTCAGGGTGGTCATTGGTGGTAGCAGGGCACCATTTAGTTTTTCTGTCTCAGGCTGATGGAGTCTCTGGTTTATGTGGCCTTTTTTGTCTCTTGGGCTAATATTTTCCTTGTGTCTTTGGTGTTCTTCATTCTCGTTTGCTCCAGGTGTGTTGGGACCAATTGATGCATCTTAGATGGCTGCTTGCTAGCTTTTAAGAACGCAGATGCCACTCACCAAAGTGGGATGCACAACATCCCATTAAAAAATGTCATTCAAATTTGGATCAGGATTGCATTCTATGTGTAGATCGTTTGCGGTGGAATTGACATTTTCACAATGTTGAGTTTTCCTATCCGTGAGCAAGGTATGTTTTTTCACTTATGTACGTCTCTTTTGGTTTCTTGCAGTAGTGTCTTGTAGTTTTCTTTGTATAGGCCTTTTACCTCTCTGGTTAGATTTATTCCTAAGTATTTTATGTTCTTGGGGGCTATTGTAAATGGTGTTGGTTTGGTGATTTCCTCTTCCAAGTTCTCTTTGTTGGTGTAGAAAAATCCAACTGATTTTTGTATGTTTATCTTGTATCCTGATGATTTGCTGAAATCTTCTATTAGTTCCAGTAGTTTTCTTGCAGATTCTTTGGGGTTTTCTGTGTATAAGATAATATCATCTGCAAATAGGGATACTTTTACTTCTTCCTTACCAACTTGGATGCCCTTTATTTCTTTTTCTTGCCTAATTGCTCTGGGTAGGACCTCCAGCACAATGTTGAATAAGAGTAGTGATAAAGGGCATCCCTGTCCGGTTCCTGTTCTTAAGGGGAATGCTTTCAGATTCTATCCATTTAGGATGATGTTGGCTGTTGGCTTTGTATAAATGCCCTTTATTATGTTTAGGAATTTCTTGTCTATTCCTATTTTGCTGAGACTTTTTTTTGTCATGAATGCATGTTGGACTTTATCAAATGCCTTTTCTGCATCAATTGATAAGATCATGTGGGTCTTGTCTTTTGTTTTATTAATGTAGTGGATTACCTTGATTGTTTTTCTAATGTTGAACCATCTCTGCATACCTGGTATAAATCCCACTTGATCATGGTGGATTATTATTTAGATATGTTGCTGAATTCTATTGGCTAGGATTTTGTTGAGGATTTTTGTGTCAATGTTCATGAGGGATGTTGGTCTGTAATTTTCTTTTTTTGTGTGTCTTTACCTGGTTTTGGTATCAGGGTTATTCTGGCTTCATAGAATGAGTTTGGGAGTATTCCATCCTTTTCTGTGCTCTGAAATACATTTAGTAGTAGTGGTGTTAACTCTTCTCT
>NW_004443970.1:13238939-13241731 GCF_000243295.1 Trichechus manatus latirostris
ACATTTAGTAGTAGTGGTGTTAACTCTTCTCTGAAAGTTTGGTAGAATTCTCCAGTGAAGCCATCAGGGCCAGGGCTTTTTTTGGTTGGGAGTTTTTTAATTACCTCTTCAATATCTTCTTTTGTTATAGGTTTATTTAGTTGTTCTACTTCTGTTTGTGTTAGTTTAGGTAGATAGTGTGTTTCTAGAAATTTGTCCATTTCCTCTAGGTTTTCAAATTTGTTGGAGTACAATTTTTCACAGTAATTTGTTATGAGTCTTTTATTTCAGTTGAGTGTGTTGTGATATCGCCCATCTCATTTTTTATTTGGGGTATTTGCTTCCTGTCCTGTTTTTCTTTTGTCAGTTTGGCCAATGGTTTATTGATTTTAATGATCTTTGCAAAGATCCAGCTTTTGGTTTTGTTAACTGTTTCAGTTGTTTTTCTCTTCTCTTTTTCATTTAATTCTGCTCTAATTTTTGTTATTTTCTTTCTTCTGATGCACAGGTGCTTCTCTTGCTGTTCTCTTTCTATTTGTTCGAGTTGTGGGGTTAATGTTTTGATTTTGGCCTTTTCTTCTTTTTGGATGTGTGCTATAAACTGACCTCTAAGCTCTGCTTTTGCTGTGTCCCAAAGGTTCTGGTAGGATGTGTTTTCATTCTCATTTGATTCTGTGAATATCTTTATTTCATCCTTAATTTCTTCTATAACCCAGTAGCTTTTGAGCAAGGTGTTGCTTAGTTTCCATGTATTTAATTTTTTTTGCTTGCTTTTTCTGTTATTGTCTTAGTCATCTACTGCTGCTATAACAGAAATAGCACAAATGAATGGCTTTAACAAAGAGAAGTTTATTCTCTCATAGTCCAGTAGGCTACAAGTCAAATTCAAGGTGTCAGCTCCAAGGGATAGCTTTCTCCATCAGCTCTGGAGGAAGGTCTGTGTCATCAGTCTTCCCTTGGTCTGGGAGCTTCTCTGCACAGGAACATCAAGCCCAAACAATGCACTGTGCTCCCAGCACTGCTTTCTTGGTGGTATGAGGTTCCCCTGTCTCTCTGCTCACTTGTCTCTTTTATATCTCAAAAGAGATTGGCTTAAGACACTACCTAATCTTGTAGACCTCATCAGTATAACTGTGGCTAATCCATTATATTATATCATAGTGATAGAGTTTACAACACATAAGGAAATCACATCAGATTATAGGATGGTACACAATCATAAAATACTGGGAATCATGACCTAGCAAAGTTGACAGATATTTTTGGAGGACACAATTCAATCCATGACAGTTATAGCTTTATGGTCAGAAAGATGCTTTGTAATATTTTGATGTTTTGGATTCTTTTAAGGCTTGCTTTGTGGCCTAATATGTGGTCTATTATGGAGAATGTTCCATGTGCATTGGAAAAGAAAGTATACTTGGCTGCTATTGGGTAGAGTGTTCTGTATACATCTTTGAGATCAAGTTGGTTGATTGTGGCATTTAGATCTTCTGTCCTTCTTGAGCTTCTTTCTGAATGTTCTGTCTGTCCCCAAAAGTGGTGTATTGAAGTCTTCTACTATTATTGTGGAGCTGTTTATTTCTCTTTTCAATGCTGTTAGAGTTTGTTTCATGTATTTTGGAGCCTTATCATTGTGTGCATAAATATTTATTATGGTTATGTCCTCCTGGTGTACTGACCCTTTAATCATTATATGTATTATCCTTTGTGGTAGATTTTACTTTAAAGTCTATTTTGTCAGAGATTAATATTGCCACTCCTGCTCTTTTCTGAGTGTTGTTTGCTTGATGTATTTTTTTCCATCCTTTGAATTTTAGTTTGTGTCTTTAAGTCTGAGGTGTGTCTCTTGTAGGCAGCATATAGCTGGATCGTGTTTTTTTAATCCATTCTGCCACTCTCTGTTTCTTTATTGGTGCATTTAGTCCATTTACATTCAGTGTAATTATTGATAGGTATATGAGTTTGGCGTTGTCATTTTGATGTATTTTTTTGTGTTGTTGACAGTTTCTTTGTTCCACTTAATTTTCTGTGCTGAGTCATTTTTCTTTATTTATTTTCTTTTCATCTTTTTCATTGTTGTTGATTTTGTGTTTATTTGCTGAGTCTTTATGGTTTTCTTTTTTTGATCTGTAGGTTTGTTATTTTCCTTTGCGGTTGCCTTAATATTTACCCCTATTTTTCAAAGTTTAAACCAGTCTTTTGTTGATATCACCTGGACTTCCTGTCCATATGACAGTTCTATGACTACATTTTTTAGTCCCTCTTTTTTGTTTTCATGGTGTCATCTTTTACATATTGACATCTCTGTTTCCCTATTTTCAGTGTTTTAGTTTTGACTTCTTTTCGTAACTTCCCTCTCTGTGTTGACATCTTGTTGTTTTGTCCTGTGTTCTAGCCTTGGGTTGTTATCTGATATTATTGATTATCTAACTGGAGGACTACTTTTAGTATTTCTTATAATTTTGGTTTGTTTTTTACAAGTTCCCATAACTTCTGTTTATCTGGAAATGCCCTAATTTTGCCATCATGTTTGAGAGACAGTTTTGCTGGATATAGAATTCTTGGCTAGCATTTTTTTTCCTTCAAGGCTTTATATATGTCATCTCATTGCCTTCTTGCCTGCATGGTTTCTGCTGAGTAGTCGGGGCTTCTTTTTATTGACTTCCCTTTGTAGATTACTTTTCATTTATCCCTAACCAGTTGTCTTAGTCATCTAGTGCTGCTCCAACAGAAATACTGCAAGTAGATGGTTTTAACAGAGAGAAATTTGTTGTCTTCACAGTTCAGTAGGCTACGAGTCCAAATTCAGG
>NW_004443970.1:13241859-13251932 GCF_000243295.1 Trichechus manatus latirostris
ATATAATTTCGTCACAGTGGTAGAGTTTACAACACATAAGGAAATCACATCAGATAACACAATCATACAATACTGGGAATCATGACCTAGCCAAGTTGCTACACACATTTTTTGGGGGACACAATTCAATCCATGACACCAGTCTTAAAATTTTCTCTTTATCTTTTGTTTTGACCTGTTTGATTATAATATGTCTTAGTGACTTTCTTTTGGGATCTACCCTGTGTCAGGTTTGATGAGCTTCTTCGATAGATATCTTCTCATCTTTCAGATATCAGGGAAGTTTTCTGCCAACCAATCTTCAACAATTCTCTCTGTATATTCTGTTATTTGCTGAAGCCGTCATGGTCTGCCTCTTTATGTGACTTGATATTGACTGTTGTCTCCAAGCCATCTGTAAGTTATTTATTTATTTTATGTTTGCTTACCATGTCCTAGCTTCTTGTTTTGATATGCCCAAATATGCTGGTTTTGTGAGCTAGTTTGATTATTCACATCTTTGAAGCTCTCATGTCCTGTCACTAGGTGGTTAGAGCTGTTACTAGATATGTGAGCCCAGGAATCCATTTACTTTTCTTGTGTGGATTCAGCTCAGGGGTTCAGGTCATTGGTCACCGAGTGTTTGGTGCAGTCCCTTACCTACAGTCCTAGACAGGCAGAGGTGATTGGAGTAAACACAGATATCTGGCTGCAGTAGGGGGTCATGTGCTGAGCAATGCAGGGGGCTTCTGGCTGCCCCTGAGAGTCTGGGTGGAAGCCATGTCCCTGTTCCCTAGAGTGCATAGGTGGGTGTGTTTTGCAGCCAGACCTTGGGCACCCAAGCTGTTGGCTACAAGGACTGGGAGGCACCACTTGTTCTTGGACCCCTGTAGCGGGTAGCTAGGTGGAGTGAGTGGAGCCACCAGCCCTTAGGCCCCTGCTGTGGGTAGGTGAGGACCCTGCTTATTGGCAGGGCAGGGTTAAATGTCACAAATCTGCCATTCCCACTTATAGCTGATGCAGTTGAATATAGGCTTGAGGTATATACCCTGTTGTACTATGCTAATGAGGACCTACACTGTTGAAATGGGCCCACACAGGTCTATGCAGTGGTGAAGGGCATTTAAAGTCCATGGGCCCCTTATGCCTGTGCCTAGGCAAAGGGGCTGAGCCTGCCCTGAGTTCCCGGCTTTGGGGAGCTGGCAGGTTGTTTTTTCTTGTTCATTAATTTGTTCCCTCTCCAAAGCCAGGAAAATGGCTCACGGCCTGCGACGGGTCCTACTTCAGGCCCTGCGGGTGCAGCAATTGCTGAAGCCAGACCAAACCCCAAGCAGAGTGAGGAGTGGCAAATAAATGGGAGAGAGGTACTTGCCAAACAGGGGAAGGCTTTTTTTGATCCATGTGTTATGTTAGATGCTCTTTCACCAGTTGAGCACTGCTTCTCCCTGGTTCTGGAGGCTCAAGCCAACTCTCAGCTGTTTGGTTTCTCTCAATATAGAAAATGCATCCTAAGCACTAGCTTGCCTCAGCCAGTGTGCACCAGCTGATCCAGGCTGCAGGGTGCCGATGCTGGCCAGGTCAGGTCTGGAAATCCTCGCTGCTTCTGAATGGTTTCTCCCTCCCTCTGCCGCTCAGTCCAACTCCTCAGTTTTGTCTTTGATGTTTAGGGCTACTAGATTCTCATATATAATCAGTTCACTTATTTTTTTCAGGTGTTTGCTATAAAGGGGGACCACAAGAAGTGTCTGACTACTCCGCCAACTTGGTCCCACCTGTGAACCCTTTCTTTTTTGTCCAAGTTTATTTTCTTTTTCTCTAGAAGATAGAAAGCTATATATTGCTTCTTAGAGTAAGAGCTCCTTAGATATTTTGGCTTGATTTTAAGTATATTTGTGAAATAATTATCTTCCAGAATTTTATTCACCTTAAATCTTAGATCTTAAATCTGAGTTCTCAGAAATAAGTTCTTGAAAGCAACTGCAACACTTTCTCAGAAAACTATTTTAACCCAAAACAATATATACATCTGTTTTATTAGTTTAGAAGCCAGTTGAGAGTAATAATATGTCTAATCTTTATTATATACCCTCCAAAACATATTGATAGATTCTTGGAATCAAGAAAAAAATCTAATGAAGAAATTTCTAAATAAGTTCTAGCTCTCACTGTCCAATAGGGGAGCCACTAGACACATGTGGCTATTGAACATTTGAAATGTGTCTAATACAACTGAGGCACTGAAGATTTAATTTTACTTAAAAAACTGATACTTGATTCAGTTATTGAAAAATATTTAAATGTGTATGGAACAATTTGGGTATGTGAATCTACTTTTTCAACTCTAAATTTTATAAAATCTAAATATGGATCAAGTATCCTTGCTAATGAAAATTTAGCATCCAAATGGAGATGTAAATTATGTATTGGATTTCAAAGACTTAGTATGAAGAAAAAGAAAGTAAAAGCTCATTAATAACTTTTAACATCAATTGTATGTTGAAATGAAAACACTTTTAATATATTGGGCTTAAAAAAAAAAAAGCCAATTGCTTTTTTTTGTTTCTCTGCAGGTCTTGCCTACAAATGCAAATCTCCTGTTCTCTCAGCAGTCCTGGGTGGTTGTACAAGTCTTTTCAAATGCAGAATCTGCTTGGGACTCAGTTTTTGAACTAAGCCCCCACTGTATACACAGGGCTACTGCATTCAAACAGCCTGTGTTTCCCTCTGGCAAATCCTAGTTCCCCTTTTAGCATATCCGATCAAGTATTCGCTGAAGGTGGAGTTACATGCTCTCTGTAATCTGTAATACCCAATATTCATTTCTATCATACATTTATGTCTGCTTTATGGCACTAGGTAGGAGAAACATTCAATATCCATAGTATATTCAGATAAACACATAATCCTAAACATATAACCATTTTTAAAACATTCCAGTTGCGTCTTCTGTTTTCCACGACTTGACTCTCTTCCCATTCATATGCATATGGCCTTGGGCCTCTGGCTGGGTGGAACAAGTAGACTCTGGTCCTCTATCAATCGTCCTGCTTATCTGGCCTGGCTTTTGCCCCAGGCCACGCCAGGTGGGGCTTCTCTCCCCTCAGCTGCAGCATAACCTTCCCTTCAGCCATTATAGGCAACAACAACCAAAACAACCATCTGAGAATTGAAAGTTTCACTTCCCAAGCCCCTTCATTCTTTCTTTTACAAAGTCCCATGCTTCCATGAGTCTGGGACCATTGCAAAGAATCCTGCTTCTGATACCAACTGTAAAAACAGCATTGTGGTGATGTCTGACCTCCTCTAACTTCCCAATTGGGAATGAGAATCAAGGTCAACAGCCCAAGGCTGATACCTATGATGCAGAGGTCAGAAATACCTTCTTTCTCTGCCATCTTTACTAATTCTTACACCAACCACCCCTGCCACGGCACTGTCTGCTTCTCTGCTGGGTTTGATAATTCATTGCAATGGCCACACAGAACTCACAGATCATACACACAATTACGGGGATTACTAAGGAAGTAATAGGTTATGATTCAGGCTCAGGAACACTCAAGGATACAGTTCTTCCATCAGAATGGCTTCTTCCCAGCCATGCTCGCAGGCACACCTAACCCTGGCCCTAGGCCTCTGCAAAGGCATTCAGCTTTCTCTCTTCGTGGGCCAGGAAGCCCACCGCACTATCTCCTGCTGCCAGGTCTCTGCTGCCACTTCTCACTGCCTTTAGTGTTAAAGTTCTCTCTCTCTTTGTCTCCTGGATCCAGGAGCTTCTTGGTGCAGGGATCCCAGGTCCAAAGGACATGCTGGCTCTGGCTGTTCTTCCTTGGTGTTGCTAGGATTCTCTCTCTCCTGCCTCTGGAGTGGCTCATTTCAAGGCCAGCAGGATAGCAAAACTGACCAATTCCTTTGTTGGGCCACAATTATCCTATCATGCAGTCCTGCCCAGTCACTTGGGTGGGAGTTATAAGACTATGGCTAGAAAGGCCAAAAGCAACATATCACATCGCATGCATGATTGGCCACCATTTTGTCATCTGATGTGATTTTCCTATATGTTGTAAATCCTATCTCTATGACATTAATGAGGCAGTACTCAATCTACAAGATTAGGTTGTGTCTTAAGTCAATCTCTTTTGAGTTATAAAAAAGAGAAGAGAGCAGAGAGACAGGGGGACTTCACATGACCAAGAAAGTAGTGCCAGGAGCAGAGGGTGTCCTTTGCACCCAGGGTTCCTGTACTGAGAAGCCCCTAAAACAGGGTAAGATTGATGACAAGGACTTTTCTCCTGAGCTGACAGAGAAAGAAAGCCTTCCCCTGGAGCTGGCTCCCTGAATTCAGACTTCTAGTCTCCTAGACTGTGAGAGAATAAATTTTCCTTTCTTAAAGCCATCCACCTGTGCTATTTCTGTTATAGCAGCACTAGATAACTAAGACAGAATTTGGTACCAAGAGTGGGGTACTGTTCTAACATATACCTAAACTGTGGAAGCAGTTTTGAAACTATGAATGGTAGAGGCTAGAAGAGTCTTAAGGTGCCTAACAGTAAAATCCTAGAGTGAATTGAAGAGACTGTTGGTAGAATTATGGATGTCAAAGACAATTCTGGTGAGTACTCAGAAGGAGCTGAGGAGAGCTGTTACACTGCAGACAGTTTAGATGGCAAGAAGCAGAAGCAGAGAAATGGAAGCAGCAGAACCAGAAGAGCAGCACAAAACAGTGCTGGAGCCGACCCATGGAGTCAGAAAGCTGAGAGCATTTGGCAGGAGGCTTCCTGACAGAGTAGGGTACCTCCTAGCACTTATCAGTGGAGTTAGGCTTGCCGATCCACAAAGCAAGAGAGGCAAGTGTCTTTTGGCTGAAGTTCACTGGCAGAGTAGGTTGCCTCCAGGCACTTGTTGGTGGAGCTAAAGAGCTTTGGAACACTTGCCCCAGTAAGGCAGATGCAGGTGGTGAGGCCTGAGGGGCTGAGAGGCCAAGAAACTAGGAAGAAGAAGTTGAAGAGACAAGGAACACAGAAAGCTGAGCTGTCGCAGTCTCAAAGGGTAAGGCCATGATCTCTGGGGTCTCAAAGGGTGGAGTTGCCACTCAAGATGGGCTAAGAGAATGGGACTGCCCAAAGGCGAGGCAGCAGAGTTGCTGTTCCAGTGAGCCAGGAAGGTGGACCTGAAGCCCAGGGCTGAGGGGCCTCCACTCAGAATCTATAGAGTGTGGCCAATAGCTAGAGTCTGGAGGGCAGGGTCATTGTCTAAACGGTTTCAGAGAATATAAGATTATTTTCAAGCCTTGAGGGCTAATGTAATGTGTTCTGCTGACTTGCTTGGTGCTTGTTATCTTTGCTTTCCCTCCAATTTCTCCCATTTGTAGTGGAAATGTCTACCTTGTGCCTGTTGCACCATTGTACTTTGGAAGCAGATAACTTGTATTCTAGATTTCACAGACGAAGAGGAAGTTTTGGATTTTGGACTTGGAGTTGAATTAAGACTTTTGATATAATATGATAGGGTGAATGTGTTTTACATGTGACAAGGACATGAATTTTTGGGGGCACATGTGACAAGGACATGAACTTTTGGGGGGGTCAAAGTGTGGAATGTCATGGATTGAATTATTTCCCCAAAAAATGCGTGTCAACTTGGCTAGGCCATGATTCTCAGTATTGTGTGATTGCCTACCATTTTGTCATCTGACATGATTTTCCTATGTGTTGTAAATCCTACCTCTATGATGTTAATGAGTCAGGATTAGAGGCAGTTATGTTAATGAGGCAGGATTCAATCTGCAAGATTAGGTTGTGCCCTAAGTCAGTCTCTTTTGAGATATAAAAGAGAGAAGCTAGCAGATAGATAGGGGGACCTCATACCACCAAGAAAGTAGTGCCAGGAGTAGAGCATATCCTTTGGACCTGGGGTCCCTATGCTGAGAAGCTCCTAGAACAGGGGAAGATTGATGACAAGAACCTTCTCCCAGAGTCAACAGAGAGAGAAAGCCTTACCCTGGAGCCCTGAATTCAGACTTCTAGCCTCCTAGACTGTGAGAGAATAAATTTCTCTTTCTTAAAACCATCCACTTGTGATATTTCTCTTATAGCAGCACTGGATAACTAAGACAGCTAGTAATGGAAAGGCTAGTGGTTCAAATTTACCCAGAGGTGCCTCAGAAGAAAGGCCTGGTAATGTACTTCTGAATAAATTAACCATCAAAAACCCTATAGAGCACAGTTCTACTCTGACACACATGGGGTTGCCATGAGTCAGAACTGACTGACAGCAACTAGTAGCATTCATTCACTCACTCATTCATTAAACAGTAATTTTTTTTAGCACATATTTTACACCAGGCACTGTAATGCTGAAAATCCAGTCTTAAAGCAAAACTGACAAATTTACTTCCTTCACAGAATTTATCGCCTAGCAGGGAGGAAAGGCAATCAACAGACGATAATAATAAAATGTAATGAGTGGTTAAATTGGGAAAGCACAGGGTGCTGTGGGAACATGTCAAGAGTATGTAACCTAGATCAGGGCTCACCTGTTTTGTTTCTGATTCTTGTTCTAACTTTTTTTTTTTTTTTTTCACACAATGGTTGGAAAGAAGCCACCAGAAATTGCTTGAAGGAGCTACCCATGGTCCCACTCATTGTGGGAGGAAGAGCTAAATCAATAATATCAATGAATCAATAATGTTTGTGGTCCAGGTCTAAATTGCAAACAAATCCTTGAACAGAATTAAAAATAAATGTAACAACAGTAAGATTATACTTGCAAGGAGATGAACTAAAAACCTGGAATAAACCAAAGTAAAAACGACTACTTAACCACTGGAGCTGTGTTCATACATAATTAGTGAGAGACTGTTACCTTTAAATGGATAAAATTGGGTTGAGTGTGTGGGTGGGATGAGGACAACAGCAAAGAACACCACATCCTCTTCCTATGCAGTATTGCCACAGCTACTGAGCTATCAAGACGCTTAGGAAACAGTAGTCCCAACACCTGCTGCTAAAGGTAGAAACAGCATTAACTGGTAGAATGGCCCACTTGTCATGAAATGAGACATCTCAAATGTGGTGGCTGTGCTGAAAAAAAAAAAAGAACAAAATTCCAGAGGAAAAATCAGGTTATTGAAGTGAGTATTGAGTATTAGTAGGATTTGGGGTGATCAGAAATCCTAACCATCCTTCTTCCACACTCTATAGAGAAAGAGACACAGTAGCCAGGTGAGATGTAAGGTACAGGATTTCTTTATTGCTGATAAAGCTGAATTGGAGAAGTTAACAAGTAGGAGCCTCCCTTACTCTCCTACAAGTCTAGACTGAGACTCCTGTGGGGGCTGGTTGAGTGTGCAGAGCAGCTCCTTACTTAGTCCACACACACGGGAGACTGCACTGCCTCAGACCCCTTTGAGTCTTGAGAGTTAAGGACTAGGGTTCCCTCATCAACAGGGACACCTGTAAGTACATGAAGAAACTGCCTCATGAAGAAACTGAAATAATGAATATCATGCTCTCACCATCTCAGCGCTCAGATGAAGCCTTTAATAATTGGGAGAAAGGAAATATGATTTATTATAAAACATATTCTTAATTACAGAGTATATTTTGAATTTCTCCGTAATAAAGTGGTTCCTGAGAGCCTTGGCTAGGCAGACAGAAAAATATGAATTCCAAAAGGTCAAGGATTTATAATCCACAAAAATCAGTTGATAAATAGTTATTTGATAGGTTAGACGTTATCTTAAATGCTGCATATACCGTGGTATCGAACAGCCAAATGACTTTGCAAAGTCAATAAAATACAGATAAATATCTTTCTGGTATTCTCTGCTTTCAGCTGAGATCCATCTGACATCAGCAATGATATCACTGGTTCCACGTCCTCTTCTGAATCCATCTTGAATTTCTGGCAGTTCCCTGCTGCAGCTGCTTTTGAATGAACTTCAGCTAAATTTTACTTGCGTGTAATATTAATGATATTGTTGGATAATTTCTGTGTTTGGTTGGATCATCTTTCTTGGGAATAAGCATAAATATGGATCTCTTCCAGTCAGCTGGCCAGGTTGCTGTCTTCCACATTTCTTGGCATAGGCAAGTGGGCACTTCCACAGCTGCATCTGTTTGTTGAAACATCTCATTGGTATTCCGTCAATTTCTGGAGCCTTGTTTTTCCCCAATGCCTTCAGTGCCGCTTGGACCCCTTCCTTCGTTACCATCAGTTCCTGATCGTATGCTACCTCCTGAAATGGTTGAATGTCCACCAATTCTTTTTGGTACAGTGACTCTGTGTATTCCTTCTATCTTCTTTGGATGCTTCCTGCATCATTTAATATTTTCCCCATAGAATCCTTCAATATTGCAACTCATGGATTGAATTTTTTCTTCACTTCTTTCAGCTTGAGAAATGCCAAGTGTGCTCTTCTCTGTGTTTATTGGCTATGCAAAGGCATTCGACACCGTGAGTCTAACAAATTATGGATAACATTTCAAAGAATGGGAATTCCAGAACACTTAATTGTGCTCATGAGGAACCTGTACATAGATCAAGAGGCAATTGTTCAAACAGAACAAGAGGATACTGTGTGGTTTAAGGTCAGGAAAGGTGTGTGTCAGGGTTATATCCTTTCACCATACTTATTCGATCTGCATGCTGAGCAAATAATGCGAGAAACTGGACTATATGAAGAAGAATGCTGTGTCAGGATTGGAGGAAGACTCATTAACAACCTGCGATATGCAGAAGATACAACCTTGCTTGCTGAAAGTGAAGAGGACTTGAAGCACTTACTGATAAAGATCAATGACTACAGCCTTCAGTATGGATTATATCTCAAAAAAAAAGAAAATGAAAATCCTCACACCTGGAACAATAAGCAACATTATGATAAAGGGAGAAAAGACAGAAGTTGTCAAAGATTTCATTTTACTTTACAATCAACACCCATGGAAGCAGCAGTCAAGAAATCCAAAGACGCATTGCACTGGGCAAATCTGCTTCAAAAGACCTCTTCAAAGTGTTAAAAAGCAAATATTTCACCTTGAAGACTAAGGTGCGCCTGAACCAAGCCATGGTGTTTTCAGTCACCTCATAATGCATGCGAAAGTTGGATGATGAATAAAGAAGACTGAAGAAGAAATGACACCTCTGAATTGTGGTGTTGGCGAAGGATATTGAATATACCATGGACTGCCAAAAGAGCGAACAAATGTGTCTCGGAAGAATTACAATCAGAATACTCCTTAGAAGTAAGGATGGCGAGACTATGTCTCACAAAATTTGGACATGTTATCAGGAGGGATCAGTCCTTGGAGAAGGACATCATGCTTGGTAAAGTCGAGGGTCAGCGAAAAAGAGGAAGACCCTCAACAAGATGGATTGACACAGTGGCTGCAACAGTGGGCTGAAGCATAACAACAATTGTGAGGATGGCACAGGACTGGGCAGTGTTTCGTTCTGTTGTACAGAGAGTCGCTATGAGTCGGAACCAATTCGAGCGCACCTAACAACAACAACAACAATGTACCGTGGTGAATAAGACAAAGCTTCTTCTCTCTAAAAGCTTTTATATTAGTAGGAGATAAACAATGAACATTAAAAGAAACAAAAAAATGTAATTCAAGGTATTGATACTTTTAGGAGGAAAATGAAGTAGGATTACGTGACTATCCCAAGGCATAATATTCAGTGCAGAAGAAACCGCAAATATAGAGGCCTGCCAGTTGGGATTGTAAAACCAAATGATAGTAGGAGCCAGGCAGATAACGTAAGTCATGAGACAATATGGACCACTGGAAACTGTGAACATGTGCAAAGTTAGGTCCCATCTAAGGAGACAGCTACACTTCAGCTCTCACCAATTATTGACTATCAGAAATATGAACCTAAAGTTGCTGGACACTTTGGTTTTTTCATGAAAAACTGGAAATCAATATTATTGAGCACAATAGAGTTTAAATGTTTGCAACCAATTCACACTATTTTGGGCTAAAAGCAAACAAAAACACACAAAAATAGGTCTGAATTGTGTCAATAGGCTGCCAGTTTCCAACTTCTTTCATAAACCATGGAGGTGATTCACCAAAAAAAAAAAAAAAAAA
>NW_004443970.1:13252032-13303351 GCF_000243295.1 Trichechus manatus latirostris
GACCTGTCGTGGGGTTGTTAACCAATGTTATAAAACAATATGTGTATTACTGTTTAATGAGAAACTATTTGTTCTGTAAACCTTCACCTGACGTACAATAAAAAAAAAAAAAAAAAAAACCATGGAGGTGAAAGGGGTCTTAGTGATCATAAAGTTCAACTTAAGCAGTAAATATATGAAGAAGTTGAGGCCCGAGAGATAAAGCAATTTCACTATTAATCACAGCTAAGAAAGTTGTTCAGCTAGGATTCAAATGTGCTGCTCAGAACTCTTTCTGTGACATGGGAGCATCTGATACTTGTCTGATTTTCTCTGTTGCAGGTCACAGATTATCTCCCAACATAAGAGCCACTGTTTTGATTGATTTGGTTTCCTTTCCATATACAGATAGCTGAAGGGACAAACTAAAAGAGCACATCTCAACATGTTCCATAATCACAGCAATTAGTGGCATACCTTCTCTTATAAAGGATTGGATAGTTGATGGTAGGACAGCATTTGAAAGAGCCATAAAACAAAATGTGTAGGTGCAAGAGTATGATATCTCCCAAACAGTAATTGAATCCATTTAAAATGAGAGTTGAAAACAAGAAAGTCTGCCACTTTGATGTTGGACACCTTACCGTACGCTTTTACTGAGAGTATCTGGAGGGGAAGTTCACAAGATACTGCCACACAGGGCTAAGGGTGGCTGATGGAGAGATTCTGAAATAGACACAGTCTGCTGACTTTTCCTTTGCAACGTTGTCATGAGTGGTCTTGTTCGCATCCTTGGGAATGGCTTTTTATTATAGTGCTGATAGCAGAGGAAGGCAGCTTAATAGCTGGTGAAGTTGTATAGAAAATCAAGAGAGAGTTCAGCCCAGACAAAAGGCAACCTGAACTTTTTTTTTTTTTGGAGGGGGGTGGAGGGTAGTCTGTTTCACAATTGTATTTAATTAATTATTGAGGTTAATGTTGGTCTGTGGGGGCACTGATGGTTCATTGGTAGGATTCTCACCTTCCATGTGGGAGACCTGGGTCTGATTTCTGACCAATACACTATGATGCTGAAGGTTTCAGAGAAGCTTCCAGACTAAGGCAGACTAGGAAGAAAGGTCAAAAATCAGCCAATGAAAACCCTATGGGTCACAACAGTCTGATCCACAAACATTTCATTCCATTGTGCATGGGGCTGCCAGGAACTGGAGGCTGACTTGATGACATCTAACAACAATGTTGGTTTAATAGTAAATTCCATCTCTGTGTTGCTTTTTGCTATATTTCACTTTTTGAATGAATGAAATTAGGGAGAATGAAAACACAAATGGAGCAGTACTTAACTTGAGGGGAAAAAAATGTCTTAAAACCAGCTTAGCATTTGAATGTCTGGCAGGAAGATAACTATTTAGTGGAGAGCAAGAAGCAGGCAGACCAGAAGAGCTGGGGTGGAGAGTTTCTTTGGGACACCAATGGACCCTGTCTTAGTCATCTAGTGCTGCTCCAACAGAAATACCACAAGTGGATGGCTTTACAAAGAGAAATTTATTCTCTCATAGTCCAGTAGGCTACAAGTCCAAATTCAGGGCATCAGCTCCAGAGGAACACTTTCTCCATCGGCTCTGGAGGAAAGTCCATGTCATCAGTCTTCCTTTGGTCTGGGAGCTTCTCTGCGCAGGAACCTCAGGTCCAAAGGACAGCTCTGCTCCCAGCACTGCTTTCTTGGTGGTATGAGGTTCTCCTGTGTCTCTGCTCACTTCTCTCTTTTATATCTCAAAAGAGATTGCATTAAGACACTAATCTTGTCAACCTCGTCAGTATAACCTCATCACACTGATAGAATTTACAACACATAAGGAGATCACATGTAATCTCATCATAGTGATGCAGTTTACAATACATAAGGAAATCACATCAGATAACACAATCATACAATACTGGGAATCATAACCCAGCCAAACTGACAGATATTTTTGGGGGACACAACTCAATCCATGACAGACCCTATGTTTGGATTCTGGAGATTGGCCCTACTGTAGAAAGGCAAGAGGCAGCAAGACACATAATTCAGAACTGGTTCTAGTACTAGCTCTGTGAATGCTTAATGTTAGTTTCATTCCTGGATATTTTCTCTGTCTTCATTTATCAAATAGAGCCAATAATAATATAAAATGGGATGCCAGACATGAAGGAACCAAAAGCTTTAGGAAGTAGAAAGTGCTAAATAAACGCCAAGTTACTGAAGAATCTCCATTAACCTGAAGACTCTTAGACAGGATGGCTTCTGGAAGTTTATTCTTTCAACCATTGGCCTAAATTTATTTTCTTGAGATTTATCCCTGGTGCAGTTAAAAACTGTCACCTATATTAAATGAGGCAATTTATGTGAAAAGACTCCCTTGTGTATATTGCCTTGCATATGAGTAGCAGACTGAATCAATGACAGTTTAGTGAATTAAAAAGAAAGGTTGACTGGTTGCTATATGCATGGCCTCACCATTGAATCTTATCTTGGTGAAATACCACAGACTACTGTGATTAGTCTATCATCCATCCATCCATCCGTCTACTATCTAGCTAGCTAGCTATTATCTATCATCTATCTATCTACTGAGAATGGACTGGGTCTAGGAGACTGACTTATACTAACTGAACACTCAAGAGATTGATGTAAAACCAGTTTGGCATTCACTGTGGGTTAGACGACTCAACTACTATGTATAACCCCCTTCTCCCTAGCCACCATTCTAGTAGCGATGGTCATGGACACGGTTCTGATTATTAGATGTAATCAGAAGTCTGTAACATAGGTTTTTCAGGAAGTTTTTGCTTTCTTGATTAAAAGGGACAGATTCATCAAGCACCTCTGCTGCCTTTTGCCCCTTATCTCTTCTCTTTATTTCTGCTTGGAAATAGGATATGATGCTTGGAGGTGTAGTACTACATGGGCATTCTCTCTTTCTAGGTACGTGACATTATGCTTGACCAGGTGACAGGGTTCTTTGTCCGTTGCTTTCTACTCTGATTTTTAAGTAGATCTGTTCTCATTTAGGTGAATACTTGGAGGCACTTTGAGAAGAACACAGTCACAGACACTTCCTCCCACTTGTTCCTTTTAAAGGGGACTTACAAATCCTTAGAAAGCACCTAATTTGTAGCATTGAGTTCACCATGTAATCATTTCTGTTCTTTCTCCTCCATGTCATGCACAATGAGATAATTTATGTGAACTGTAATTCCTGGAAACATAGTTCCTGTAATTTATCTTTTATTGTATGCTTTTTATTGAATGTCAGACTGTGGAGTTTCAAAGTTATATAAAAAACAGTGTTAACTGAGGCTTGACATACTGCTTTGAGAAGAACTGTTATAGTGTAATAAATAAAAATGCAATGTAGGGAGCACATTTTCCCAGGAATTTGTTACATGAAGGCATTTGACTTTCTGTAAACACATCCTGAAAAGTGACACCCTCGATTGCTGAAAGCTGTTCATTTACAATTTACAAATACCCCACAAAAAGTACTTCAGGCATTGTGAGAACAGGTAATATGGCAATAAAAAGCCATCAAATAATTGTGAAAACAACCATAGAGAATTTGTGCTTATTTCCATTTGTAAAATAAGCTCATTTCACTTTGTCACTTGTTACAGTCCTGTCATCAAGAAGGAATGACCTAATTCTGTCTTCTTTCTCTTGTAATCCCTGCAAGAAGGAGAAGAGGGGGTGAGCACAATTCACTGTCTATTAAATTTATTCTTTGTCCACTGAGAACTCAAAGAATACTTTATTAATTTCTATATGATTGTTCATTATTTCTCTTACTAAAATCCTTTCTTCCAGTTGCATAAGCTTTTTTATTTTCACAGTAAAAATATCTCCAAACTAATATTTAATTTAAAAAAAAAACAGTAATTTTCTTAACCCCTAAAATCTTTCTACTTTTGGCTGCAATAACTTGTAATAATGAGCACTGGACCACGTGGCACTTTCTCTCCAAAGATAAAAGAGACTATAAAACACTCTCAAAGTTGACCTTGTTTCTCTAATGCAGGACTGACTGAAGTATATAACCACGATTTGGGGCCATCTTTATGCTGGGGACAGGGGAAAACTTTTGTTTTGTTTGTTTACCAGAACAATTCCTATTGCTTGCTTAAAAGCTGTGTTCTGAAGGAAGATGTTTAGGCAATTAAACCTTAAAGAAAAGATTTACTGGGACATTATTTTCTTGAGTCTAAGGCCATATTGAAGTACTTTTCTAACATAAGGTGACTTTTCTTGCCATAGTTAAGAAGAGGGGATAATATAACCCATGGACATGTTTACATTTGTAAGGTTTTGACAGTTGGGAAAAAAGGATCTCAGAGAACCTGAGGGATTATTCAGCTGGTAAATGGAAAAGTAGTAACCAGTTGCCATTGAATGGATTCGGACTCATGGCGACCTTATGCGTGTCTGAGTAGTACTGTGCTCCATAGAGTTTTCAAGGGCTGATTATTTGGAAGTAGATCGTCAGGACTTTCTTTCGAGGTGACTCTGGATGAACTCGAACCTTTTGGTTAGTAGCTGAACACTTAACTATTTACTCTACCCAGGGATGCCTAAATGGGAAAGATGAGGGTGCCTCTGGGCACCAGTCCAACTCTTTCTTTGGAATACCATAACTGACGTAGTTATTTATGAAGCACATCACCTCTACTGTCCCCATATTGCGGAAGGATCACCAAAGAAGAATCAGCTGTACCTGTTGGTTCACGTTGTACGAGAACAAAAAGCAATGCCCTTTTCTCCCCCCAAGTGAAGGATCCTCTGATGAATGCTGGTGGTGACAAGGATTATGCATCTGTCATTGCTGTTGAGAGGCTTAATCCTCTGTGATTTTGTAGCAGTGACAGCACATTGAGAGTTCTTACATGATGTAGCCCCTCTCTCGGAGCCAGGGATCCCCCCAGGGAAGCAACGGTGCAAATTTTAGATGACTCTTGGGCAATAATAGCTTTGGTTCTTGTTTACACTATTATACCTGCTTCTATTTGATAACTTTGAGGTGTTTTATTTAAAGATTTCCTTTATGATACAATTTCTGTTAATCAATTTCTATTTACTTTATGGTCAACATAATTCCCTTGTGAATGAGTC
The DNA here is from genome assembly GCF_000243295.1 of Trichechus manatus latirostris. Taxonomy (NCBI): domain Eukaryota; kingdom Metazoa; phylum Chordata; class Mammalia; order Sirenia; family Trichechidae; genus Trichechus; species Trichechus manatus. The sequence goes on from NW_004443970.1 coordinate 13,257,155, forward strand.
AGGAAATCAGTTAACAAATATTTATTAAACTTCTACCAAAGGCATGGTCACCATCAGGATTTTACTAGAACTATGGCATAACACTTGCTTTTAATAAAACTATAGCTCTGCAGTTCTGCAGATATGCTCAGAAACACATTTAACAAAAAAGAGGTTTCTGGTCAAATATATTTGTGAAACTCTGAATTAAATAAAGTTAAAACTGTATTCTCTACTGCAGAACTCTTCAGCGCCAGGAATATGATCATGTGAATTGTAATCTTTCCCAAAGGGGACATAATATGCAATATTTTTCAAATGTAACAGACCATTTTAAGCCACATTTTACAAGATAACTCAAAAGGCTAATTTTCCTTTGAAGACATTTTGGGAAGGGTTTTCATAACTTGAGTAGATATATTCAATACAATTAAACTTTATCATGAAAATCTTCCTCTCTGCATTTTCTTGGTGAAAATTCCTCCTATCTGACAATCTGAGATGATCCAGGAATGTGTTTATCTCTGGGAATACACAAAATTTCTAAGGGGAGCCCGATAAACAGATAGTTTTAAGAGAATCAATTTTCGGCTCCTCAATTTTCACTTTTTTTTTTTTCCAAAATTGATCTGTGAGGGAATAAGCCTGGTTTCGAGGAATTCCACTTCCTTTTAACAACATACCTTCTCCCACTTTCCAAAAAAGTCCTGCCTCTCAACAATTTAGATTTTTCTTTGATGCATTGCCATTCAGTGGAAGCTTTACCCCAACCCAAAACAAAGGGACAATTGGAAATGTTGGGAAAGGAAATGACTGTAATGACTTGGTAAAAATTTTCTTTTGCAAGAGACATGGTTTTCAATTCAATAATATTGAAGGGATATCTAGTTGGCTGATAGATGATTAAAAATAATTTTTGATGAGCTTGCTATGTGATATTTTTGGCAAATACATGGAGGGAGTTCAAAGAGTTGAATGACTGACTAAAACCGAACTCCTATTCCCTTCCACTTATTTAGGTGATTAAGTCTTCCGTGGTCTCAAATCTATAAAAAAGAAAACTAGGAATAGAACTAGTGCTGAACCTTTTCTTATTCCTAGAATGATTTGTATGGAATGATAATGAGTTGTATTCATCCTTAGATACAAGAACTCTATAGGGGAAAAGCCCCAACCCTATCCATTTCATTAGCAGATTATTATCAGTAATATTTTACTATGTATGTTAGTAATTACTGATGCTTTAAAAAAATTAAACCATAAAAATATTTCTAGGAGTCCCTGGGTGATACAAATGGTTAAGCACTGGACTACTAATAGGTTAGCAGTTCAAACTCACCCAGAAGCACCTCCAAAGACAGGCCTGGCAATCTACTTCTGAAAGGGCACAGCCTTAAAAATCCTATGGATCAGTTCTACTCTGCACACATAGACTTGCCATGAGTTGGAATTAGCTCAAAGTCAACTAACAACAACAGTAAAATATTTATAATTATAACTCCATTCCAAAATAATTTTTGTTGACAATACTTAGAGTCTTATGGTCACTGAAAATTAAAAAAATTATCTTTCAATTTACTCACATATTTTTGTTGCACTAAATATGGAGCCCTGATGGCACAGTGGTTAAGAGCTTGGCTGCTAACCAAAAGGTCAGTGGTTCGAATCTACCAGCTGCTCCTTGGAAACCCTATGGGGCGGTTCTACTCTGTCCTACTGGGTTGCTATGAGCCAGAATTGACTCGACAGCAATGGGTTTGTTTGTTTGTTTTTAAATACGATTCAGTGATCTCTAAATACTTTCATGCACAAAATGTCTTTTTTTAAGAATAAAATTCTGTGGGGAAATTGAATAGAAATACAAGCTGAAAGGGAATAATCATGCTATGAAATTTTTGACTAAAAGAGCTTGCTTTTATTTATTAAATGAAAGATTGCGATTTTCGACTTGTGCTTAGATTACCTCGAATTGATTTTACAGAGTAATCTGACAGTTTAATTTAAAAGTATCATTAGTTGTTATATTCCAGAAATTATATCTTTTGCAACTTGTTAAACTAAAGATGAAATTTTAGGCATCAACTTAAAAATGTGCAAGTTTTTTTTAAAAATGATTCTAACGGATACATGAGTAAAAATGCTTAAGGACTCTTGATTGAAGCCATCACTGCCATTCTCCCAGTTTAATCCTCTCATTTGCAATTTACTCTGTGTATTTTAATTGTTCTTGGATTTCTTTGGATTGTGTTATGTGATCTCCAATTGTGTTTGGAGAATTTTGATAATTATATCAATCAAAAATAGCATATCTAGTTTTCTCAATAATAATCTCTCACCTGTGAATGCCTCTACACATAGCCATTTCTTAGGGTGCTCTTCCTTAAACTAATATTAACAAGTGCTTTCCAGGGCAAAGTGTTCTTCTGTTAGTCTATCTGGTAAGAAATATTGTCATTATCATCCATCCTTGTGCCTGAAAATGATGTGTAACATGAAGACCTGGTTTACGCAAGTGGCCTCAGATTTTCACAGAATTGAGAGTGGAGTGTTATTGTTGTTGTTATGTGCCCTCGAGTTGGTTCCAACTCATACAGATGCTATGTACAACAGAACGAGACACTGTGCCATTCTCACAGTCATTGTTATGCTTGAGCCCATTGTTGCAGCCTCTGTGTCAGCCCATCTCGTTGAGGGTCCTCCTCTCTTTCGCCAACCCTCTACTCTACCAAGCATGATATCTTTCCCCAGGGACTGGTCCCCGCGATAACACGTCCATCCCTGTTTCTAAGGAGCATTCTGGCTGTATTTCTTTCAAGATAGATTTCTTCGTTCTTCTGACAGTTCATGGTACATTCAATATTCTTCACCAACACCATAATTCAAAGGCATCAATTCTTCCGTCTTCCTTACTCATTGTCCAGCTTTCACATGCATATGAAGCGATTGAAAACACCATGGCTTGGGTCAAGTACACCTTAGTTTTCAAGGTGACATCTTTGCTTTTCAACACTTTAGAGAGATCTTTTGCAGCAGATCTGCCCAATGTAATGCGTCACTTGATTCCTTGACTGTTGCTTCCGTGGGCGTTGATTATGGATCCAAGTAAAATGAAATCTTTGACAACTTCAATCTTTTCTCCGTTTATCATCATATTGCTTACTGGTCCAGTTGTGAGGATTTTTGTTTTCTTTATATTGAGGTATAATCCATACTGAAGGCTATAGTCTTTGATCTTCGTCATTAAGTGTTTCAAGTCTTCTTCACTTTCGGCAAGCAAGGTTGTGTAATCTGCACATTGCAGGTTATTAATGAGTCTTCCTCTAATCCTGATGCCGCGTTCTTCATCATATAGTCCAGCTTCTCAGATTATTTGCTCAGCGTATAGATTGAATAGGTATGGTGAAAGGATACAACCCTGATGCACATCTTTTTAAATTTTAAACCAAATAATATTCCTTTGTTCTGTTTGAATGACTGCCTCTTGGTCTATATACTGGTTCTGCATGAGCACAATTAAGTGTTCTGGAATTCCCATTCTTCACAATGATATCTATAATTTGTTATGATCCATATAGTCAAATGTCTTTGCCTTGTCAAATTTAATTTAATGTCCTAGCTATATCATATCAATTTACATTGGACTGGTTACTTCCTTATAGCAGTCTATCCCTCTGCAAGAGCTCAAAATTTAAATTTAGAGTCAGCAATTGAACTTCTACAACTAACTAATTATTTTCCTATTTGTTATTAAACCAACCAAAACCAGTTGCCATCAAGACCATTCCTTCTCATGGCAAGCCCATGTGTGCCAGAGTAGAACTGTGCTCCATAGGGTTTTCCATGCCTAATTTTTGGAAGTTGACTGCCAGGCCTTTCTCCCAAAGTGCCTCTGGGTGGACTTAAACCTCCACCATTATGATTAGCAACCAAGTACGTTAAACATCTGCACTAACCAGGAACTCCTGTTACAGACAATTTCATATAAACACATCAACTCCAGTAGCAGTATCTTACCACTTTAAAAGGTGGTCATTGAAGTCTCTTGTGGCTTCCCAGGAATATCTCTCTTCTCTCCGCTGCTGTGATATACTGGGTTTTATTTAGGTTCTTGACTTTTGATAGACAAAGAACAATATTACCAGTTGCCATTGAATAGATTCCAATTCATGACAACCCCACGTTTTACAGAGTAAAACAGAGCCCCATAGGTTTTCCTTGGCTGTAATCTTTATGAGAGCAGATTGTCAGGCCTTTCTTCTGTAGACCTGCTGGGTGCGTTTGAAGCACCAATCTGTTTGTGCCACCCAGGGACCCTAAGGAACAATATGCTCTCTGGATATTAGCTAAGAAAATGTCTCCTTTTCCCTCCTTCTCTCAAAGTTATTTTCTCTTTAGCTAAATCTATAGTTTGATCATTTATTAATCACTCAACAAATATGAGATCAAATTGACAATAGCAACTCAAAAGATTAGATAGAAACCTTAGAAGGCAATGAGTTTATGTTAATGGGAGGAACAGCTCAGAAAAGGAGAGTAAGAATGGTTGTACAACTTGAAGAATGTAATCAATGTCACTGAATTGTACATGTAGAAACTGTTTGATTGGTACATATTTTGCTGTGTATATTCTCAACGACAACAACAAAATAAATAAAATAAAATATTTACTGATTACCTACTATGATCCAAGAACTGTTCTAAAAGGTAGATATCTCAGGATCTCATGGAGGTTATAGTTGAGGTTAGCAGCTGAAGATAAAACTGTCTATCCTGCCTCTTTATTTACCTATTTCCATGTGTATTACCAAAAAAGTTTTGCAAATTATAAAAAGTTAAAGAATAGATTATTATTACTGTTGTTGATTTTGTTGTTTTGAGTATTATAAGGAACTCTGCTCAGGGTGCTACTCAGTCAGGTAGTTAACAAGCAGAAGCACAGTTGTACCTCTGTACTGGTTGTTTTCTATCTCCTGCCTGTGCTTACTCTCTCTGATTATTGCCTTTAGTCTTCAATAAGCATTTCTATGCTTACTACTTCACTTTTCCCCTAGGAGCTATAGAACAAATCCAGAGTTGCCACATGTTGCTATGCAGCTTAGAGAACGTCTATATCTCATTTTTTCTTTATAAGTTCACATCAGCTCCTAATGGTCAGAGGGTCTGCTCCACTTCCCATCTGGGCTCACGTCTTCGGTGTTTTTCCAAAGGACCACATGCTTCATGAGTAGTAGAACACACACCAATCCCTAGAAAAGGACAGCATGGTTGGTAGAGTGAAGGGTCAGTGATGGTGAGGCGCACCTTGGTAAAATGGATTAACACAGTGGCCAAAACAATGAACTCAAACATACCAATGATCATGAAGATAGCACAGGCCTGGACAGTGTTTTGTTCTGCTATACATAAGGTCGCTATAAGTCAGAGCCAACTCTATAGCAACTAACAACAACAAAGAACACCTTAGATTCTGATTCAGTGGCACTAGAGTGAGACCCAGGAATTAGCATTTTTAATGAGCACCCGGGAATAACTCTACTATCACTGTTCGGCATTACAAAATACCCTGAACCATGTGTATGTTTGTCTTGTAGCTTTTGTCCCCAGCACAGTGCCCAGAATTTTCACTCTTTCAGTGGCTGACATTACATGGCTATAGCCTTAAACTTACTCTATATTCACATCTCTCAAATGCTCAGGAAAGAAAATCAAGGTTACCTTGGGAACATGACTCTTCAGCAAGTAATCAAATCAAGACACTTGTCTTCTGAAATTGATTTTCAACCTCATATTCTTCTGAAAGGAGAAAATGATTGAAAATTCGAGGCAGTCATTTACTTTTTGGGTAGAAAAGTACCCATCCCATACTCTACCAATTCTATTTTATTACCAATAAAGGCCCCATTTGAGTAGTACATGACTGAGGTGAGCCTCACTTACAGTAAGAACCTGAAGGAGTCAGTTGGTGGTGGGTGGATCTAGACTTGTGCTGAACTGTTTATTCCTCCCGTCAGGGTTTTGCTTTTGCACTTTCCGCAATCACATGATTTACAGCCACCTAAAACATTAATAACAGTGCCCCTAACTGGCAAAGAAATCACTGTAGCTATTTTTATATCGGGAAACAAAATCTAATAGACTTAAGTGAGTATGAGTTACATTATTTAAGCATGTTGATCTGGCGATGTGTGTCTGTGCAGAATGTGACGGTTGCCATGGAATCCTGGTACATGATTGCGGTGAAGGTAGTGCTGATTTCATCTATAAAAAGATGTGCATAGAAAAAATGTTTACAGAAACCACTTTCTGGTGACATTGTTAAAGCAATACCAGTCTCTGTGTGTTTTGTTTTCTCTGAGTCTACATTCCATTATTAAATGTTTCTTAGAAATGTAGATTTTTTTTGACTGCTGGATGGCTTATTGAATCTCTTACTGATGATTTATTAAATCTTAATGCTCACTGGTGTGGGATGAGGATGAAAGGTATTTTTTATACAGTCCTACTTACATGTGTTCTTAGCTCTTATGCATGAGCTATGTTCCTAAAAAGGTATGTTTAACTTAATTTTTGGAAATCAAATGAGATGTGTAGCTACCTAAAACAATTCTATTGTAATTTCATACATAAATGATTGTTTTTGTGAAGCTGATAATCATTTCCCTTACCCCGTCACCATGAGTCTGAATGACAGACTGACTTATTTTAGGCTTAGATTTTAGAAGGCAGAAATCTAGATTGAATTCTACCACTAACTATGGAACCTTAGGCAAATCACTTCTCCAGTCTGAACCTCAGTTTCTTCATCTCTAAAACTAAGAGGTTGGCCAGGATGTCTCTCAGTTCTCTGCTGTTATTGTTGTTGTTAGTTGTTAGATGACCCCGTGTGTGCAGAGTAGAACTGCTCCATAGAAGTTTCAAGGCTGTGACCTTCTGGAAAGAGATCACCAGACATGTCTTCTGAGGCACCTCTGGGTGGGTTTGAACTGCCAGCCTTTCAGATAGTAGTCCATCGCTTAGCTATTTGTATCACCCAGGGACTCTCTAAGTTCCCTTCAGCTGTTAAATATGATTGCATGTGCATATGTGTATGTGTATGTAAATGTATATTATTACTTGTCAGATTTATTTAAAGGCAGGACTATATTTTCTTAGAAAACTTGCATATATTCTTACATAGTACAATTTGTTGACGTTAATAAAATAGCATTGAGATTCCGTTTTTATTCACAAATTCATTATTAGGTTTAGGGTACCAAGCCAAAACCAAACCCATTGCCGTCGAGTCAATTCTGACTCAAAGTGACCCCATAGGACAGAGTAGAACTGCCCCATAGGGTTTCCAAGGAGTGGCTGGTGGATTTGAACTGCCGACCTTTTGGTTAAGACACAGTAAAAAGGAGTTTGGCATTGCAGTCAGACAAAACGGACCTGAAACTAAGTTCTATTGATGACTTGAGGACGTGAGAGAGACTTAATTTTACATTTAGATAAAAGTTCGATGTTAGAAATGATGGCACATACTACAAATCGTTCTTTCTCAAGTGAGTTGTATAGACTAAAATATTGAGAAAGGTTTTCAGAAAAAGAATTGCTCACTTTAGAATGAGGGATTCTTATGCATTTGGAACATATATCAAAACTCAGTAATTTATGAATCAAAATTTTCAGCTCCACTGGATAGGGAAACATTTATACTTTGGACCACATGGAAATGAGTGAGTCAAAAGTTCATCTGAGCATTCACAGATCTCATTGAAATAATGCTCATTGTCTTAAACTGGGTTGCCGAGAAACAACAATGGTGAATTGCACACAAAAATTTTATTAGGAAGGGCTCTGGGGAAAGATACAGCTGTAAGAAGGTAAGGAAGACAGGATGGGACAGAGAGAAGCTCACCCACAATGCGGATGCAGCTGAGGTCTCAGCCGATTCTGTGGGGGGTTCTGGAGCTGGGATAGCCCTTCAGACTGGTCTCAAAGTGAGACAAGGGGGCCAGGCCTTTATATCCTGTCATTAGCCAGTCATTGGCCATAGGCCAACCCTTGGTGGCTGATCCCTGGAGTTGAAGGCAATGCTCAGTGAGGAATTTACCTGTGAACCACCAGTCATTGACATTTCCAACAGCTGGCAATGGGTACACTGGTCCTAGAGAGAGGATTTGGGTGGAGCACCACAGTATCCACTACACTTATTCATACCCATATTAACCCAAGTGTGCTTCATTAAATGGTTCTCAAAATTGAATTTTCTATTAATATAAGTTTGGAAAATGTGTTCTGCTAGAGCACTTTACAGCGTGTTACAATGTTAAAAATTCTGTAAAGTTCTACCAAAAAAAAAAGAAGGATCTATTGGAATAATATCATAACAATATGCAAAACTAGAGCCTATAAAACATCCTTTGGAAAATGCCAATTTATTAATAAATTACTAGGATGGCCACTATTTAATAGTGCCAATATTTACTAAGTATTTTATCATTTCAAATCATTCTCAAGAATGAAATGTTACACACACACACACACACACACACGCACACACACATTTCTCATTCTATCTCCACCGACTCATGAGTTGTATGGATGTGGCCAGTGGACCAGAGTTAACTCTGTATTCAAGTTTAGAGTGTCTTTGTCCTATACAAACTTATCTGTTCATCCATCTATTAAATCATCCATGTATATAAAAAAAAAAATTGCTGTGTATCTGAACATTTACTATAAAAGCTGTAAGTTCCATGAAGGCAGGTCCTTTCTCTATCGTATTAAACCAGTGTCCAGCGCAGTATTTAATCACCACAAATAAATATTCGCTCAATGAATTAATGACTGCGTGAATGTAGTTAGGCACTGTGCTAGGCACAGGGAATGCAATGAAAATATAGAAAGTGGTTCCTGCATTGCAGAGGCTCATATCTAGTGGGAACTTTCATAAAAATGAAAGCTTTGTGATGGACCTTGCTATGTAAATCAGTAAAAAAAATTACCTGTGATTGTTCAAAAGATCACACATAGTTAAATATGCAGTAGACAATTCACTAGCACATATATATAGTACTCAAAACTCTAATGTAATAATCCTTTGATATCATTTTGTAGGGCTGCTGGGAAAAAGATATTACAGGATGAGAAGGAAAGAGAGGTGTGAGGTAGGAAGTGGCATTCGCATTGGTAGGTAAGTGGCAAAGTCGTTACGTCTAATGCTAGTCTACATACCCTTAATCCTTTGAACAGGTAATTAAATGTGCTGGTAGAATTTAGGGAGAGGGGATTATACTATTTGGAATTAGGCCTAAACCATAGGTGGGTAATGGAATTCTTGCTGTATGTTTTGACCCTCTGGATAGTTCTAAGGCCAAATTATGCTAGCACATCTGCCAGCACAACGTACTGTCTTCCAAACCACTGATCTCATCACCTCTACCCTTTGGCTTTTCTGGAAGAGATCTTTCTCTGCCCAATTCTGCTGAACTCCCCAAGTCAACAGAAGCCCGACTCTGGGCTGTCAGCAGCCGATATGTTCAAAGACAGATGGTTTATGATTTGAAGGGAATGAACACCTGTAGTTTTTATTGTCAAGGTCAGGAAATATTCAAAGGTAAAACTGAGAAGATGGCTTGGCAATAGATCCTTGTGCGTGAAGAAATGAAATGAAATAATGTTGATTGTATTTGGCCTACTCCAATATTGTCCGCAATTTCTTATAGGAAAATTTATACATCTACAAATTTAGAAACCTATAAATCTGTCTTGAAGGTCACCTTTGCTATTTCTGCTTTTTACTATATCATGACTTCTATTTTCTTCATGCCATTTGATATTATCTCTCCCTCTCTCTGATTCGTAAGAATATTCATGACAAATTTGAAAAGTGAAAATGAAATATCAGCAAATTCTATGTCTTTCAGTTTCCTTTTTCCTTTTTCATATTGCCTCTAGATATAGAAAACTTTTTTTTTTATAAAATTGCTTAATTCTTTTCCAGTCTCTATTGTTTATTTGTTTTGCACTTTTCCAGTAATATAGCTAGTCCCACAGCAATGTGGTGACTTCTTTCTCTAAAATCAGCTTGGAATTACACAGCACAATTGGCTACTTCTTTACTTTAAGTCACAAACCTCCTGATAGAACTTCTGAATCAGTGAAGACTTCTCTGAGCTGCAAAGTTTCCACACACTTAAAAATTCAGACTCAGTATAACGTCATTAAACATTCTTCCTAAAAAAAGTACAATGATAAAACAGAATATGAGTAAGAATGCAAAAAAAAAAATGTCATCACGTAGATACAAATAACATTCAGCTAACTACATTGTTTTCAACACAGCATAGTTTAGCCATGGGCTGAAAATTTACTTTGCCTTTCATTTGTCCAAAGCTTTGCCAAACTATGCTTTCTCCATTTCTCCAGTCAGGGGATAGCTAAATCCTAAAATTCAACGCCCTAATTTTCTCTCCTCAAGCCCCTGGCAGGATTTATAATCTTGTCTTTAAATACATTCTAAAACAAATATTCAATAAAATAAAAATTCTGCAGCTATGTTAAAAATCTAGACACCTGATTTTTCTTCTTGGTATTAAACATCGTTTTGCTCCAGTAAGTCTGCGGAAATGACAGTTGTCAGCAGGCATCCTTCCTCCTTTGGCCCTTGTTCATCTCCCCCTGAAAAGGTAGTTCCATATTCCAACCTGCCCTTTTCCTCCAGCCCTATCCTATGTCTTTTTCTAGGTCATAACAGAAGTAAAAATGAACAAAAATCATTGCATTTCTCATTTTCTCTTCACCTACAACTTCAGAACTAAGTACCTTCTCATCAGAAATCAGTTGCTTAAATAACAGAGTAGACTTTCTAAACACTTTTCTCAGTGTGTCTTCCTGTATCATATTACCTTCCTTCCTAATCAATAGCTCGTTAAAACTGTGAGGCTTACTGTTGAAGTGATAGATACTCTGCAGTTTTAGAACGTCTTCTCCAAAACTGATTATCCAAGTTGCTTTTTGTTAAAATAATCAAATAAACAAAACATCTCTCAACCTATTTTTAACCTACAGAACAATTCTTGAAGAGAGGTAGAAGGTTTTCTCACAAATTCATAGTCAAGCACCCTAAAATACAGCATTTGCTGGGGTTGGGGTGGGAAGCAGATTGAAGCCATTATCTATGGTTTTAAAATACCTCGAGGAGTTTTGTTTAATAACATATTATTGAACCAACCAAACATGATGATTAAAAGACTAAAATAAGCTCTCCTCAATCTGAAGATGGTCCACAGGGAATTTGGCCAAGTCTCAATGCTACCATTGGGTTCCCTCTTCCAGCGAGGAAAGCCAGGGTCAATATAAAGAGCACAGACTTTGCAATCAGACTGCTGCAGCTCAAATGCGGACGCTGCTGCTTTTTAGCTGTGTCACCTTGGGCAAGTTGCTTATTCTCTCTGTGCCTCATCTGAAAAATGGGTACATTAATCAATTCCCTGCCAATGCACCTCATGCACAACCACCACTCATCTGTCAGTGGAGGCTTCTGTGTTGCTGAACAGGGTTCAGCGGAGCTCCCAGGCTAAGACAGACCAGGAAGACAGGCCTGGTGATCTTCTGAAAATCAGCACGATGAAAACTTCATGAATCACAATAGTCTGATCAATAGCCCATCATGGGAATGGCGCAGGACTGGGCAGTGTTTCGTTCCACTGTGCATAGGGTTACCGTGAGTCACAGCCAACGCAGTGACAGCTAACAATAGTCCCTACCTCTAAGGGTTGTTGTGAGCCTTGCACAGAGAACCATGCTCGCTGCATACTAAGCGCTCTGTATGTGCCCGTCTCACTAGTATCAGACTTAATTTAAAAGCAAGTGTGGTAACAGTCTACTAGGAGATGGCAACATTCTGTAAAATCTAGTTAATCCGCTTTAAATTTTATCCAATATTAATTATTTTCCTTCTGCTAACACTGACTTTTCTCTGCCTGATTTTTTCCTTCAAATTCAGAAGGAAAGCACAGTATACCCTGCTGTGCCAAGCAGGTGAGGAATAACTTTTCCCAGAGTCCCTGTTTCCTCCTGTCTAAGTTTTAGACGAGGCTTGGTTTAAGCTTACAGCTCCCCGGGGAGTCCTGAGCTGCAGCTAAAGCTCTACTGTTATTTACAAGGTGACGCAGGGCAGTTTTTAGTCCATGATGATTTTAAGAGCCTGGTGAGTCTAGATCTGCTTTCATGTAAGAGAAGCAGGTACTGTTGGGTCAGAATCTCTGTAAGAGTCTGCTTTTCTGTTCTCTTTCTCTCATTATCTTCCTCCAGTGTCCAAGCTCTAAAACTAGATCGCATGGTTTGTATTTGGAGGTAATTCGTAAGATTTTAATTTTGAAAGGTTCAGCTACTAAAAAGCATTGAAAACAATTTGTCTATGTTCAGAAGACAAACTACAATTAAGAAGCAAATATAACTAGACTTTGGCTGTGGTCGCTCCTCACCTCTTGCACACAATGAGGATGATGATGATACCGATACCCATTAAAAACCCATTGATGTCAAGTCGATTCCAACTTACAGCAACCTCAGTAGCTACCATTTATTGAGCATCTACCATGGCTAAACACGATTCTAGTTGATTAAACATGTTACTTTATCTAGGCTTCACAACACCCTGTGAAGTATTATTCCAACTTTATAAATATGAAAAATGAAACTAAAAGAGGCTAGTAGCTTTCACATCACCACCCATCTGTCAGTTTGTTGTATTGTGTGGTGTGTGTTGCTATGATGCTAGAAGCTTTGCCACTAGTATTTCAACTACCAGCAGATTCACCCGTGGTGGAAAGGTTTCAGCAGAGATTCTAGACTAAGACATACTAGGAAAAAAGGCCTGGTGATCTACTTCAAAAATTAGCCAATGAAAACCCTATGGATCACAACAGAATATTGTCCAATATAGTGCTGGAAGATAAGCCCCTAGGTTGGAAGGCACTCGAAACACACACAGACTAACAATGGACTCAAGCATACCAGTGGTTGTGAAGGTGGTGCAGGACCGGGGAACATTTTGTTCTGTTGTACATGGGGCTGCCATGAGTCAGAGCTGGCTCAACAGCAACTGACAACAGCAATAACTTTCACAGAGTGGCACAGCTAGTAGGTGTTCACCTACCTCTAAAGCCCAGGCTCCATGTCCTAGCAGCTTTATCACGCATCAACCACCCACTTGTAAATTTCTGCTAAGCCAAAGTGCCTTCACACCTCTCGAAATCTAGATGCTTTGTCGTCTCCTTTATGAGCCTTTCTTTACTACTTGCTGGTAAATTCATGTTTATATAAATTGCCTTTGTTGACTCCAAAGTATTAGGCTATTTGATGTTGTTATTCTAATTTATGGCCTTTCAAGATGCAGCCACAGAGGAAAAAAGACCTTGCAAAGCTCATGCATTTCCAGATGAGTTTATAAATAGAGGCAACATCACCCACTCACTTGAAATAGACATCAAGAGAGAGGCCACTTTCAGGCTTCTTTTGCTTTGACCAGGTCACATCTTGTGTCCTTGTTGACTAGTGAGAGTAATGAATCCCCTCTTTTGAAGGTTTAATGTGTACTGTTTGTTGCAGAGAGAAGCAACAGAATTCTGTTAGCCTTTGCCCATTCATCTGCTTTTAGTAGCAAGATAAAAATCACACTAGCAGCCTAGAGGAAGACAGTGGAAGGAATTTAGCCCAGTTTTAATTGATTCAACAAACATAAGCAAATGATTAGTCAGGTTTTAAGTGTAAAATACCGTAGAGCACATTTACAGCATCAGGTCATATTTAACTCAACAGCTGTGATAATAGTAATTTGGCACAGTCTTCCACTGAGTCATACATTAAGGGGTGTAACTTTATATATAAGATGCGCACTTAAAAACTAGCAATCATTAAATCCCGATTACTTTTTTTTTTTTTTTTTTAAAGTCAAAACGAGGCATTTTCTAATACTGTTTGCTGGCTTTTCCCCTACATGCAATTTGTGCAGTGTATATCCTTTCACCCCATTCCACTCTGGAGTTATTTGTGTGGGGTTCATGTGAGACCAGTAACTGAATTGTGTCAGAGTCTGTGACTACCTACCTTCTTAACCTCATACATTCGAATTAATGGGACCATGGTAATGGAAAAGGCAGGGGCTTTGGAAGTAAATAAACGTGAGTTGGTGCTATGGGTTCATTTGTGTCCGCCAAAAGATATGTTCAGGTCCTAACCCTTGATACCTATGGATCAATCTGAGCTCATTTGGAAATAGAATCTTTGCAGATGTCATCAGTTAAGTTAATATGGAGAAATACTGGAGTAGGGTGGATGCTAATTCAGTATGGCTGGTGTCTATATGCACGAGACACAGAGAAATACACAAGGAAGAACTCCATATGACAATGGAAGCAGAGATTGGAGTGATCTATCTGCAAGTCAGGGAGTGCCAAGGATTATGGCAAACCACCAGAGAGGCATAAAACAAACTCTCAGAGCCATCTAGAAGCAAACAACCTTGCCAACACCTTGATTTCAGACTTCTAGCCTCCAGAACTGAGAGAATAATTTTCTGTTGTTTTAAGCCCCCGGTTTGTGATCCTTTGTTTCAGCAGTACTAGGAAACAAATACACTTGGAAGCCTAACCCTGCCTCTCACTGTTTTCTCATCTGTCAAAAATAGGCATGAGAATCCCAACCTTGCGCAGTTTTTATTAGGGTTAAATGGGACAGGATAGGTAATAGCTTAGATTTGTGTCTGACATATATTAGGTACTTGATATAGGTGTGATCTTCTCTTTCCCCATCACTGATTCCCTGTCCTGGTTTTGAAGAAGACCTGAGTTTCATAGACGTAGGAGAGTGCGTATGTCTATTATGATCATGCCTACTGCTTACTAGCTTTGTCAGCCTACAGCAATTTTTTATTTCTTCTGAGCTTCCAATTTCTTGTTTGCAAAATATGAACAGTAATAATATATCCTAGGGTTATTTTCTATGAGATAATGCATATAAAATGTTTAGCACAACTTAGCACATAAGCCAAAACCAAGCGAGTGTCTGTCAAGTAGATTCCAACTCATGGTGACCCTATGTGTTACAGAGTAGAACTGCTCCATAGGGTTTTCTTGGCTTTTATCTTTTGTGTGTGTGCATGCTTTAAGTGAAAGTTTACAGTTCAAGTTAGTTTCTCATAAAAAAAATTTATATACACATTGTTATGTGACCTTAACTGCTCTCCCTATAATGTGACAGCACATTCCTCCTTTCCACCCTGGATTTCCCGTGTCCATTCAACCAGCTCCTATCCCCTTCTACCTTTTCATCTCACCTCCAGACAGGAGCTGCCCATTTAGTCTCATGAATCTCTTTGAGCTAAGAAGCACTATTTTCATGAGTATCATTTTATGTGTTATAATCCAGTCTAATCTTTGTCTGAAGAGTTGGCTTCAGGAATGGTTTCAGTTCTGGGCTAACAGAGAGTCTGGGGGCCGTGTCTTCTGGGGTCCCTCCAGTCTCAGTCAGACCATTAAATCTGCTCCTTTTACTAGAATTTGAGTTCTGCACCTAACTTTTCTCCTGCTCTGTCAGGGACGCTCTGTTGTGCTCCCTGTCAGGGCAGTCATTGGTGGTAGGCAGGCACCATCTAGTTCTTCTGGTCTCAGGCTGATGGAGTCTCTGGTTTATGTGGCCCTTTCTGTCTCTTGGGCTAATATTTTCCTTGAGTCTTTGCTGTTCTTCATTCTCCTTTGCTCCAGGTGGGTTGGGACAAATTGATGCATCTTAGGTGGCCACTCGCTAGCTTTTAAGACCCCAGACACCACTCACCAAAATGGAATGCAGAACATTTTCTTAATAAACTTTGTTATGCCAATTGACCTAGATGTCCCCTGAAACCATGGCCCCCAGACTCCCACTCCTGCTACTCTGTACCTCGAAGTGTTTGGTTGTGTTCAAGAAACTTCTTAGCTTTTGGTTTAGTCCAGTTGTGCTGACTTCCCCTGTTTCTACTTTTCTTGTATGAATTCAGCTCAGGTGTTCAGGTAGTCGGTCACCAAGTGTGTGGTGCAGGCTCTTACTTACAGTCCTAGATGGGCAGGGGTGATTAGAATAGGCACAGGTATCTGGCTGCAGTAGGGGGTCATGTACTGAGCAAGGCAGGGGGCTGACAGCTGCTCCTGAGTGTCTGGGAGGAAAGTGTGTCCCTGTTCCCTAGAGCAAGTACGTGGGTAGGTTTTGCAGCTGGACTATGGGCACCCAGTGCTGTTGGCTGTAAGGACAGGGAAGCACCACTTATTCTTGGACACCTGTCACAGGTGGCTAGGTGGAGTGGGTGAAACCACCAGTCCTCAGGCCCGTGATGTGGGTCAGTGAAGACCCTGCTTAATGGACAGTTGGTGTCAAATGTCAAGAACCTGCCACTCCACCATGTAGCAGAAACAGCTGAAGTTAGGCTTCAGGTATATGCCCTGTTGTACTGTGCTAATGGGGGCCTATGCTGTTGAACTGGGCCCACACAGGTCTATGCAGGGGTGAAAGGCAGTCAGAGTCTGTGGACCCCTTATGCCTGTGCCTAGGCAAAGGAACTGTGCCTACCCTAAGTTCCCAGCTTAGGGGAGCTGGCAGATTGTTTTTTCCTGTTTGTTAATTTGTTCCCTCTCCAAAGCTGGGAGAATGGCTAAGGGCATGTGATGGGTCCTACTTCTGGCCCAGCGGACTCTGCAATCACTGAAGCTGGCCCAGGACCCAGAGCAGAGCGGGGAGGAGGCAGGTAAATGGGGGAGAGGTTTTCCCCAAAGGGGATGTTTTTTGATCCATACGATAAGTTAGATGTATGTACTTATCTTTTGCTGACTGAGTGTCGCTTTTTGCTGGTTCTGGAGGCTTGAGTAGATTCTCTACCGCTCGGTCTCTCTTGATGTGGAAAACGCGTCCCGAGCGCCACTGCTTGCCTCACGGAGCACACCAGCCGATCCTGTCTGAAGGGTGTCGGTTCCCGCTGGGTCAGGTCTGGCAACTCCTCACTGCTTCTGAACCATCTCTCTGCTTCTGAACCATCTCTCCCTTCCCCTGCTGCTCAGTGCAATTCCTCAACTTTGCCTTTGATGTTCAGGGCTCCTAGATTGTCATATATAATCGATTCACTTATTTTTTCAGGTCTTTGTTGTAAGAGAGACCACAGGAAGCGTCTGACTACTCTGCCGTCTTGGCCCCACCTCCCTTGGCTGTAATCTTAGCTGAAGCAGATTCCCAGGCCTTTCTTCCACTGCGCCGGTGGGTAGGTTTGAACTGCCAACTTGTAGTTTCGTAGCTGAGTGCAAACTGTTTGCACTATCTCGTGAGTCCTAACACATGGGAAACATTTAATATATGTTGGATATTAACACTATTAACAGGAAAGATTATAATAATACCAAATAATGACATAGTATCCTTTACATGATAGGTGCCATTCTAAGAACATTTGTTTGTGTTAACTCATGTAGTTTTCTTAATAACCTGATGAGGTAGGCATTATTATTACAAACATCCCCATATTTAAGATGAGGAAATTGGGGCCTAAAGAGATGAACTTTCCCAAAAGTCCACAGCAAGGAAGAGACAGATCTGGGATTTGAACTTTGGTTGTTAGGATCCATATTCTTAACTATTTGCATGTTATTTTAAAAAGGCTTAGTAAGACAGATAGGGAATATACACTTTTTTTTTTTTTTTTTTGTAATGAGGAAACCTAGACTCCAAAAAGGTCAGTTTCTTGGTGAAGCTGCTTCTCTCAGTCTCAAAGGACCACATCTTTTAGAGTTCCCAAAAGAAAATTCCTGACCACCTGTTTTCTGTGAATATAGGGAAGAATGGAAAAGAAATTACCTTGAAATCTCCTGTCTTCTCTTAAAAATTCATATTTTTTGCATTTTACTCCATAGTGTAACTATTTGAATGTAAAAATTATATATAAATTTAATTTTTTTTAGTACTGGGTATAATTGATGCTCTTGGAAGATGTTTCATGCTTTTCCTATGAATTTGTATTTTCTTTGGCAAACAATGTCTACCTGTTTGAGAACTGGGCCTTAAATATAATACTAGCAATGTTAAATCATAATGCTTTCTGGGTGTCAGTGGACTCTATTTAACTTCATATTAGCATCTGGGACCTCTTTTTATGCACTAAAGATGTCACCTAACAGTATGCATGAGAGAAGAGCCAAGATAAGCAAATTATTCTGGTAGCTATCCTGGTGAAAAAATGGCTTTCACACTGAACTCTTGAACGTATACATTGATTGCTGTGAAAAACAATTATTAGCACAACTGGAGTCATTTCTCATGGCATCACTTATGGTGAATTCAAGTAGTTCAGGACTGGCGAGAAAATCCTGTTACCAAATCTTCCCTCAACTCTCAACACTGGTTGGACCAGATAATTGTGATCTTCTGAATGCTGCACGCTTCCTTGCACCTCCATGCCTTTGCACATGCTATTCCCTTGCCTTAAAATGCTCTTCAAAATCTGTCTGATGTTAATACTGAGTTTTTAGCCTCCAAATATTGAATATATTTGAGTTATCCTCAATCTAGAAGAGAAATGGTGATTATTTAACAATTCAACAATAATTCAATATAACACATGTTTATTTACTGTTTGTTGAGTGTCAGACATTGTAGAAAGTATGAAAATGATTAAGAGGTAGCCCTTCTATGCTTTCAATTCAAATTAATAAATATCTATTGGGCACATATATAACCAATAACTTTATTAGGTATTAGGAATACAAATATGAACAAGATATTTTCCCTGACTTACAGATTGTCAAGGGAACCAAACAAACAAACAATATCACATTAAAATGTGGTAAGCAGTAATATCAGATAAAGGAGTGATAAATTCTGTAGTGGCTGGGTAGAGAAAGGGCCTAAAAAAACATCATAAAGAGATGTTAGAGCTGGACCAAACCAAACTCATTGCCATCAAGTTGATTCTTACTCATAGCAGCCCTATAGGACAGAGTAGAACTGTCCAGTAGTGTTTCCAAGGAGCAGCTGGTGGATTCGAACTGCTGACCTCTCAGTTAGCAGCCCCGCTCTTAACCATTGTGCCACCAGGGCTGGACCAGGAAAGAAAAATACAAGTTTGCCATGCAAAAATGTTGAGAAGGGCATCCCAGGGAGAGGAAAGAACATGAGCATCTTGCAGTTTAGTATGGGGCCCAGGAAATTTCATAGCAGGAATTAGATGTATACAAAACTGTTGGCAGGATGGAAGAGTAGGAGTTAGTTAGGGCTTTTGGTTTTTTGGTTATCGATCCATACATAAAATCTACAGACAATTGCTGCCACATCCTCAAGCCTGGAGACTGGACCACAGCAGGTGGAGTTCAGCTGCTACAAATATCACAACTGTAGAGCTTACTTGTTTGTGGTCACCCTCTAAGAAGGAAGGCTTCTGTTCACCATCCACCTTCCAAGTTTTGTGTTTGCATCTCTGATTGGCAGAACTTCCATTGCATCCATAACCACATCTAGAGGGAGTGTGAAATATATTGTTTTTAGCCTCCATCCCATCCAAAAAAGGGTAAGAATAGCATAAGAAGGGGTAGAAATAGTTTCTGAGGGTCAATGTATAATATCTCACTCATAGGACATACCAAGTCCTTTTACACGAAAGTGTCTTCTATGTATCAGTACGTAGCACTGGGGATATTGAGATGAATGACAAATAAGCCCTGCCTTCAAGTGGTTCCCTTGTCAACACAAGAAAAGATTGTTTGAAAGAACTTTGTGCTATATCAGGGTAGACACTGAACAAGCTTTCCTTATAGAGAAAGATTCAAACAAAGAAACTGGTCTTGGGAATCATTTGTAGAATTTACTCTTCCAGTAGAAATTGAAAAAGGTTTCTTGAGAGAGAGTAATTCGAAAAAAGAAACTGGTTTTGAGATTGTCTTAGTTTCCTAGGGCTACAGTAATAAAATGCCCACAAAGTAGGTGGCTTTAAGGAACAGAAATTTATTGTTTCACAGTCCTGGAGGCTAGGAGTCCAAATCAGGATACTGGCCACATTGATTATTTCTGAAGGCTCTGAGAAAGAAATTCATTCCAGACCTTTCTCCTAGCTTCTGGTGGTTCCTGGCAATCCTTGGTGTTCTTTGGCTTGCATCTGCCTTCGTAGTCACATAACATCCTTCCTCTGTCTAATCTCTATTTCCGTGTCTGGTCTCCTCTTTTATAAGACACCACTTGAATGGGATTAGAGCCCACCGTACTCAGATATGACATAAAATTAACTGATAACATTTTCAAAGACTCTTATTTCCAAACAAGGTAATGTTTACAGGTGCCAGGGGCGGGACTTCAACATATTTTTTATGGGCAACACAATTCACTCCATAACAGGGGTCATTTGTAGAATTAACCATTCTGTCACCATGGCTCTGACAAAAACCTTCATCTTTAAGAATCAGAGATCTAAACACATCTGTAATCAGTGACACTCTGGGAAAAGGAAAAGTATTAGAAAGTGTAATCAATAAGTACTTAATACAATTTGAACTGAACTCTCAAACTACTTATGGAGAAATGTTCCGTTTCATGCCAGGAAGCCTGTTTGGCAGATTGTAATATAGCAAGTAGTAAGAAAATGTAAGTCACCTTGGGAGCTGATTGAATATAATCAATGATTAATGGCAAATTTGTGGCCCCTTTTATGATCATAGTTAAATCAAATCAAATTGAACCATAAATTTGGATGCTCTCTGGAACTGACTCATGTAAAAGTAAGCTTTATGAAGAAAAAAAAATCAATTTAGTAATATTACTATGATCGGACTCATAATTCATATTGTGGAGTTTTTTTTAATTTGAACAGAGTTTGACTTATACATTTTGTATATTCACATATATTAAATAGGGTTGGCAAAGTTGTATAGATATAATTTCGAAGGGTTCAGTCAACAGCCATACGTTTTCTTTTGGTCGATTTTATTTCCACTACATCAGCTAAAATCAGTGGGAGTTGAATCACTTAAAAGTAGAGATACTTTAATTATTATTTCAGGGAAATAAATAAGGAAGTGGAACAACTCTCAGCACCAAGGTCTACTCAAAATTAGTCAAATATTTGCAGGTCCTCTAGAAGTTTGATGACATCTCATGCTTCCAACAGGATAAGCTTACCACAAAAATATGCCATTGACATATTGATCTCAGGATTTATTATCATCTCATGTCAATATCTGGGTACTATTTCTCAGGTTCCATGAAGGCATGCTCTCAATTTCTACCTGAAGTTTAGAAGTAAACAAAGTTGATCCTTTATAGTGCCATTAACCAAGGCAGAGAAACAAATGTGGGAGGGTCGATTTGGGGAGATAGAAATTTGCAGCAAGTGCACTCCAGCAATGGTTAGGTTCCACCAAAAAGCAGCTCTAACAACCCCACTCCTACCCTAAGATGTTCTTTAGAGGCTTCCATGGGCACAGGCATCAGAGGAAAAGGCCAGATGATGTATCAGTTCTCTCCTGGGTTCAGGGGTTCAGAACCAAGAATCAGAGGCTAGGGTCTCCAGAGTAGACTTGGAAAAAGGTGGTGAGGGACTGGGTAGGTAAGGGTATTGTTATGGATTGAATTGTGTCCCCTCAAAATAAATGTTGTAAATCCTAACCCCTATACCTGTGGTTATAATCCCATTTGGGAATGGGTTTTCTTTGTTACGTTAATGGACAGTATTAGTGTAGAGTGTGTCTTAAGTCAATCTCTTTTGAGACATAAAAGAGATTAAATAAGCAAGCAAGAAGCAGAGATGGGGAAGAGAGATGCCAAGTCACATGAAGATCACCCAGGAGCAGAAGCTGAAAGAGATAAGGACCTTCCCCCAGAGCCTACAGAGAGAGAGAAAGCTTTCCCTTAGAGCCAGCACCCTGAAATTGGACTTCTAGCCTCCTAAACTGTGAGAAAATAAATTTCTGTTTGTTAAAGCTACCCATTTGTGGCATTTCTGTGATAGTGGCACTAGATAACTAAGACAGGCATGGCATCTACACCTAAGCTGTAGTCATCCATCATCTGTCAATGTAGTGGATGGTATAGAGAAAAACTTACTCCTTCTCAGTCAATCTAAATGCGAAACGAATGGTTGACATTTGATTATGAATTTTTTATTTAAAATGAGGTTATGATCTTTTGACCACCATATTGAAGCTCATCATGTAGAAACAGAAGAATCAAATTATAAAAGGTCTTTGATGCAGCAAGGATAATTACCATATGTTATGGAGAAGTTGCACCTCAAGCGCAGTCACCATTTGTCAGTTGAGGCTTGCATGTTGCTGTGATACTGAACAGGTTTTAGTGGAGCTTCCACACTAAGACAAACTAGGAAGAAAGGCCTGGCAATCTACTTCCAAAAATCAGCCAATGGATACCCTATGGATCACAACAGTCTGATCCCTTTGTGCATGGAGTCACCATGAGTTGGTGGCTGACTGGTTAGCAGCTAACAACAACAATATAGAGAAATTAATGTTCACCTTTCTGAGGTAGATAATGGCTGCTCCCTTCAGATGACTTGTACATTCTTTGGTTTGCTGCTCTCTCCACTTCTCATTCTATCTAAAAGACATCAACACTCACCCAATTTCTCAAGCCCCAAAGAATCACATCCTCCTCGGCACTTTTCTTCTTTTCATACTCCTCATCTAGTACTTTAGCAATCATTCAGAGTCCCTCTTCTCATATATCATGAATTCTATCTCTTCGTTCCACCTTTACCATCCTCATCCTAGTCAGCACTGCCAATGCACAGCTTCGATGGGCTCTTCACTGGTCTCTCTGTACTGAAACCAACATCTAAAATGTAAATCTGATCATGCATTCCCAGACTAAAAAACTTCCCAAGGCTTTCAGTCATTCAAATCCTGTAACACATCTCCAAGCTTCCAGTGATGTTGCTTCAGTTACCTCTTCCAAAGTCAACTCCTACTATTCTGTACTTTGCTCTCTATCGCAGTCCAGCCACACTAACTCCTTACTTTTTTTTTGAGCTTGCCTGGCATGCTCCTTGTTCAGAGCCTTTGCACTTGTTTTTTCCTCTGCCTGGAATGTTACTCCTCCATAGGTTTGCAAACCTTTCTCACTTGTATCATTCATGTTTCTGCTCAAATGTCATCTCCTGAAAGATTTCCTTAATCACCTATTTTAACATCCCCCACAATAGTTGTTATTATATCCTTACACTGTGTCTTAGTTTCTTAGTGCTGCTGTAACAGAAATATCACAAGTGGGTGGCTTTAACAAGCAGGAATTTATTTTCTCACAGATCAGGAGGTTAGAAGTCTAAATTCAGGGCACTGGCTCTAGGGGAAGGCTCTCTCTCTGTCCCCTCAGGGGGGAAATTCTTGTCTTAGCTTCTCTAGCCCCCCAGCATTCTTCGGTTGCTTGGAGATTGCCAAGTGGCATCTATCTTTCCCCCATTGGTACTTCTCTCTGTGTCTAATATGCTCTTTTTATACCTCAAAAGTCATTGGGTTTATGACATGCCCTACACACGATCTCACAACTGGAGCAATAAGCAACATCATGATAAACGGGGAAAAGATTGAAGTTGTCAAGGATTTCGTTTTACTTGGATCTGTAATCAACACCCATGGAAGCAGCAGTCAAGAAATCAATAGACCCATTGCACTGGGCAAATCTGCTGCAAAAGACCTCTTTAAAGCGTTGAAAAACAAAGAAGTCACCTTGAAGACTAAGGTGTGCCTGACCCAAACCATGGTGTTTTCAGCTGCCTCCTATGCACGTGAAAGCTCGACAATGAATAGGCAAGACCGAAGAAGAATTAATGCCTTTGAATTGTGGTGTTGGAGAAGAATGTTGAATATACCATGGACTGCCAAAAAAACGAACAAGTCTGTCTTGGAAGAAGTACAACCAGATGCTCCTTAGAAGCAAGGATGGCAAGACTACATCTCACATACTTTGGACATGTTGTCAGGAGGGATCAGTTCCTGGAGAAGGACATAATGCTTGGTAAAGCAGAGGGTCAGAAAAAAAGAGGAAGATCCTCAAGGAGATGGATTGACACAGTGGCTGCAACAATGGGCTTAAGCATAACAAAGATTGTGAGGATGGCACAGGACCGAGCAGTGTTTTATTCTGTTGTACATAGTGTTGCTGTGAGTCGGAACTGACTGGATGGCACCTAACAACAACAACAACAACAACACTGATATGGACTCATTAACATAAGAAAGGAAACCTTATTTCAAAATAGGATTACAAACACAGATACAGGGGTTAGGATTTCAACCCATTTTGGGGGGACACAATTCAGTCCACTCTGTTTTTATTAAACTCTTCTGAAACCTATATAACTGATTTGAAATGATATCTTTGTTTTTATAGTGACTTCCCTTATTATGTTGTAAGCTCCATGGGATAAGGGCTTCATCTTTACTACGTAGAAAAGTGCGTGGCTCACAAAAAGTAATGAATGCTTATTGAATAAATGAATATATGGATTTGCACTCAAATGGAACCTACTCTACTCTTGAATGTTAACTACCTGAGTTCTTGTAGGCAATTAAGTTTGAGAGCTATGTCTAAGAATATATAGCAAGAAGGACAATGTGTCACATCATCTACCAGCGTAACTTAATCATTCAGGTTGTTTAAGTCATGTTGAAAAGACTCCTCTGTGTTTTGACCTCACCAGGGAGATCTATAAGAGGTAGTTTGTATGCATAAAGACACAGAATATTATCCACACACAGTCATCTTATATTCACTATGATACCTGTTTCAGAAACCAAGTATTATCTTTCATATTTTTCAAAGTCTTCTTTCTCTTTTCCCAGCTCCAAATATTACAGAGATTTTCTAATTCCAAGTCTAATATTGACTGCAGTATTAAATCTCTCCTTTGTTTTATTCTTGGAGGGGCACCTTAAGAGTTCATTCTGTGGTAGACAGCTTAAAATAGAGTTGCACAGAAGATCACAGCAGCAATCAACTTGAAAAGCATTCTAACCATGGCATAAAGGGAAAAGCACAGTTCAGAGGAAAACTGCTGAAACAGAGAAGAGAATTTACCGTTCTACAGAGATACAATTTTAGCAAGTTTCTACAGCAGGGCTGGGGAGATGTGTTAGCCTGGAAATATCCCTCACTCCTTAGCAAATCTGTCATTCCCAGAGACAGAAGAGAAAACTACTTTCATATGGTGATTTTGAGATTCCTACCTAAAAGATTTTTCCTCCATTAGCTCTTCATAATTTTCTATAAATTATTTACTACTTTTTGTTTAAGCATTAAAGACTAGTGTCAACATTCCAGTGATATGTTGGTAGGAGGAAAGAAATGCTGGAAATTAAGCTAGGAGTCTTGAATTTGAATATTTGTTCCTGTGCCCAAAGCTATATGTCCTAAAGTAAACCATTCAATGTAGTAAGACTCTTGTTTGTCACCATATCTGTTCTCCCTTTCTCCTTGGGCACATAACTGTCTAACTTATTAGGAATGGCCATACATCCATGTCTAAGTTCTCATCAATGGTAATCAGGATTGAATGTGTGTAACTTCCATCTCACCTGCTTAAAAGATGTTGCCCCAGATCTGCTTTCTCTTTTTTCCTCTTATTGCCTGAAAACAGGGATGACTGAACCATCATGAAGGCCACATTGGATGGCACGATGCCCAGTAACTTGGTTTCTGTGGTGTCTTCTTCAAGCAGAGCCTACCTTCTCATCTTGAACTGTGATGTGAAAGAGAAATAGGCTCAACTTTGTGGGACCCATCACATTTTAGGACTGTTTGTTCCTACAACTCATCTTTCACTCTAGCATATATGACCTTTTCATCTGAGCCTAACCTTCCTCCTCTGAAAAATGGGAGTAATAAGAAACTTCCTCAGGCGACTGTGATGAAAAGTAACAGCTGTGTTTGGGTGTGGCCAACACAATGCTGAAGCTGGAAACCACAATGGGAATGATTTTCTGCATTCTACATGGAGAAATCCTATTGTGATAATGTATGTGAAATTGACTTATAAATTTAAAAAAGTTACTCAAATCTGA
Organism: Trichechus manatus latirostris; assembly: GCF_000243295.1. Lineage (NCBI taxonomy): Eukaryota > Metazoa > Chordata > Mammalia > Sirenia > Trichechidae > Trichechus > Trichechus manatus. The sequence continues at coordinate 13,283,194 of NW_004443970.1, forward strand.
AGATTTATTGTTAACCTTTCATTTCTAAACTTTGACTACAGAACTCAGTGACAGGCTTCAAGGGGTCTCTGAAAGCAGATATTTCAGTATATTTGATTATTTTTTTTCTTCAGAGGGTCTGTAGCCTTCATCAGATTGTCAAATGTATTTTTTAGTGGTTTCTACATGTACAGTTCAGTGACATTGGTTACATTCTTCAAGTTGTGCAACCATTCTCACTCTCCTTTTCTGAATTTTTCCTTCCCCAAAGGACTCATTGCGAGCCCATGTAGAGCCAAAGTAGAGCTGTGCTCCATAGAGTTTTCAGTGGCTGATTTTTTTCAGAAGTAGGTCCCCAGGCTTTTCTTCTGAGGTACCTCTGGATAGACTTGAACTTCCAAACTTTCACTTAACAGTCGAGCATAGTAACCATTTCACCACCTAGGTACTCCCACCCTAGGGACAAAAGTTAGGAAAAGAGGTAGGTGGAATCAAAGGGATGTATAGATTCTGGGGCAACTACTGCAACTTCCCATCTTTCTCTCAGGGTCCTCCTATCCCACTGGCCCTTGATCTCAGTGTGGCCTCCCTTCATTTATGTGTGGGATCGCATCAGAAAGATGCTATAAAAGGAATCCAGAGATTTTCTTGTCCAGTGCTTCCTTGTGTAGGTGATAAAATTGAGATCTAGGGAGGAAAGGGAGATGTAGCCAAGATCACTTAGCTAGTTGGTCAGCTGGATAGAATCCGGCTCTGCCATAATTTGCCCGCCACACTACATCAGTTATGATGTCATTTATAGAGAGGTTAACAGTTGCCAGAGCAAGAATTTTCCACCGATAGAAAACAGCTTAGCTCTACCATTCAATTTCTTTTTCTTCTTTATTGTATTTTATTTTATTTTTTTACCAAAGTTAAACATGCCCAGAGTTGGAAGAGTTGACTAGTTCTACAAAACTGGTTATATAACAACAGTAGTTCCCTAGCCCCCTCTGCTTCATTTTTTTCTATCCATAGAAGCAACCACTTTCTCTTTTAGATGAATATTTAGGTATTATCATGCAAGGCTCTAAATAGCATGTTGAGCTATTTATTCTTATTTACATATTTTTCTATTTTTTTTGCATTGTTTATTGAATTCCCACTCTGTAAGGTAAAATTAAATTATTTTTCTGCCTTCTACTATACACGTACACCTTACTGTCCCCTCATTATTTCAGTATACCTACCTGGTAATATTAACCATTGCTGTTGAGTCGATTCCAACTCATAGTGTCATGATAATATCAGTTATATCAATATCCAGTTATATATCATGGCTAGAGGCAATACAGCATGGAGATCAACAGCATGGAATCTGGAACCAACTAACTGGATTCAAAACCTACCTTTGCCATTAACAAGCTGTGTAACCTCAGACAAATCTCCAAGCTCTATGTGCTTCGGTTTCTTTACCTATAAAATAAAGATATAACACTTCCTGACTCACAAGTTAATTATGAGGATTAGATCATTTTAATACATTTAAAGTGCTTAGAATCATATCTACATGTGGAAATTTGTATGTAAATATTACCTTTATTTTTTTTTCAGAGCTGTAACATACAGTGGAACCCTGGTGGTGCGATGGTTAAGAGTTCTGCTGCTAACCAAAAGGTCGGCAGTTCGAATCCACCAGCTGCTCCTTGGAAACCCTACAGAGCAGTTCTACTCTGTCCTATAGGGTCACTATGAGTCAGAATCAACTCGATGGCAATGAGTTTTTAGTAACATAGAGTATATAATGGTTACTTTTCTTTTCCTGCAAAATGTTCTCTCTATAGTTAATACTTGTCTTGCTGCTGTTTGCACATTTATTTTATTGTACTAAATAGGTATGTTGTTGTTGTTAGGTGCTGTCCAGTGGGTTCCAACTCATAGCGACCCTATGTACAACAGAATGAAACACTGCCTCGTCCTGCAACATCCTAACAATTGTTGTTAAGCTTGAGCCCACTGTTGTAGCCACTGTGTCAATCCATCTCATTGAGGGTTTTCCTCTTTTTTGCTGACCCTCTACCTTACCAAGCATGATGTAGGTATATAACAAAACATTTGCCATTTCAACATTTTTCACATGTACAGTTTAGTGACATTGTGTTCTTCATGCTGTGCAACTATCATCTTTATCCATTTCCAAATTTTTCCATCACAGTTAACATAAAGCTCAGTGGTTTTCTATGTATAATCATTAATTTAATGCTGAATTTTCAAAGTTGCTCAAATTCTTTCTCAAGAGGCTCAGATGTACCATATGAGTACTCTGTTGATTTCATCTTCCTGAAGATGATTTAATCTTCCTGAAAATTTTGGAATTACTCCAAAATTTACTTCACAGCTTTCATCTTGGGATTACATTTTACTCTCCTTTTGGGGATTCCTTTAGCTTCTCTACAATTGGGATTTTCTGTTTCCTATATCTCATGTGAAGGAGCCCTGGTGGCACAGTGATTAAGTGCTCAGCTGCTAACTGAAAGATCAGTGGTTTGAACTCACCAGCCACTCCATGGAAGAAAGATGCAGCACTATGTTTTCATAAAGATTTATAGCCTTGGAAACCCTGTGGAGCAATGCTACTCTGTCCTTATAGGGTCACTATGAATCAGAATAGACTCAATGACAATGGTTTTTTTTTTTTTTAAGATTCCATGTCTCTCTTTCTTGCTTTACTTCCTCATTTTGGTGGAGAATATCTTCCAACATCTTTCTAAGAGTGCATGAGAGGTAATTTTTGAGAATGTAAATGTCTTGAAATGTTTTTATTCTAATCTCAATTTTGATTGATAGTGTGGCTCATTTAGATTCTAGGCTGAGAATAATTTTCATCCAGAATTTTTAAGACATTTCCTAATTATGTTTAAGTGCTACTTTCAAGAAGTCCAAAGCTTTCTGATTTCTGACCCTTTCTTATGTGATCTGTTTTTTTTCCCCAGAAGACTGTAGAATCTTTATCCGCCATTGAAATCTATAAATGTTGTGCTTGTGCATTGGTGTGGATCTTTTTTTAATCCATTGTTCTGGGAATTGATAGGCTCTGTCAGTATAGAAACTGAAGCATTTCCTTCAATTCTAAGAAATATTTAAAAAAATTTTTTTGGATACTTCCTTTCCTCTTTTCTCTCTTTCTGGAACTCCTATTATTCAGACATTGGATCATTAAACTACTCCTCTAACTTCCTGTCTTTTCTTTTTGCTTAGTTTCTAAGAGATTCTTAATTTTGTATTCCAAAACTTTTATTAAGCTTTTTATTCAAGCCATCACAGTTTTGATTTCCAAGAGCTTGCTTTTACCTCTGATTGTTGTTTTGTTTCATTGTATTCTGTTCTTGGTTCCCAGTTAAAAATGTTAGTTCTTCCTCTTGGGCTGATCAGGCTGCACAAAAAGCTGCATCCATCAAACTCCCACCTGGAGGATGAAGGCTTGACTGGCAGCATTCCAGGAGTTGAGTGGCAGAAGCAGATGAAAGGTTTCAGAGTCCGCTGTGCACCAGCTTATGAAATCTCCTTGTTTTCACTGTGGTGCTTTCAACCTCATTTTTACCTGATATCTCCAGTTCAGCTTGCTAAAAACGAAGAGCACTTGAAGCACTTACTGAAGAAGATCAAAGACTATAGCCGTCAGAATGGGTTATACCTCAACATAAAGAAAACAAAAATCTTCACAACTGGAGCAATCAGCAACATCATGATAATGAGAAAAGATTGACGTTGTCAATTATTTCATTTACTTGGCTCCATGATCAACACCCATGGAAGCCAGAGTCAAGAAATCAAAAGATGCATCGCATTGGGCAAATCTGCTGCAAAAGACCTCTTTAAAGTGTTAAAAGGCAAAGATGTCATCTTGAGGACTAAGATGTGCCTAACACAAGCCATGGTGTTTTCAATTGCCTCATATGCATGCGAAGGCTGGACAATGAATAAGGAAGATTGAAGAATTGATGCCTTTGAATTATGGTGTTGGCGAAAAGTATTGAATATACCATGGACTGCCCGAAGGACAAACAAACCTGTTGGAAGAAACACAGCCAAAATGTTCCTTAGAAGGGAGGATGGCAAGACTTCGTCTCATGTACTTTGACGTATTATCAGGAGCGACCAGTCCCTGGAGAAGGACATCATGTTTGGTAAAGTAGAGGCTCAGCGAAAAAGAGGAGGACCTTCAATGAGATGGATTGACACAGTGGCTGCAACAGTGGGCTCAAATATAACAACGATTGTGAGGATGGCACAGGAGCAGGCCGTGTTTCATTCTTTTGTACGTAGGGTCGCTATGTGTCAGCACCAACTTGATGTCACCTAATGACAACAACTCTTGGTCCAAGGACTCTTTATCAACTCTGAAAACTAACACTACAGTCTTTGCTGGGATAGGGGAGGGAAAATGCCTATAAGGCAGATTGGGGAAAGATATGTGAGGATCTGATTGTTTTAAAAACATACTTTAAGCCAATTCTCTTTTTTTCATCCTGTGATTCACCCCTTTTTTGAGAGGTAAATGATGATGCTGGTTCCTGGATCTTTGGAAGCTCTGTTTCACAATTGCTCTCTCTCTCTCTTTTTTTTTTTTTCTGTTCTTCTCATCCTTATACCTTAGGTTTTTAAAAACTTTCCTTTCCTGTTGTTATTGTGGGGTTTCAGCAGAGAGCAAAGGTGAGTGTGAAGCTGTTCCCCTGGAATGGAAAACTACAGTCACCCTTTGTGAGTAAGCATACCTGTACCTAGGGGTCAGAATCATCTCTTACTAGTTTTTCCCAGAGGTCCAGCGTTCACTTTTTATGTGGTCCTTTGCAAGTTTTTTATATTTAGTTTTCTTATATACATTGTTGTTGTTGTTAGCTGCTAATGAGTTGGCTCAGATTCATGGTGACCCCATGTACAACAGAACAAAACATTGCCAGATCCTGCACTATCTTCAAAATCATTGATATGTTCGAGTCCATTGTTGTAGCCACTATGTATTTTGAGTGCCTTCCAACATAGAACGCTCATCTTCCACTATATTGGATAGTATTCTGTTGTGATCCATAGAGTTTTCATTGGCTAATTTTCATAAATAGGTCACCAGGCCTTTCTTCCTAGTCTGTCTGAGTATGGAAGCTCTACTGAAGCCTGTTCACCATGGGAGACCAAATATCATACTTGACCAGTATCTCAAATATCAGTGGCATAGCTTTCAGCATCATAGCAACATACAAGCTACCACAATATGACAAACTGACAGGCAGGTGGTGGTCCTTATATATAATCCATTGCCATCTAGTCGATTCTGACTCATAGCAACCCTATAGGACTGAGCAGAACTGCCTCATAGTGTTTCCAAGGCTGTAATCGTTATGCAAGTAGACCACCACATCTTTTTCCTGTGGAGTGGCTCGTGGGTTCAAACCGCCAGCCTTTCAGTTAGCAGCCAAGTGCTTAACCACTGCATCACTGAGGCTCCTTTTGTAGTAGGGAAAAATCAATATCTATACATCAGGGAGGTCCTTGGTTGGTGCAAATGGTTTGCACTTGACAACTGACCTAAAGGTTGGTGGTTCAAACCACCCAGTAGCACCATGGAAGAAAGGCCTGGCAATCTGATTCCATAAATGTTACAGCCAAGAAAACCATATGGAATAGTTCTACTCTGTAACAGGGGTCACCATGAGTCAGAATTGATGGGACAGCAACAGATTTGGTTTTTGTTATATATCACAGAATCTGGGAGAATCAAATGAGGTAAAGTCTGTACTCCTCTGTGTCTAATCTGCTCCTTTATTAACTCAGAAGTGATTAGATTTAGGATACACCCTACACTGATATGGCCTTATTAACATAACAAAGAAAATCCTATTTCTAAACAGATATAAGGGTTAGTGTTCCTGCATATATTATTGGGGGACATAATTCAATCCGTAACAGCCATCCTCCCTTCTAAGTAATAACTCTGAAGGATGTAATATGATCAGAGGAAGTTAAGAACCTGTAGGAGTGGTTATCACTGCTGATGGTGTAATACGTTGTATTTGGTGAACTTGAAGCTGTCTGCCTGGCATAGGAAAAGGAGGGTAGCTCCTTGAGGGTATTTTCAACTCTTCAGAAAGGGAGAAGAATGTTCTCTTTGTCCTCTTTTTCCATCTCTTTCCAGCTTTATAAACATTTTAACTCTCTGATGAATTTAAATTCCTCAGAAATAAAAATTGTGTTTTAGGCAAATTTATTTCTAAGAGCTTTAGCTTCTAGTTTAATTGCAATAGAACAATGTATAAGTATTAAAAACAATCAGGATTTTCCAAACTAGATGTGGTAGATTAAATTATTGGTCCCAATTCTCCTTTCTCCCTGGTATATAGCAGTATTATACATCCATACTCTTTCACAACTTCATGGTGGGTGGAATGTATTTCCCCAAACCTGGACTTTAGGCTTGGCCATGAGACTTGCTCTGGCCAATGGGATATTAGTGAAGGTAACGCGAGGCAAGCGCTGGAAATTGCTTCTGCTATTGCCCTCGTGTTCTTCTACTGTCATGAGAAGAACATATTACAGGATGTTCTCCTCATACCTCCTAGCTTAATCACTCCAGATGATCAGCAGACTCCCATACTGACATGGAACCAGCTCAGTTGACTGGCAGATGCATAAGTAAGAAATAAATGCTTGTTGTTGCAGCCTGTTGAGTTTTGTGGTAATTTCATATGCACCGTTATTGAAATTATTGCAGACTAAAGCTAATAAACCTCTAAAATGATATACATTTCCAGCTTCTAGCAAGGTTGATAATATAAATTTATCTCTCTAAAGGACTCCCTGTTACATGCGATCAAAGTCCTCTATCGTCCCCGTCATCATTACTGAATGACATTACTGAATGCTGTTCTTATCTAATGTCTTTCTTATTTAATGTCTTCTTTCTCTGCTGATCTCTAAGCTCTATGAGGCCAGTGACTATACCCCAGTGACTGTCATGGTACCTAGCTGTCTTAGTCATCTAGTGCTGCTATAACAGAAATACCACAAGTGGATGGTTTTAATGAAGAGAAGTTTATTTCTTCACAGTCAAAGTAGGCTACAAGTCCAAACTCAGGGTGTCAGCTCCAGGGGAAGTCTTTCTCTCTCTGTCGGCCCTCTCATCAGTGTTCCCCCGGACTAGGAGATTCTCGGTACAGGGATTCCTGTCCAAAGAAAGCGCTCTGCTCCTGGCACTGCTTTCTTGATGGTATGAGGTCCCCCGTCTCACTGCTCATGTCTGTCTTTTATATCTCAAGAGATTGCCTCAAGACACAATCCAGTCTTGTAGATCAGGTCCTGCCTTATTAACACAACTGCCATTAACATCATAGAGGCAAGTTTATAACATACAGGAAAATCACACAGTACCAGGAATCATGGCCTAGCCAAATTGATACACACATTTTTGGGGGGACATAATTCAAACCATGACACTAGTACATAGAAAGCATTCAATTAATGTTAGTCAAATGAATAAAGAAATGAAAGAATAAATTAAAACTAGACCGATAAACCTCCAAAATGCTTGTGAAAGCTATGGATTCTGTCATTAGAAAAGTGAATATAAATATATACATAAAAACTGATATATGAGGAAGCACAAAAGACTCTAAAATCTATGTGATCCTTGGACCAAAAGTTTAGAACCCCTGATTAAGAGCATGTGGAAACATTTTAGACACCAGGGCCTGGAAAGCCCAAATTTTTTCTGTGTTTTTTTTGAAATGAAGGTCTGTATACATTGGCATGGCTCAGTAATTTTCCTGGGGACAGGTTATTTAGTCAGGTGAATCATTCTCCTGGTCATGCTGTGCATCCTTCTGTATGCTATTTCATCTTTTACTCATCAAATAGGCTAATGCTAAGAGTTAGACCAGAAACAAGAGGAAAAGCACTAACAGGTCATTGCTTAAGACCCAGAAGGAAGGATACAATATGATCAGAGAAAGTTGATAACTTATAGGAGTGGCCATCTGTCATGGATTGAATTATGTCCCCCAAAAAGTGTGTGTATCAGTTTGGCTGGGCCATGATTCCAGGTATTGGTTGATTTTCCTATATGTTGTGAATCCTGCCTCTATGATGTTAATGAGGGAGGATGGGCGGCAGTTGTGTTAGTGAGGCAGGACTCAACCTACAAGACTGGATTGTGTCTTGAGGCAATCTCTTGAGATATAAAAGAGAGAAGCGAGCAGAGAGACAAGGGGATCTCATACCACCAAGAAAGCAGTGCCAGGAGCAGAGCACGTCCTTTGAACCCAGCATCTCTGTGCGGAGAAGCTCCTAGTCTGGGGGAAGATTGATGAGAAGGTGGACAGAGAGAGAAAGCCTTCCCCTGGAGCTGAAGCTCTGAATTTGGGCTTTTGGCCTACTTTACTGTGAAGAAATAAATTTGTCTTTGTTAAAGCCATCCACTTGTGGTATTTCTGTTATAGCAGCACTAGATGACTAAGACACCATCATTGCTGATGATGGAATGTGTTTTATTTGGTAACTATGAAGCTGTCTGCATGAAACAGAAAAGGAGGATCACTCTTTGAGGGTATTTGTATCTACACAGAAAGGGGGCAGTATGTTCAGAATTGTTTGATTCTCCATCAAACAGTTTTCAGATTGTACCTCTTTGAGGCAGGCTGTTCCCAGTCACGTTGGGAAAACTGAGGCAGCTCAGCAGACTGCCTGGATTTTTGTTAGGACTATTTGTTGGAATTAAAAAGAAACAAAAACAAACAAAAAACCAGTTGCCATCAAGTCGATATCAACTCATGGCAACCCATGTGTGCAGAGTAGAACTGTACTCCGTAGGGTTTTCATGACTGTGACCTTTTGGAAGCAGATCACCAGGCCTTTCTTCCAAGGTGCCTCTGGGTGGGTGCATCACCCAGGATTTTTTTTGGTTAGAATTCAGTCTTTAAATTTGAACGGGAGGAAATTTCATGTGCAGCCTCATAGAGTTGAGGAGATAATTATCATCTTGGGTGGGATGTGGTTGTTGTGTTGTTGTGTGCTGTCAAGTTGATTCCAACTCATAGCAACATTTTAGGACAGGGTAGACCTGCCTCACAGGGTTTCCTAGGCTGTAAATATTTATGGGAGCAGAAGGCTAGGTCTTTTTTTCCCCACAGAGAGAATGGTGGGTTTTAATTGCCCACGTTTCAGTCAGCAGCTGAGCACTTAACCATTGCACCGCCAGGGTTCCTTGGGATGGTGTTGGGGGGTTGAAATTCAATGAAGAATGAAAAAGTCACAGGCCAGTTATTGCTTTCTCATTCTGAAGCCATCTTTAAATTATGCAATTTTTGGTGAGTCATTTCGCTCTTTCTTTTATAAGTCTCAAAATTACCCAGCTTGTGGTATGGTTTTGCCTTATTATGGCGAGGCCAGTTAGGAGTTTGTCATTTTTAGACCTTCCATTGTGACTCTCAGGATGTCTTCTGCAGGGTGAATGAAGAGACAAGGTAGAGACAAAATAGATGCACAAATGGAAACAGGCAGACATATGGTCTCTTACTAATGGTGCAACCTTGGGCAAGTGACTCCTTCTCTCCAGAAACCGCCTCTCCCATCCCTGGAGATGACAACTCTAATTACTTACTTACTTGTGCCTGTAGAGATGATTCTTGACACCAGAAGTCCATGGGAACTCAGCCGTCTACAGAACAGCAGTGACAGTGACATTCAAACTCATTTGCAATTTTAAGCTAATAGTAGACCAAAAAAGAAACTTCCCCTCTCACCCCAGATACCGGGTGAGGAAGATTCTGGTGTTCGGCTGTCTGTAGGTTTAAGTGTTTTATTTCATTATGAAAGATGGAAATGAAAGCTGCATAGAAAACAGCAGCTTTTATACTGGGGCTAAGCTCATAACCCAAGAAAGCGTCTCCACATTTTAAGTTTCTAAAATGCTTATATTTTCTCTCTGTAAAAATTCTACAAATGTTTTACATAATAATTCTTCATTTAAATTCTCTGCTTCACCTAGCAACACAATGAGCAACAAATTATCCATCAGTCAATTATCTAGGTAACTGAGGAATAAATTGTAGCACTTCAACTTAAAATAATTAGAACTATTTCCTGGAAATCTTTTTTTTTTTTTTTGTTTTTGAATGTATCAAATGCTCTTCTGCCTTATTGGAGAGACTATGTGGAATACAAGTTAGTTTTCCTGAATACCCAAGCATTATTCTCCGGGTCATAATTATCACAATGAGTAGTCAGATGGTATGATTTTCTTCTACCTTCTTTGCTGATTGTCTATCAGCACCCCCCAAAATTTTTTTCCCTCCATGTGAACTTTCCTAGTTAGTTTCCTATGTTTAGGTAAGCGCCTATTGTTGAACGGCATGTAAATTAAGAGTCGATAGGATCTGAATTAAGATCCAAGGAATTTGATGGTAAGAAAAAGAAATTTAGAATACTGAATCATTGTCTGTGAGACCTTTATTATTTACTTCTTCGTTTTTAAACAATCATTATCTGGATATATATTCGTTTCATATGCATACATATACCCCTATATGTTTGTATACATATACATATGTGAACAGACGTGTGCATGTGCCTGTCTGCGTGTGTATGTGTGTTGGGCTTCAACATGGCATAATGGAAGAAGAGGAGCATGGTCATTTTATCATCAGACAAACCTTGACCAAACCCCAATAATAGTCCACTTAGGATTGTGTGACCTTGTAAAATTTTCATATTCTCCCTTTGCCTCATTAGCTTAATAGAAATAAGAATATTTACTTTATATACCTAGGACAAGCCATGAAACATGTAATTTTAAAAATACTAATTCCTTTTCTTCCTTTCTTTATAAAGATACATAATCTAGTCTTTTCACTCTGTATTGTTATACTCACTGCTACTGAAAATACTGAACTTGTTTGCTATTATAACTAAAAGTGGCTGGAAGAGATTTATTTAATTCAACTATTTTTTGCCAGTTGGTTTGTTTGGACTAGGTAATCCAGAAATTATAAATACATTACTGTATTAATAATTTAAATACAGTAATTAAATTGTAAATACATATGTCACTTTTTTTCCTCCCATACTTGATAAAGGTTCTCTTTTCCACTGAGCTTTCACGAAGCCTCAGAATCCTTCTCAACACAGTGTTATTAGCGTATACTATCAATTTACCAGAACTGGCACATAAGCTAAAACCTACTGTCCATACTTGATTTAGTTAGTAGAAAGATAATTTCCTCAGTCATAGTAATTTTCACTGGTGTAAAAGTTGGTGAATTGAGAACCAGTCGAAAGGGGTCCCCCTAATGTGTTGTTGTTGTTACTTGGGATGAGTTGACTCTGACTCATGGTGGCTCCATGTAAAACAGAAGGAAATGCTGCCCGGTCCCACACCATCCTCATAATTGCCAGCCTGCTTTAGTCCATTGTTGCCTTTCAATGCAGGGGATACAGCTTCCAGCACTACATCAGACAATATTCTATTGTGATCTATAAGGTTTTCACTGGCTAATTTTTGGAAGTAGATCACCAGACCTTTCTTCCTAGTCCATCATAGTCTGGAAGCTCCACTGAAACCTGTCCAGCATGGTTAGCCATGCTGGTATTTGAAATTCCAGTGACATAGCTTCCAGCATCGTATCAACACACAAGCCACTGCAGTACAACAAACTGACAGACGGGTGGTGCCACTAGCGTGTTAGTGGGTAATAATGAAATAGGATCTGTTTGTAACAGAAATATTCAGTTGCAGAAGGAGCACAGTGAAGGTCTGATGAACATTCCTCATTACTCCAGCCAGCATCCTTGGTCATGATGCCAAGAAAACAAGCTTACTCAGCCTCGCCACTGGTGCCAATTCTATCAACTGTTCTCATCAACCCTCAGTGTGAATGACAGCCCTGATTTAATGCTCATCTCACAATGTGAATGTCTTTTTGCTGTCCTCTCACTGCAGAAATACATTGTTCATCTTTCAGTCTAGTCTAGTAAGCATATATTAAGCACCTGCTCTGTTCCAAGCATGCAACTGATGCTAGATAACTAAGGCATCTCTGCTGTCAAGGTGCTCATAGGCAGATGGAGATACCCACATGTTAACATATCAACGCTATCCACTATGGTAGGTTCCATAATAGAGGAAAAGCACATTCACTTATTCCTCTATAAGCTCATCCCCCCTAGAACTCAATAGATATAGAGATGGCCTGATTTCCTACCTAGAGTGAACTTAAAAGTCTAAATGTGAGATGTCATCAACTAGTAATGTGTGTGCGTGTTGTTATTGTTAGGTGCCATTGAGTCAGTTCCAACTCATAGTGGTCCTATGTACAACAGAACGAAACACTGCCTGGTCCTCTGCCATCCTTACAATCATTGCTACGCTTGCTAAAAACAAGTAATCTTCACTAGCATCACTCACTTTATAAAGTCAATCACTCCTGGAGGCTAAAGATTCTCTAGGATCTGCAATGTGCCATAGCAGATACTATTTCTGTAGCTCATTCTTTTGGAATAATCTTCAAATTTATTTGGCAAGCCTATTATTTCCAGGAGGCAAGCTAAGCACTGGGGATACAGAGGGAAAATGATCTATGACTGCCTGAGCAGATCACAGTCCAAGTGGTAGCCAACAGGTAAGTAAGTAATTAGCATAAAATGGAGGCAGTAGGAAGCCATGGCATTTGGGTTGATACGGGATGGATGATCGGAACTCATCAGGTAAAGTAACGTGATAAGGCATTCCAGGAGGAGTTTCAGGAAAGGAAAGAGCAGGTTGGCAAGCATTGGAGCAATGTATAAATTAACAGGCAGGTGAGTAATCTGCTGTGTTAGAATTTAGGTGGTAGGAAGGAGGGAAAAGATAGGATGATGGAGGAATGATTCCAAATGAGATGGAACTAAGTCTCAAATCATAAGGAGTTTTGAAGTTCATGTCAAAGACTTTAATTTCAACCGTAGGTAAGGTAGTACTCAAAACATTTAAGGAAGAGAATGAGATAATACTAATGGTCAGCGTTTGAGCTTGTGAGGTATTGCTTCAGTCCATTCTCATAAAATTACCTAAATTACCACTTCTAATATTATCCCCATTTTTACAGGTTGCAAAACTGAGGCTTCAGGAGGTTAAAAAATTGTTTTTAAATTATGCAAATAGTGATTGTCAGAGCTAGGACATGAACAAGTTTGCCTGTGAGTTCTGAAACTGTGGCATAGAGGAAGAAACAAGTAGACATTTTAAGGGGAATTTGCAATATTTCAGGCAAGGAATGAGGAGAACTGGCACCAGGACAGTGGCAGTGGGGATGAGAAAAAGAATGTGATGAGGTGTATTTCAAGATAGACACTGCTTCTGTGCCATTGTAGAGACACTAAGGAATAACAACCTCATTATTTTAAGTTCACTTTTTTTTTTTTTTATTTTAAAGTGCTGTCACCAACTAGAACACCTGTTTGGGTACTTGCAAATACAGCGTTCAGGAACAAAAATTTGTACCCACTAAAGAAAGTTAAAATAAAAATATTGGAGCTAAATCCTACAGCAGAGTTCCAAAATGTTCTTAAGAAATCTCAATGTCATTGGGATGATGTATGGTCTCTTAAGTACAGTCATTTCTCAATCACTTTTTTTTCATTCAATAGTCACTTATTGAGAGCCTAGTTTATTTCATACACTGTGCAAGGTGATGAGGGTGTACTAATTGCCATAAAGTGGGCTCCAGCTCATGGCAACCCCATCTGTTTCTCAGTAGAACTGCGCTCGGTAGGGTTTTCAATGGCTGTGATCTTTCAGAAGTAGATCACTAGGTCTTTCTTCTGAGATGCCTCTGGGTGGATTCGAACTGCCAACCTTTTGATTAGGATTCAAGTGCTTAACCTTTTGCGCCACCCAGAAATGGTGGGGATATGTTGTTGTGAGTTCCTGTCAAGTCAGTTCTGACTCATGGAGACCCCATGTGTGCAGAGTAGAACTACTCCACAGTGTTTTCAAGGCTGTGACCTTTTGGAAGCAAATCACCAGGCCCGTTTTCCAAGGTACCTTTGGGTGGGTTTGAATCGCCAACCTTTTGGTTAGTAGTCCAGCATATAGCCGCTTGTGCCACCCAGGGATGCCTATGGGAATATAGTGATGGGGAATATTGTTTGGCAAGGTCCAAACTGTGGTGAATCTTGTGCCTCAATATATAAGCTCTTCACATTACTTAGAAAGTAAAAGTAAAGTAGCAATTCTTATTGGGGTGTGTAGGTGTGATGTCTTTGTTAAAATATTTGTTGAAATCATTCTCTTCATACTTTGTATACACACCTCATACTCCAGGCAATGTTAATACTAGATGAAAGGTCTTCATGATGTATTTTGCACATTTATCAAAGAACAGATTGCAGCAAAAGACTCTGCTTCAGTGACAATAGCTTTGATTAACACCTATCAAAATAGAACCATCATTTGCTCACTTAAGCATTTGTTAAATAACCCAGTCTGCTACTGAATTAGAAGCCAGATGCCTCTATCTCCATGCGTGCTGAGAGGGCAGTTCTCACCACCCTCTTCTGCCCCCAGCTATATGAATGTCCCTCACCTACAGGATGTCTCAGGCCCGTTCCAACTAGAAGTTCTAGGATTCTGTAGATTTAGGTGTTTTCTCTGGAGTGACCCTTGGCATTTCAGCTGTACTGTTCCATGAACCTCAAAAGTCAAAGATCTAGTAATGGTACCCACCAGAATGGTACCTACTAGAAGTGATATTGTGATAAACTTGTATCACTCCAAGCTAACTGCTACATCATCTGCAAATGACAATCAATATGATGGAAGAGTCCAACCTCACAGGATCCCATGACAAGTGGTCCTCTAGCCCTAATTACCTTGGAAACTGGGAACTCACTAAAGCAGCCATTTTTAGAAGAGTTGTAATTATTAGGATCTGATTCCTTATATTTGACTAAGGTTTGTCTCTCTGTAATTTTCATTCTGCTTTTGCTCTCTGCAGCCAGACAGAATAAGTTCATCATGACTAAATGACAGCCCTCTTGTGTCTGTATCAGGTGTTCTTTTACCTGGATTAAGCATCTAGATTTCCTGCTGTTCTTCAGGTGACAACATTTCCAGATCCCCTGATTACCCTGAGCACTTTCTTCCCTACTCATTCCAAGTTTTCAATATTCCTCTTTAAAATATGAACTGAACTCAATATCCTAAAAGAAATTTGACCAGTAAAAATTACATGGTAATATTAATTCTTTACCTTTCTATTAAGGAAATCTAAAATGCCCTTCACTTTTATCTGACAGCCATACTGATAGTTCCTAATAAAGAAAATGGTTGCTTCAAGGCCTTTGCACTTGCTATTCTGTCAGAAAAGATCTTTCCTCAGATATTCATGTGGTTCACTCCTCATTTCATTCAATTCAGATGTCACCTTCTCAGCCACCCTAACTGTGATAGTGTCCCCCCTTTACTCTCCCTGCTTACATGGCTTTATTTATTTATTTCAAGGAACTATCTACCCCTGACATGTAATTATTTCATATATTTATTATCTGTTTCCCTCATCAGATGGATGTCCCATGAGGGAAGAGACTGTTTTGTTCTCTGCTGCATCTGTATAGAATGAAGAATATAGAAGCCACTCAGCAAATATTTGTAGACTAAGTGAATATTGGGTACATGGTCAACTACAATTTCTAGAACTTTTTCTCATAAAATGCTGCTTGACTGAGTCTTTGCCAATTTGGCAATTAACTTTTTTCTAATTAAAAACTAGCTCACATTTATTGTCAAATACTTAGACAATACAGAAAAGCAAAAAGAAAAATAAAACTATTCAAATTCCTTTATGCCTACTTAACATTTTTGACATATAAACTTTTAGACTTTTATCCATAAATATATATATATTCTTTTACTTAAATGAGATAATAATTTACGTGTTTTTAACCTGAATTATTTTTACTGAATATTTGCCCTTGCCAGAAATTTTCTTACTAAATTAAACCATATAATGTTTCACTATGTAGATATACCATAATTTAACACAACTTACTTAACCAATCGCCAGTTATTAGACATGTAGGTTATTTTCAATACGTTGTAAATGTAAAAGTATTGCAACAGCGTGGTAGCTAAATTTCTGGGAAACCCATAATTACTTGCTTGGTATAAGAAAATGACTTTGTATATCAGAGTATAAAATGTATAGTATTTCTGACAGCTATTAAAAATAGATACATTTAAAATTTTAATATTTGGTGAGAAGGAGCCCTGGTGGGGCAGTGGTTAAGATCTCGGCTTCTAACAGAAAGGTCAGCAGTTCAAACCCAGCAGCCAGTCCATGGGAGAAAGGTGTGGCAATATGCTCCTGTAAAGATTACAGTCATAGAAACCCTATGCGGCATTCGACTCTGTCCTACAGGGTCTGTGAGTTGGAATCTACTTGACAACAATGGGTTTTTTGTTAGTTTGTTTTAGTGTGAGTAAGGGAGTTTTTGCAAGTGTGGGAAAGGAGATGTCAGCACATAGCTGGTAACAGCGTAAACTGGTATCATATTTCTGGAATATGATTTTTTACATGTCAGAATTTCCAACTTTTTTTCCTTGGATTAAAAGAAAAAAATCAAATACACACCTTTTTTTTTCCCCAAAAGTTTTGTTTCTTCCTTCTGTCCTGTAGAAAAAAAATTTTTTTTGAATCTTGAGTAATCTGTACCCAACATAAAAACCATTCCGCTTGGCAAATTTGATGAGTACATCTTCTAAGTCATTATTCCTGGTGGATAGATTATAGAATAAAGAGTAAAATAAAACAACCAAAATCAAACTCGTTGCCATTGAGTCAATTCCATTTCATAGTGATCCTATAGGACAAAGTAGAACTGCCCCATAGAGTTTCCAAGGCTGTAATCTTTATAAAAGCAGATTGCCACATCTCTCTCCCACAGTGTGACTGGTAGGTTCAAACCGTTGACCTTTTGGTTAGCAGCTGAGTGCTTAACCACTGTGCCACCAGGGCTCCTTAAAGACTGAAATAGGGTATGTCAAATACAGGATAATGTTGTAGACTATTAAGGGCCTTGTTAAAATTTTGTTGTTTCGTTTCAATGGAGACCCATAGGGAGAAATGAAACAACTTTTAGTAGAGAGTAACCCTTTAGTTACCAAATTTTTATTTTTTTTAAAAATTGTTTTGGTGGCGTGTGTTTTCAGTATTGGAATGCATGCTTACTAATTGAGTGGGTTTAAATTTTTGGTTGGTAATACGGATTTTGGGAAATATGATCTGGTAATACAATCCACCAATGAGGCTAGTGGCACTCTGGTGCCATGGATCTGTGGTATGACAATATCCCAATGAGATCTATACTAACAATTTATTGCAGGTGCCTTTCCATTAGGTTACATGGGGAACCTCTGGTTTTACAAATATAACACAGAAAAACCAGACAAACCTATTAGGACTCCCTAACTATCACATAGGAAAGCTGTAATTATGCTTGCAAGCCTTATCTCACAGAAATAGAGAAAAAAGGCAAAAGTTGACAAAGCTAACTCATTCAGGAAGCATCACCTAATAGAATGTTCAATCTACACAACAGTGAGGCTCCAACTACAGTCTGCTGAGCGTCACTCATTTCAAAACGAACCCATCTTGACGCTAAATGTGTTAGAACCAGAATAAAGTATTACCTAGGAGGTCCAGAGGCATAAAAAGTGGCCAGTGTACTGTTATACCAATGGTAATGAAAGGGGTAAGGAGAAGAAAAAGAACCTGTAAAAGAATTAAAATGAAATATAAAGAAAGGCTAAACAGTGTAAAATGATCTCTTCCATAGATGAGCAGTCTCCCGGTATGGTTCCATATTCAAGCACCCTCACTGACATTCTTACGTCAGGTCTTGGGCTGCTGAAGGGCTAGCATGAGGCAAAAGCTGATCTCTATCTCCACTAGGACAGAAGAAAACACTCAAATCAAAGATCAGGTGTGTGCTAAGAAAGACTCCTTCACAGTAAGGAAGTTTAAGTATTGGAATATTCTGGTAGTGAAGGTGAAAAAGTCTTCTATTATCTTTAAGAAATTAAATGAAGTCGTAATAGTTATTACTGCATAACTGTTTTAGTTTCTTAGTGCTGCTGTAACACAAATACCACAGCTGGGTGGCTTTAAAGAATAGACATTTATTTTCTTGCAGTTCTGGAGGCTAGAAGTCTGAATTCAGGGCATAGCTTTAGGGAGAGGCCCTTTCTTGTCTATTTCAACTCCTAGACAAAAAAGAAAAAACCAAACCTGTTGCTGTTGAGTGGATTCCAACTCATAGCAACCCTCTAGGACAGAGTAGAGCTGCCCCACAGAATTTCCAAGGAGTGCCTGGTGAACTTGAACTGCTGACCTCTTTGTTAGCAGCTGTAGCTCTTAACCACTACACCACCAGGGTTTCCCAGCTCCTAGCAGCTCCAGGAAACCCTGGTGGTATAGTGGTTAAGTGCTATGGCTGCTAACCAAACAGTTGGTGGTTTGAATCCACCAGGCGCTCCTTGGAAACTCTATGGGGCAGTTCTACTCTGTCCTAGAGGGTCACTGTGAGTTGGAATTGACTTGATGGCAATGGGTTTTTTTTTTTTTTTCTCAGTAGCTTCCAGCAATCCTGGGAGTCCCTAGGTTTGCAGATGCATCTGTCTCCTAGTCTGTCTTCCTCTTCCCTTTGTGTCTATGTATTTGTGTCTGATCTGGTCTTTTTATAACTCAGAAGAGATTAGGTTTAGGACACACCCTACACTAGCATGGCCTTGTTAACATAACAAAGAAAACCCTATTTGTAAACAAGATTACATCCACAGGCTAGGATTCCAACATGTTTTATTGCACCACAATTCAATTCATAAAAACAACCACACTTCTTCTGCCCACCCCACCACCAACACCAAAAAACATAGTGCCTTAAAACAACAATTTGTTATTTCTTAGGGTCTACAGATCAGCCGGGAAGTTCTGTTGATCTGGATCAGGCCCAGCTCATATTGATTAGTGTGGTAGACTGAGTAATGTCCCCCAAATATGTCCACATTCTAAACCCCAGAACCTGTGAATGTTACCTTATATGGCAAAGAGACTTTGCAGATGCTATTAAGTTCAGGATCCTGCGAAGGGGAGATTATCCTGGAGTATTGGGGCAGGCCCAGTGTAATCTCAACAGTCCTTAAAAGAGAGGAATCATAGTCAGAGGAGAAGGTGATGACAGAAGCAGAGGTTGGGGTGGTGCACTTTGAAGATGGAGGAAGGGACCACAAGTCAAAGAATGCAGGCTGCCACTAGAAGCTGAAAAAGGCAGGGAGACAAATGCTCCCCTCAGGGCTTCCAGAAAGAACCAGCACTCCTGACACCTTGACTTTAGTCCAGTAAAATTGATTTCAGACTTCTTACCTCCAGAAATGTAAAAGAAGAAATTTCCTGTTGTTTGAAGTCACTAATTTTGTGTCAATTTGTTACAGTAGCAATAGGAAGCTAGTACAATTAGGCTTGCTCATACATCTGCAGAGAGCCCACGGGTTTAATTGGGGGCTTACTAGTCGAGGACAGCCTATGCTGAGATGATTCTGTTCTCCTGCCTGTGCTCTCTCAGCAGCAATCTAGCTCAGGCTTGTCCTCAGGGAGGAGGCAAAGGTGAAAGAGAGGAAGCAAAAGAACGCAAGCAATTTTGCAAGCCTCTGGGTACATCATTTGCTAATGTCCCATTGTCTAAGGCAAGTGAATATCCAAGCCAGTCAGTGTGGGCATCAACTACGAAAAGACATGGGTGCAGAAATGTGTGAAAAAATAAAACCATTCATGTTTTATAGTCATCTATGTGAAAGTGTCCAGAAAAATCTCTGAATCCTAAGAAGCTCCCAGTAGTTACTAACCATCTCTGAGTTGATGGGAACAGTGTGTCTTGACGGCTTATGCGTAGTCACACTTGAAAGCAGAATGATTGTTTGAAGTGTCATCCAAGTTTATGACTTCTTGACAATATACCTGGAAAGCAATTTTTCTTTTTTTTTTTTAATTGTACTTCTGGTGAAGGCTTACAGAACAAATACTTTCTTATGAAACAGAAGTACACATATTGTTTTATAACATTGGTTAACAACCCCACAACATATCAACCCTCTAACTTCTCAACCTCTTTTTTTTTTTTT
>NW_004443970.1:13313197-13314882 GCF_000243295.1 Trichechus manatus latirostris
CAGTCAATATCAAATCAAATACAGAGGCAATCCATGATGGCTTCAACAAGCTCCCAAAAGAAAGAATCTAGAAATTTTCCAGAGGAGGAAAATTTCTTAGAATTACCGGAGGCAGAATACAAAAGATTAATATACAGAACTCTTCAAGAAATTAGGAAGGAAATTGAGCAAAACACAGAACACACAACAGAGGGGATTAAAAAGATTATAGAAGAGCATAATGACAAATTTAACAGGATGCAAGAATTCACAGAGAGACAGCAATCAGAAATCCAGAAGATTAACAGTAAAATTTAGAATTAGACAATGGAAAGTCATAGAAGCAGAACTGAGGCAATGGAAGTCAGAATTAGTGAGATTGAAGACAAAGCACTTGACACCAATTTATCTGAGAATAAATCAGATAAAAGGATTAAAAAAAAATGAAGAAACCCTTAGAATTATGTGGGACTCTATCAAGAGGAATAACTTACGAGTGATTGTAGTACCAGATCAGGGGGTGATAACAGAAAATACAGAGAGAATTGTTGAACATTTGTTGGCAGAAAACTTCCCTGATAACATGAAAGATGACAAGATGTCTATCCAAGGTGCTCATCGAAACCCACATAAGGTAGATCTCAAAAGAAAGTCACCAAGACATATTATAATCAAACTTGCCAAAACCAAAGATAGAGAATTTTAAGAGCAGTTAGGTATAAACAAAAAGTCATCTACAAAGGGAAGTCAATAAGAATAAGCTCGGACTACTCAGCAGAAACCATGCAGGCAAGAAGGCAATGGGATGATATATATAAAGCCTTGAAGGAAGAAAACTGCCAGCCAAGAATTCCATATCCAGCAAAACTGTCTCTCAAATATGATGACAAAATTAGGACATTTCCAGATAAACAGAAGTTTAGAGAATTTGCAAAAATCAAACCAAAATTACAAGAAATACTAAAAGGAGTCCTCTGGTTAGAAAATCAGTAACATCAGATAATAACCCAAGACTAGAACACAAGACAGAGCAACCAGATATCAACCCAGACAGGGAAACCATGAAAGTAAATCAAAGGTAAAACACTGAAAATAGGGAAAGAGATGTCAATATGTAAAAGATGACAACACTAAAACAAAAAAGAGGGACTTAAAAAATGTAGACATAGATTTTTCATATGGAGAGGAAGTCCAGGCAATATAAAGAAATAAAAGACAGCTATAAACTTAGAAAAATAGGGGTAAATATTAAGGTAACCACAAAGGAAACTAACAATCCTACAAGCCAAAACAAAAACTAGACAAATATAAAAACTCAGCAAACACAAAATCAACAACAGTGAAAAAGATGAAAAGAAAATACATAAAGAAAAATGACTTAGCACAGAAAATTAAGGGGAACAAAGAAACTGTGAACAACACACAAAAAAAGACATCAAAATGACAGCACTAAACTCATACCTATCAATAATTATACTGAATATAAATGAACTAAATGCACCAATAAAGAGAGAGTGGTGGATTGGATAAAAAAACACGATCTGTCTATATGCTGCCTACAGGAGACACACCTTAGATTTAAAGACACAAAGAAACTAAAACTGAAAGAATGGAAAAAATATATCAAGCAAACAACACTCAAAAAAGAGCATGAGTGGCAATATTAATCTCTGACAAAATACACTTTAAAATCCACCACAAAGGAT
>NW_004443970.1:13315745-13318529 GCF_000243295.1 Trichechus manatus latirostris
TAAATAAACCCATAACAAAGAAGAGATTGAAAAGGTAATTAAAAAACTCCCAACAAAAAAAGCCGTGGCCTGGACCGCTTCACAGGAGATTTCTACCAAACTCTCACAGAAAAGTTAACACCCCTACTTCTAAAGGTATTTCAGAGCATAGAAAAGGATGGAATACTCCCAAACTCATTCTATGAAGCCAGCATAACCCTGACACCAAAACCAGGTAAAGACACCACAAAAAAAGAAAATTACAGACAAATATCCCTCATGAGCATCGATGCAAAAATACTCAACAATCTTCTAGCCAATAGAATTCAGCAACATATTAAACAAATAATTCACCATTGACAAGGACGCCCTTTATCACCACTCTTATTCAACATTGTGCTGGAGGTCCTAGCCAGAGTAATTAGGCTAGAAAAAGAAAGAAAGTGCATCCAAAATGGTAGGGTAGAAATCGAAGGATCTCTATTTGCAGATGATATGATCTTATACACAGAAAACCCTGAAGAATCCATAAGAAAACTACTGGAACTAATAGAAGATTTCAGCAAAGTTTCAGGATCCAAGATAAACATACAAAAATCAGTTGGATTCCTTTACCCCAACAGAGAGAACCTCGAAGAGGAAATCACCAAATCAATACCATTTACAATAGCTCCCAGTAAGATAAAATACTTAGGAATAAATCTAACCAGAGACGTAAAAGATCTATACAATGAAAACTACAAGACACTACTGTAAGAAACCAAAAGAGACCTGCGTAAGAAACCAAAAGACATACCTTGCTCGTGGATAGGTAGACTCAACATTGTGAAAATGTCAATTCTACCCAAAGCGATCTACAGGTACAATGCAATCCCAACCCAAATTCCACCACCATTTTTTAATGAGATGGAGAAACAAATCACCAACTCCATATGGAAAGGGAAGAGACCCCAAATAAGTAAAGCATTACTCAAGAAGAAGAACAAAGTGGGAGACCTTACACTACCTGATTTTAGAACCTATTATACCGCCACTGTAGTCAAACAGCCTAGTACTGGGACAACAACAGATGCATAGACCAGTGGAGCAGAACTGAGAATCCAGAAGTAAATTCATCCACCTATGAGCACCTGATATTTGACAAAGGCCCAAATTCCATTAATTGGGGAAAAAGACAGTCTTTTTAACAAATGGTGCTGGTATAACTGGATATCCATCTGCAAAAAACTGAAACCAGACCCATACCTCACACCATGCACAAAAACTAACTCAAAATGGATCAGAGACTTAATATAAAACAAAAACGATAAAGATCATGGAAGAAAAAATACGGAAAATGCTAGGAGCGCTAATACATGGCATAAACAGAATACCAACCATAAGGTCCAATGCACAAGCACCAGAAGAGAGACTAGATAACTGCGAGCTACTGAAAATCAAACACTTATCAAAAGACTTCATCAAAAGAGTAAGAAGACAGACTGGGAAAAAATTTTTGGCTACAACAAATCCAATCAGCATCTAACCTCTAAAATCTACAAGATACTGCAAAACCTCAACAACAAAGAGACAAATAACCCACTTTAAAAATGGGCAAAGGATATGAGCAGGCACTTCACCAAAGAAGATATTCAGGTAGCTAACAGACACATGAAGAAATGCTCAGGATCGTTAGCCATTAGAGAAATGCAGATCAAAACTACAATGAGATATCATCTCACCCCAACAAGGCTAGCATGAATCCAAAAAACACAAAATAATAAATGCTCGAGAGGTTGTGGAGAGACTGGAACCTATACACTGTTGGTGGGAATGTAAAATGGTACAACCACTTTGGAAATCGATTTGGCACTTCCTTAAAAAGCTAGAGATTGAAGTACCATATGATCCAGCTATCCTGCTCCTTGGAATTTATCCTAGAGAAATAAGAGCCATCACACGAATAGATACATGCACACCTATGTTCATTGCAGCACTGTTCAAAATAGCAAAAAGATGGAAACAACCTATGTGCCCATCAAGGGACTAATGGATAAATTATAGCATATCCACACAATGGAATAGTACACAATGATAAAGAACAATGATGAAGCCGTGAAACATGTTATAACATAGAGGAATCTGGAAGTCATTAGGCTGAGCTAATTGAGTCAGTCACAGAAGGACAAATATTGTATAAGACCACTATTATAAAAACTCAAGAAAAGGTTTAAACACAGAAGAAAACATTCTTTCATGGTTACGAGGGTGGGGAGGGAGGGTGAGTGTTATTTACTAACTAGATAGTAGATAAGAATTATCTTACGTGAAGGCAAGGACAGCACACACTACAGGGGAAGTCAGCACAACTGGACTAAACCAAAGCTAAGAAGTTTTCTGAATACAATCAAACACTATGAGGAACAGAGTAGCAGGAGTAGGGATCTGGGGACCGTGCTTTCAGGGGACATCTAGATCAATTGGCATAACAAAGCTTATTAAGAAAATGTTCTGCATCCTACTTTGGTGTATGGTGTCTGGGGTCTTCAAAGCTTGCAAGCAGCCATTTAAGATGCATCAGTTGGTCCCAACCACCTGGAGTAAAGGAGAATGAATAACACAGAAGACACAAGTGAGTATTAGCCCAAGAGACAGAAAGGGCCACATAAACCAGAGACTTCATT
The DNA here is from genome assembly GCF_000243295.1 of Trichechus manatus latirostris. Taxonomy (NCBI): domain Eukaryota; kingdom Metazoa; phylum Chordata; class Mammalia; order Sirenia; family Trichechidae; genus Trichechus; species Trichechus manatus. The sequence continues at coordinate 13,318,388 of NW_004443970.1, forward strand.
AGTCTGAGACCAGAAGAACTAGATGGTGCCCGGCTACCACCAATGACCGCCCTGACAGGAAACACAATAGAGAGTCCCTGATGGAGCAGGAGAAAAGTAGGGTGCAGAACTCAAATTCTAGTAAGAAGATCAGACTTAATGG
>NW_004443970.1:13318711-13345953 GCF_000243295.1 Trichechus manatus latirostris
CTGTCCAGAGGTGAGATGGGAAGGCAGAGAAGTTTAGGAGCTGGTTGCGTGGACATGGGGACTCAAGGGTGGAAAGTAGGAGTGTGCTGTCATAGTATGGGGAGAGCAGTTAGAGTCACATAGCAATGTATGTATAAATTTTTGTATGGGAAAAATAAATAACAATACAACACTAAAAAAAAAAAATAAACATTACAGCCTTGGAAGCCCTATAGGGCTGTTCTACTCAGTCTTATAAGTTTGCTGTGAGTCAGAATCTACTCAGTGGCAAAAGGATGGATCTTTGTTTTTGTTTTGGTGATCTTTTGGAAGTAGATCACCAGGCCTTTCTTCAAATGTGCCTCTGCATGGATCAAACCACCAACCTTTCGTTTAATAGCTAAGCGCTTAATCATTTGTGCCACAAAGGGACTCCAAATTATGTTAGTAGACAAGAAGGAAAGATATAGCTACTTAAAAATACCATTAAATGCACTCTCTTCAACTTCACATAAACTATTATATGTAGATCTAGACAGTGGGCAACATCTGCTAAGAATATATTCAGTATAAATAAATGTAGAATTCCACAGTAGATGAAAGAAAACCAAAAGATCTATAAATAAAGTGTCTGAAAAACAATGTGTCTAGAAGAGCCAAGGAGATAGTCGTTAACTAAACATAAACTTTTTGTTCATTCCCCAGCACCAATGCAAAAACAAGCCATTCTTGGGGAGGTATGTATGTGTGTGTGCAATGTGGAGGATATTGCTTTCCTTGCTGTTGGGTTTTAGTTCAAGATTGGGTGAATTTGACTAGATCACACAGTCATTATAAATCTAGAGTTTGTGAAACTGTCAAACAAGGGGAGACATACAGTAAGTCATCAAGTCCTCTGAGACGTGAAAGAATTGCTTTGAACCTGCCCCAGTCTGACATCTGTAGTTGTGGGTGTTTGTGCAGTAAATAGGACCTCCTCTTCTCTCTCCACTTGGGCATGATAATGACAGTTAAAATAAGCCCGTTACTCTCCTTTATCCCGACAAAAATCCCTGTGGGAGTCAGGATACATATACTGTTCCCATTTTGTTGTTGTTCTTGTTAGTTGCCATTGAGTCAATTCCGGTTCATGGTGACCCCATGTGTGCAGAGTAGAACTGCTCGGTAGGATTTTCAAGGCTGTGACCTTAGGGAAGCTGATCACTGGGTCTTTCTTCCAAGGCATCACTGGGTGGGTTCGAACCACCAACCTTCTGGCTAGTAATTGAGCACTTAACTGTTTGTGCTACTCAGGGAGGAAGTGGAAGATGCGATGAGATTAAGTGACTTGCTCAAGGTGCATAGCTAGTTGGGGCTCTTCCCAACCGAAGATCAATGCTTTCCTTCTTACAGCTTACTCTGTGTCTCTATAGGAATTTAGAGTCGCCATTATCCCATTCCTTTCCCAGGCACACAGACTGGCTTCCCTGTCCCCTTTGAGGGAGAGAAGTGAAGGTACAAGAGAAGATCAAGCAAGAAATCATTGAATAAAAATATTGAAAAAAGAAAACAAATTCAAAGTAGGAAACTTTACAAGAATTGAAAATATGTGGCCTGAGAGTCAGATGTATTTGTTTGACCATTTCCTTTGATATGCACAATATTTTGAAGCATAGTTTAATAGGCAGCTGTAATGTTTATTGCAGCACAAGCAGATTAGCATTCGTAGTTTAAAACTCAACATTTTCAAGCATTTATGTTGCTTGCTGGTCCTTTGTACAGATTTGCTGATGCAGCTCCTGAATAGGAAAATCAATTAATAAACTTGACCATGAATTTTAGAGAGTAGGTCAAGAACAATGTATGCTCTCAGAGCACAAGAGGTTGACTGGTTCTTGTGACCAGTTTGCTTGGTCAGGTGGTCTGTGAGTGGCTGAGTGGAATGGAAAATGAAGTCAGAGTAAGCCCACGATGTTCATGTGAAGTCTGAAGCCCCAGAGCCTGTGTAGAGCAGTCGCTGAGCCTGAGTGAGGTCAGGGGGTGTTTGGTGCACACTCTCATCTCCCTAGAGGGATCGGCACTGTTGCAAACACAGTGTGTTCCCTGACAACTGGCTCTGGGAGGAGAAAATGTCATCCAGAAATAGGAGACTGTGCTGATCACCAAAGCCCGTAAGTAGCACTCACAAAAACTTACTGATACATTGGATTCAATCTTACTTATATCTCAGCTTTGGAGACCTGAGATACCAGTTAACCCAATCCTAGAAAACAAGGAAAAAAAAAAACATTCCACTTAGCCAAAAGTAGAGTCTTTCTACTCTTAACCACCCACATTTCCCAGACTCTACCTTAACATTCTCCAGAATGGTTTTTGTAGATATTTTACAAAAAAGAATAATTGGATTCACCAGGATCCACTGGATCTACACACTTTACACTGAATGCCATCTCCTCCTAAGTCATGGTATCTTCTACCCCTCCTAATCACATTATTCCCAATAATGGCAATTGCCTAAGCAACTAGTTAAATGGTTATCCCTGTTTTACAGGAAACCGAGGCAAAAAGAGATGAGGTGAAGTATCCATGCTTACACAGATAGTAAGTTATAAGAGTGGGATTTAAATCTGAATTATCTGTTTCTAGAGCTTTTAAACTTAAGAGCTGAACAGAAGATTTCAAAAGGCAGCTCATGAAGACAAAGTAAAGTATTATAATGACCTGTGCAAAGACCTGGAGATAGAAAACCAAAAGGGAAGAACACGTTTGGCATTTCTCAAGCTGCAAAAACTTAAGAAAAAGTTCAAGCCTCGAGTTGCAATAGTGAAGGATTCTATGGGGAAAATATTAAATGACGCAGGAAGTGCCAAAAGAACATGAAAGGAATACACAGAGTCACTGTACTAAAAAGAATTGGTTGATTATAAAGAGAATGTTCTACATTCTACCTTGGTGAGTAGCGTCTGGGGTCTTAAATGCCTGTGAGCAGCCATCTAAGATACTCCACCGGTCTCACCCCTTCGGACATGAGAATGAAGAGAACAGGATACAAGGAAAAGATTATTCCAAAGGACTAATTGACCACAGCTACCACGGCCTCCACCAGACTGAGTCCAGTACAGCTAGATGGTGCCCGGCTACCACCACTGGCTGCTCTGACCAGGATCACAGTAGAGGGTCCTGGACAGAACTGGAAAAGGATGTAGAACAAAATTCTAACTCACACACACACAAAAAAAAGATCAGATTTGCTGGCCTGACAGACTGGAGAAACCCTGAGAGTATGGCCCCTGGACACCCTTTTAGCTCAGTGGTGAAGTTATTTCTGAAGTTTACTGTTCAGCCGGGGATTGGACAGCCTTGTAAAACAAAATGGGATTAATGAGGCACAGCAGTCCATGGACAAGGACTAGTAGGCAGGAGGGGACAAGAAAACTGGTGATAGGGAACCCAAGGTTGAGAAGGGACAGTGTTGACATGTTGTGGGGTTGTTAACCATTGTCATAGGGCAATATGTGTACTAACTGTTTAATGAGAAACTATTTGTTCTGCAAACCTTCATCTAAGGTACAAAAAAAAAAAAAAAGAATTATCTATGTGAGATCAAATTGACAACAGCAACTCAAAAGGTTTGAAGGGAAGCCTAGGGGGCAGTGAGTTGAAGATAATGGTGATGGAATAATTTGGAAAAGGATAGTGAGAATAGCAGCACAACTGGAAGAATGTAATCGATGTCACTGAATTGTATGTGTAGAAACTTTTGAAATGGTGTAACTTTGGCTATTTATATTTCACCAAAAAAAAAAAAAAAAAAGGAGTCCTCCAAGGTCAAGAAGGGAGAATGTTGACATGTCGTGGGGTTGTTAACCAATGTCATAAAATAATATGTGTATTGACTGTTTAATGAGAAACTATTTGTTCTGTAAACCTTCATCTAAACTACAATAAAATATATGTATATATATATATATATAAAGAATTGGTCGACGTTCAACCATTTCAAGAGGTAGCATGGATCAAGAAGCTATGGTACTGAAGGAAGAGGTCCAAGCTGTACTGAAGTCATTGGCAAAAAACAAGGCTCCAGGAACTGACAGAATACCAACTGAGATGTTTCAACAAACAGATGCAGCACTGAAAGCGCTCACTCATCTATGCCAAGAAATTTGGAAGACAGCTATGTGGTCAACTGATTAGAAGAGATCCATATTTGTACCCATTCCAAAGAAAGGTGATCCAATAGAATGTGGAAATTATTGAACAATATCATTAATATCACACACAAGTAAAATTTTGCTGAAGATCATTCAAAAGCGACTGCAGCAGTACAACAAAAGGGAACTGTCAGAAATTCAAGCTGGATTCAGAAGAGGAGGTGGAACCAGGGGTATCATTTCTAATGCCAGATGGATCTTGGCTGAAAGCAGAGAATACCAGAAAGATGTTTACCTGTGTTTTATTGACTATGCAAAGGCATTAGACTGTGTGGATCATAACAAGTTATGGATAACATTGCAAAGAATGGGAATTCCAGAACACTTAATCGTGCTCATGCGTAACCTGTACATAGACCAAAAGGCAGTCGTTTGAACAGAACAAGGGGATACTGCATTTTTTAAAGTCAGGAAAGGTGTGCGTCAAGGTTGTATCCTTTCACCATACTAATTCAATCTGTATGCTAAGCAAATAATCTGAGAAGTTGGACTATATGAAGAAGAACAGGGCTTTAGGATTGGAGGAAGACTCATTAACAACCTGTGATATGATGATGACACAACCTTGTTAGTTGAAAGTGAGGAGGACTAGAAGAACTTACTGATGAAGATCAAAGACTATAGCCGTCAGTATAGATTACACCTCAACATAAAGAAAACAAAAATCCTCACAACTGGACCAATAAGCAACATCATGATAAACGGAGAAAAGATTAAAGTTGTCAAGGATTTTATTTTACTTGGATCTACAATCAACACCCATGGAAGCAGCAGTCAAAAAATCAAACGACATACTGCATTGGGCAATCTGCTGCAAAGGGTCTCTTTAAAGTGTTAAAAAGCAAAGATGTCACCCTGAAGACTAAGGTGTGCCTGACCCAAGCAATGGTGTTTTCAATCACCTCATATGCATGTGAAAGCTGGACAATGAATAGGGAAGACCGAAGAAGAATTGATGTCTTTGAATTATGGTGTTGGCAAAGAATACTGAATATACCATGGACTGCCAGAAGAACAAACAAATCTGTATTAGAAGTACAGCCAGAATGCTCCTTAGAAGCAAGGATGGCCAGACTTTCTCTCACAGACTTTGGACATGTTATCAGGAGGGATCAGTCCCTGAAGAAGAAAGTCATGTTTGGTAAAGTATAGGGTCAGCGAGAAAGAGGAAGATCCTTAATAAGATGGATTGACACAGTGGCTGCAACAATGAGATCAAGCATAACAATGATTGTGAGGATGGAGCAGGGTTGGGCAGTGTTTCTTTCTGTTGTACACAGGGTCACAGTGAGTTGGAATCGAATCGGTGGCATGAAACAACAAAGCTTTTAAGGAGCCCTGGTGGTGCAAGATTAAGAGCCTGGCTGTTAACCAAAAGGTCAGCAGTTTGCATCCACCAGCCATTCCTTGGAAGCTCTATGGGACAGTTCTACTCTGTCCTATAGGGTTGCTATGAAGAGCCCTGATGGTGTAGTGGTTAAGCACTCAGCTGCTAACTGAAAGGTCGGTGGTTGTAATCTACCAGATGCTCTGTGGGAGAAAAATGCGGCAGCCTGCTTCCGCAAAAATTACAGCCTTGGAAACTCTACAGGCAGTCCTACTCTGTCCTATAGGGTTGCTATGAGTCAGAATCAACTCGAAGGCAATGGGCAGAGCTTTTGCTCTTAACCATTATTCTATTCTTTCTTCTTAAATGAACTGGACCAGTCATCCATGAACTTCCATGCCTCAGTGTCTTTTCTTAGGCTCTTTCTTCCCGCAATGTCCTTCCACAGATTATCTACCTGCTAAGTTTAAGTTCAATCATCATCTCCATTATGAAGCCTTACCCAGCTCTTCCTAGCCCTTAGCTGACCCACAATGTCCTTCCACAGATTATCTGCCTGCTAAGTTTAAGTTCAATTATCATCTCCATTATGAAGCCTTACCCAGCTCTTCCTAGCCCTTAGCTGAAACAAGCTTCTCTGTTCTCTTATTCCCCTGTCACGACACCTATCATTTGGTATTTTTGTTACTGTGTACTCATCTCTCACTTATGAAATATAGTTGGCTTCTTGAGGAAGAGGGATACTATTCCATTTTTCATATTAGTATATCCCTGATGCCTAAGGCAATGCACAACGCATAGCAGGTACTCTATACAAACCAAAAAACCAAACCAGCTGCTATCAAGTCAACTCTGACTCATGGCAACCCCATTTGACTCAATAGAACCGTTCTCCATAAGGTTTCGAAATGACTGATGGTTCAGAAGTAGATCACCGGGCCTTTCTTCCAAGAAGTCTTTCGGGAGACTGGAACCTCCAGCCTTTTGGTTAGCAGCCAAGCACTTTAACTGTTTGCATCACCCAGGGACTCCATTTCATATATATATTTAATATGTTGAACATCAGTGAATGAATGTGTTCATAAATGCTTGTTAGTAAATAAGAGTAGAATTTAAATTTCCATTCACTCTATTTATTTTATTTAATACCAACCCAAACCCAAACCCATTGCCATTGAGTCAATTCAGGCTCATATTTGATACCAATCTCTAGCATAATATGGAACATTTGTATTGGATACTAATTAGACACTTTGATAACTCTAAGCGTATGTTTTTAGGTGCCATCGAGTTGATTTCTGACTCATAGTCACCCCATGTGACAGAGTAGAACTGTCCCATAGGATTTTTTAGACTGTAATCTTTATGGCAGCAGATTGCTAGGTCTTTCCCCTGTGGAGCTGCTGTGTGGGTTTGAACCACCAACCTCTGGGTTAGTATTTGAGTGCTTAACCGTTGTGCCATCAGGGCTCCTTGTAGACATATGGGTTTCTGTCTATTTTAATGCTCGGTTGAAATGAGGCAATGGATAACCTTGATTCAGGTGAAGTTAGGTATCTTATTTGATTCTGAGTCTGTTGTTTCTGAATCTTAATTAGCTATTACCCTCTCTGCCTGACAGTAAATCAGCAGTAGCATGTAGATTATTAAATGGTAAAAAAAAAAAAAAAAGATTGATGTATTTATTTTATGAATCTCATAGTGTCTACATTTCCCATATTTCATTCGCTAACATTATTTTACAGTAATTGCTTAATCTGAAATAATGCAAATTATGTGAGGCCCCATCAATGGATGTTTCTCTGAACACTTACAGGGTTAGACTTCTATTAATTAGTTTCTCTGCACAAGAGTGCTTACTGTTTTTCCTGCTACTATTCTTTGTATTCATGACTGAACAAATCAATTATTAAGAGGAAAATGGGCTTCTTTTGTGCATCTGCTGGATTATTTGATGAGTGACTTGTTGAAATATTTAACTCATCTTGTTTGACAGATGTCACATGCTCAACAAGAATAATAACTGTGCTCTCTGATATTAAGAGGACTCATTTGCAATGGTTTTTACTCTGATTTCAGCACTGTCAGGGGTGAGAGGTTTCTCTGTTTTGATCACAGCCATGTATTGGCTTAAAAGTGTCAAATTGTTTGACCTTGATAACTAACTCCACAGAATACATGTACAAAGTAACAAGAAAAAAAAAAAAAAAAGAAGAAGAAGAAGAAAAAGAAATGCATCAGGTCAAGGTTAATTGTAGCTGGTATTTGTTTAATAATTTATCCCCTACCATTCTAGCTTATGATAAAATAAATGAACTATTTTAGAGAGAAGGAAAGTCAGTGCTATATGCAGTTTTCTGGGGTAGATGAGCTTCCAGATGGGAAGTTAATTTGAAGAGAAGTTTAATAAAGAAGGAGAAGTGCCTATAAATGTCTAGGTCAACATAGTGCATTTAAGGAATTAGTCCTGCTTCTAGGATTCTTCTACGTTCAAAAAAGGAAACTCAGGACACGGGCTTAGTGACCAGAGGTTTAGCCTTTGTCTGAATTCTTCTGAATTTTGTATTCAAACTTTGTATAACTTGCATTTCCAAGAGCCTCTCAAATACGTGCCTCTCTTATGAGTGCTATCTGTTGCAACGTCTTGTTTTCTTGTGCATAGTCATTGCTGGAAGATTCTTTAGGACAGAGATTGTGTCCTAAAAACATTGTATCCCCAGCACCTAGCACAGTGCCTGGGTCATAGTGGTTCTTACAAATCAACTATTGAATTAATTAATTATTTGATGATAACAATAGTACAGAGGGGCCCTGGTTGCACAGTGTTTGAGCACTCAACTGCTAACCTAAAGGTCAGCCGCTCCATGGGAGAAAGATGTGGCTGTCTGCTTCTGCAAGGTTTTAGAGCCTTGGAAACCCTATGGGACAGTTCTACTCTGTCCTATAGGGTTGATATGAGTTGGAATTGACTTGACAGCAATGGGTTTACTTTTCTTTTTTGGAACAATAATGCCACATTAATGATAGCAAAGAAAAATTTATTGACTCTTACTCTGTTTTATAAAATCCAAGAATTCCACCTCCAGTCAAATTCAAATCCAGTTTTTCCAGGAGTCTCTGGAGGGGTTGAATCTTGTTTTTCTTCTCCTCTGGCCCCATAAGGACTCAGATGATGTCCAAATCAAGGTTTTCAATTGCCCCCAACATCACAAACCCTCAAAATAATAATCCAAGGCTATGTTTCTTAGGATATACACAGTGATGAAGATGCCATGTCTCTTGTGGAAGTAGGAAGAGTATTTTCTCCATTTTGCCATCTTGGCAAAAAGTATCCTCATGTCTTGCTAAGTCCCCCAAGAGAACATCTCTTTATCCCTTCCTGAAGCTCCTCTCTTCATCTATCTTGGATACGTGTCCATGTTGCTAGGCTGGGTACCAATATCTTGTTCCAATATCATGCTGCCTTCTTATCCTGCCGTTTCCCCCAGGCATCAACTTAAAAACTTATCTTCTTTTCCAGAAAAAAGAAAAAATCATTTCCTTCTTGGTTACTTTCCTTCTTTCCATATTTCCTACTTTCATTTATGCAATCATTCATTCAACACATAGTTATTGAATCTTTCTGATGTTGCAAGCACTGTAATATACGCTGGGGATAAATTAATAAACAAAACACAGGAAATACTTGTCCCCATGGAGTTTATAATACTATTCATTGGAGATGCTCAGATATGTTTTAATCCAACTTGAGACCTAACTTGGATCCATGCTAAATCCTAAATCATGGCACATATTCCTGTCTCTCTTGCTAAGACCTTAGTCCAGGACACTTCCTTCCTCTCTTTTGCCTGGTTATGGCAAGGCACATGTTATATAATTTGAGGATTTGAGAACACATTAGAAACAGGCAAAGAGTAAGAAAGAATGAAGTCAATTATAAGGTCGTTGTCTTAGATAGAGAAGAAGAGAAGGAAAAAGTGCATAGGGAGATGAGAAAGACACTATTTGAAAGAAAAAGGACAGTTTTGGATAATCTTAAAGCATAGTGTGAGATTATGGATAGGGAGGAAGTGGAAGATACTTTTAAATGATAAATAGCAATGCCAAAGTAATGGCCAAAAATAATAATTGCATAGCAGTGCATTTGACTGGCCCAGAAATTAAATGATGATACCAGATAAGAAATTGATAAGAAATTTATCGTATCTCTAATCCAGAAATGAAGTAAATTAACTTGGTTTAGAATTTCTGTTCTTGATATATAGGAAAAAACAGCATAGCTTAGTGGTAAGCTGGAGTAGGAGGTGGGTGGGATTTGTGGATGACTTAGATGAAAGAAGGAAATGTAGGCTTTTCATCAAGTTTCCATTTCTGGGTGAACTAGATTCATTTCACCACATATGTGATTCCCTTTCTTTAAAACTATAGTCACAGGAGAGAGCTTTAATGTGAAAAATGGAGTGTGGGAGCATGCCTTCTTTGATAAATTATGCCTGAAACAACAATATTGGTAAAACTATTAAAGATATCATACATGATTAGGAGTAATCATCTACTGAAAATTCCTAAGAAACTTGTGGAAATAGAAGTGGTATTAATTAGGAACACAGATTGGGCTGACATGGAGACATCTTTGAAAGAGACAGTGAAGGACTAGTACGTGGGAAAGCAGAACAGAAGAAGTTAGGCCTCATAGGTCAACTCCAGAGCAGAGGCAATCTCTTCATGAAGGGTTGATTAAACCTGTGCAAGATCCTAGGGAGTCAAAAATAGATGAGCTGTCAGAGGAAGCAGATATACTTAATAGAATACATCTTAATTTTATGCAAGCAAAGCTCAAATTACTGAAAATTTTTTTTAAAGGTATTTGAAAGCAAAGAAACCTATTTGCCAACAGTTCTACTCAGTCATGGAGAGCTGCCATTTTAAAAGAGTGACTCATAGGGGAAAATTAGTCGCTTTGGCAGTAGTAGCTGTGAACAGTTAATAGGAAAGAAGTTCCCCAAAAACTGAAGATAGGAGAGCCAAAAGGAATTTACTTTTAAAAAAAATCCTGTAATAATGGCTAACATTTTCCTCTTTCCTACCCAAATGGGAAGCTGGAAAGATCAATCAACTTACCTGCAGGAGACAAAACTGAATGACACCAAAGGTTGAATTATTCCTACAGTTGACTCTTGGATGCTTCTTAACTCACCGATCACTCCAAGAAGTGAGCCATGGCCCAAGGTCATGAACTATAATCAGTCAAACTTCCTAATGACCATGTCACTGAAGGGAAGCATTACATGGAGCTTAGTGCCAAGAATATTCCTTATGCAACTAAGACAAGTAATCAAGAGTAATCACAGGAAAGCTCTCTGTACAACATTCATCCCAGAGACAATTACACTGGTGCTTTTGAAGAAGCTGCTTTAAAACAGTGTATTATTCTAAAATTATTTTTCAAATTTTCCCTTTTTTAAAATATAAAAACACCATGGAGTTTCTTAACAGATAAAATACCAGAAAAAATATAACACAAATAATTCTTGGGTCCTCACATGGCTCAATGTATAGAATCATGGTAAAGAAACAAAGTTCAACCACCTACTGGTCATGTAAACTTTTCATTAATTTTGCTGAAATTGATAAGATACTAACAAAGGAATTGTATTCTTTATCCCATTGTTGCATCATATTTGCTCTATGGACTATTTGTTTCCCTGCCCCTGGATGAAAACATGGGTTCATGTCATTCTTTTCATTCTCTTTTTCTTTCTCTTTAGTTGTAAGAACTTCTAATTTCTTATTCTAATTTCAGAAATTAAAATGTCCAGTAAAGTAAAATGTCCAGATGAAACTTCTGATCTGATAACACATGTAGACCTTCTTGCCTCCCAGTAGCTTGGCATGGGAAGCTTCAGTACTTGAAGCTTAGTGGGGAAGGAAAGTGTGGTTGGCTCCTTTCCCATCTCTGATTACAGCTTTGCCTTCTCAGTAGTTGGACTTCTACAACAACAGGGAGAGGAAACCAGGAGAGAAGGGCCACAGCCTTATGTGACTGGGCACTCACCATCAGGCATCAACACTTCTGCATTTGGGGAGATTAGAGTTGCCTCATATCAAGTCACGTGCACGTGAAAGCTGGCAGTATAAAAGGAAGACAGAATAAGAAATGATGAATTCAAATTTCGGTATTGGCAAAGAATATTGAATATAGTGTGGGCTACCAGAAGAATGAACAAATCAGTCTTAAAAGAACTACAACCAGAATGCTTAGAAGCAAGGATCGTGAGATGTCTGCTTACTTACTTTGGACACATCATCAGGAAAGACCAATAATCAGAAAAGGACATCAAGCTTGGTAAAGAGGAGGATCAGCAAAAATGAGAGAAATCCTCAATTAGATGGATTGACACAATGGCCGAAATAATGGACATATCAATAACCATGGAGATGGCACAGGACCTGACGTTTCATCCTGTTGTACATAAGATCACCAAGAGTTGAAGCTGACTTAATGACAACTAACAACAATAGTTGACTCATTCTGTTACAGGACCTGCACTGCACTTTTCAGAGGGCCTTCCGTTGGTGGTCCCATGCAGATTTTCCCTAATGCAGACCTCTGGACAGCTTTCTCTCTTTCTCCATAACAATTTTCATGAGCTTTTAACTCTAGGGGACGCTTGCCAAGCTCTTCTAGTGTTCCAGGGGCTGCATGGGCCTTTTCTGTCAGAAAGGACCAGGGTAGCTGTGTGAGCATCCAGAGACCTGAGGTGGTCATTTGCAGGGTCAGGGGTCAGGGTGTGGACAGAGCTTGGGCATGAAGACATGAGGTTAAGTGCATGGTTGTCTATCGTATACTTGTTTATGAAGTATCTCATGGTATAGGATGAACTAGAAGTGGAACAAGAAGGGGGCAGGACATGGGTCAGGGCCCTGACTGCGCTCCACTCTCCACTCTGTTCTGGGGCAGAACCTCAAGGATTCCATGAAATCTAAATTAAAATCTGGCCTTCCAGCTTTCGTATTTGTCAAAGTAGGAGGTTAGGCCATATTTATTTAACAGTTTTTTGGGCTTTATTTATACCTTTTCAACTTAGACATATGGTATATGGGGTCTCCATTTTACTCTTACCCTAGGTCCACTAATGTTTGGGATGGGCCTGGCAGTAAATAGAAATTGTTAGCTTCTTTAGTCTGGATTTAAAGGACCTTCTGTGTAAGATTCCTATGGAAACTGACGCCGGTCTGACAAAACTAGTTGCATTTGCTCTTTGGCTCTTATGTTAACATTAGGCCAAAACAGGTTTCACTCTATAGCTTTTGTTTCCCATAGTACCTTATTATCTGATAACATCACCTGATATCCTATAAGGTATACTTATATATTATGTTTATTTTATTTTGCCCATTTCCCCATCCCTGCCCACTACCCTGCACCATCCATACCCCTACTAGAGAATCACTTTTGTGAAGTAGGAATTTTTATCTTTTTTGCTTACTGACCAAAAAAAAACCATTGTCGTCAAGTCTATTCCAACTCAGAGTGACCCTATAGGATAAAGTAGAACTGCCCCATAGAGTTTCCAAGGAGTGGCTAGTGAATTGAACTGCTGAGCTTTTGGTTAGCAGCTGAGCTCTTAACAACTGCACCACCAGGACTCTTGCTTACTGACAGTGCCTAGAACATAGTAGGCATGCAATAAATATTTATTGAATGAATAAATATGTATATATGTCTGAACATAAATACAGTAAAATGTGTATTAAGTAACCTCTGGCTGGCGAGATTAGATAATGATTTAGTTTTATTCATATTTTTATTTGTCTTAAGTTTCTGTAGTAAGTATATCTGCTATCATAATAAAGTAATATAATAAATGTGTTAAATTACAATCAAGATTCTCTATCCATAAGTCCTTTTATATTTCTTGAATAATAAATATTTTTGTGCTCATTTAGTGGATGAGAAATTAAACTCTGAATTCTTACAATTTCAGCATCAGAATTTTGTGTTTCTTGTATTCTCACCAATGTCTTTGTACCCAGCATAAGTTTATCTTTCTGCCATATGAAATAGGTTTTTGCATCCTGCCCACTACCTTCTGGCGGTCTCCATCCTTTTAGTTTTGTGTTCGAATCGCAGTGGCAACTATGCCAGCTGGTTTACCCCTTGGCCTTCAGCCAAAGAGATCATTAATACTGTCTACACCTGCTGTGTGCTTACAAAGTAGACAAATATAGCAGTCAACCCACAAATTCTTATCAATTACTTAATTTGTGCTCAATTCACTCTAAAAAGATAATCTTCATCTTCTGAAAGCGTACACATCAATCAAGGTGTCATTTTTTTTTAAGTATTCTTAAACTATGAGGGTGATAGTGTAGACAAGTGCATATAATGACAGTTTTCCCTTGTTCTCCTCCATAACAATTTTCCTGAGCTTTTAACCCCAACAGACAACAGAGGTTGGCAGTCTGAACATACCTAGATGCACCTGGCAAGACAGAACTGGATGGTGATATGCTTCTGAAAGGTCACAGCCTTGTAAATCCAATTGAGCAGTTCTACTCTGCACACGCAGAGTCTCCATGAATCAGAATCAACTCCACAGCAACTAACAACATCAGTTATGGAGGAAGCACAGCCAGAATACTCCTTAGAAGCGAGGATGGTAAGACTTCATCTAGCATACTTTGGATGTCTCATCAAGAGGACCAGTCCCTGGAGAAGAACATCATCCTTGGTAAAGTAGAGGGTCAGCAAAAAAGAGGGAGACATTCAGTGAGATGGATTGACACAATGGCTGCAACAATGGGCTCAAGCATATCAATGATTGTGAAGAAGGCACAGGACCAGGCAACATTTCTTGTGTGATACATGAGGTATCATGAGTCGGAGCCAACTCAGTGGCAACCAACAACAACAACAACATTACAAAAGTGGGTGAGTTTTGGGGTCCTACCAGCATGGCGGCATGGGCTGGGAAGCAGTTTCACAGTCAAACGGTGTTTCACAGCCTTTCAGGAAGGAGCAAAGATGGTGCACGGAGCCAGGAGACTTCTGGAAAAATGGTTCTCTGGGCAGAAGCACCACGCCATCCCTCCACAGCAAAGATCCGAAAAACTAAGCCAAACAGAGAAAACAGCAATCCTGAAACCCTAAAACATCAAATGAAGAGATAAAGAACTCAGCAAAACACCAAATGGAGTGAGAAAACTGACAGAGAATGGAGAGCGAGGAGAGATTCATGCAGAGGTCCCCTATCAGCAAACGCAACATGGATCCACCGTCTTGGACTCCTATTGGAGACCAGCAAACAAGAGGTACGAGAAAGCAGCTTCATGGAGCTTCCAGCAGGAGACAGAACAACCGGTAAACAGTGATATATGCTTTCCCACCCCCCACCCTTCTTCACCCCCACTCGGCCTCTTTGCTTCCCACGGCCACAGTCCCTTCGCCGGGAAGCACCGGCTGCTTGGATTCCACCCGCACACACTGGCTGACTCCCTGAGTGCCATTTGTTGGCTGCTGCTGTTGCTTTTTTCCACTTCTTTTAATTTCTTCCTTACCTCTTACCACCTCCCCCTCCTTTCACTCAAATACCTGGCACCGTGCACCATCTTTGCTTCTTCCTAAGGGGCTGCGGAGCTCCGTTTGAGTGTGGAACTGCTTCCCGGTCTGGGCTGCCACACTGGTGGGATCCCGGGGCTTTTGTTTGTCTGTTTGTTTTGAATTGTTTGTTTTCTTTTCCTTTTCTCAAGTTGGGAGCCCATTCTGGCTGGGCAGTGGTACATGGCTTGGGACCTACCCCCTCAGCTTGCCCAGACGTGCAGAGGGATCCCTGAGAGCATTTCTTTTTTTGTGGGTTTTTCTTTTTCCTGTTATTTGGGGGGCTTTTCTTGTTCTTTTTTCTTTTTTTAATTTGTTTCGTTTTCTTTTCCTTCTTTTTTCCCTTTTTGTCTTTCTTCATTACTCAGTTTCTTCGTCTCTCTATACCTTCCTTCTCTTCCTGTTCCCTGAATACCTGGTGCTGAATACCTCTACGCCTTCTAACCAGGCTGTAATGCAACACCTGGGAACAACATCCCCAGACATCGTAGCCACACAGGTGGGATGCCTGGGAGCTTTGCTGTTCTTTTTTCTTTCTAATTTTTATTAAATCTTTTCTTTTTTTACTTCTTCTTCCCCTTTTTGTTTTTCTCCATTTCATACTATCTTATCTCTCCACTCCAATGGCAAGCTCCCCTAGCACTCTTTTGTTTATTTGTATGTTTTTGGCTCCTGTTCCTCTCTCCTCTCTCCCATATCCACCTTAGCTACACACATAAAAATCTCCCCCCTACATCCAGCGTACATGCACCATGCGCTTAACATTACACCACCTAGCAGCACAGGCACAGCCTACTGGAAACTGCCCTGCACTGATTACCAACCCGCCCTGGTGTCTGTAGTAAGTACCACAAACAACCCATCCCAGCAACTTCTCTTCAGCTAGACCTGCCCTGCTGTACCATATCTGAGTGACTGACCCTGCCAATTAGAGAAGGAGGTGAAAAGTATCATGCCCACAGAGAAGCAAACAACAAAGAATACATAGCCCCCCTGCTCAGACATAGCCAAATTAAAAAAAAAAAGGACAAAACAAACAAATCTACAATCAATAAACGAGAAAAATAACTACTGAATGCCCCAAAGACAGCAGACAATATCAAAACATTTACAAAAACAGGACAGGATGGTTCCAGTAGTCATCCAAAATAAAACACAAGATGATTTTCCAGTAGAAGAAAAGGCATTAGAACTACCTGATAGGGAATTCAAATCTTTAATACTCAGAATTATCCAAGAACTGAAGCAAAAAGCAGACAAAAATGAGGAAAAAATAGACAAATCCATGGAAAATACAGACAGAAAAACTGAAGAATTCAGGAACATAATGCAGGAACAAAATGCCAAGATAAATTCACAACTAGAAATTATACAAAAGCAACAATTAGAAATCCAAAAGATAAACAACAAGATTTCAGAAATGGACAGTGTCATAGAAGGGCTGAGGAGCAGATATGAAACAGTGAAAGAAAGGATCAGTGGAATTGAAGACAAACACTTGGATACAACTCTGTTTGAGGAAAACTCAGAAAAAAGAACAAAGAAAAATGAAGAGACCCTGAGAATTATGTGGGATACAATCAAAGGCAAAAATTTGCAAGTGATTGGAGTTCCAGAATGGGGGGAGAAAACAGAAGACACAGAGAGGATCATTGAAGAACTGCTCACAGAAAACTTCCCCAATATCATGAAAGATGAAAAGCTGGCCACCCAAGAAGCTGAACAAACCCCATATAAGATAGACCCCAAAAGAAAATCACCAAGGCATATCATAATCACACTCACCAAAACCAAAGACAAACAAAGAATCCTGAGAGCAGCTTGTGACAAACGAGAGTCACATACAGAGGAGAAACAATAAGACTAAGCTCAGATTATCCTGCAGAAACCATGCAGGCAAGAAGGCAATGGGATGACATATATAAAATCTTGAAAGAAAAAAATTGCCAGCCAAGAATAATATATCCTGCAAAACTCTCGTTCAAATTTGATGGTGAAATTAGGTCATTTCCAGATAAACAGAAATTAAGGGAATATGTAACAGTCAAGCCAAACTTACAAGAATTATTAAAGGGAGTTCTTCAATCTGAGGACAAACAGCTTCAGCTCACAGGCAGAATCTAGGACACAGGATCATACCAGCCAGATACCAATCTAGGAAATGAACTCTCGAGGACTATCCAAAACCAAAAAAATACAACAGGGAATCAGAGCAGACATTGAGACAAAGCCATGCAGGGAGGAAGACAGATATCTGAAGATGCATCTAAAAGCCAAGGAACAGCAAGAAACGCCCTAGGCTACCAGAGACCAGGAAGGATCCCCTAGAGCCTTCAGAGAGAGACAGTATGGCCAAGCTGACACCCTGAATTCAAACTCCTAGCTTCCAGAGCTGTAAGACAATCAAGTTCTGTTCTTCAAAGCCACCCACTTGTGCTATTTTGTTACAGCAACCCTAGGAAACTAAGACACATGGCTTTTGGTTATATCAATACTTGGTTTTATTAATATGAAATTTAAATGTAATTTACAGTTTTACCATGTATTGCACCAAGATTACATCTCTTTTCTTGTACACTTTGCATGGCATCAATAATTGCCTTATTTTTAATTACTTAGTTTTTTCTGTATCTATCACTAAGTCCCAAACCCTTGAAAAGAACTTCAAATTTGCTATTAATCCATTCAAACTCATCAAGTAGCATATTATTATTATCATTATTATTATTTCTGGAGGGACTCATTCCTGGAACCCTTTGTCTTCCTCTCCACTTTCAACTGACTGATCTATATAGGCCCTACCGCCTCTGGGAATTGTCCACGACCTTTACCTGAGAACTGTCTTCTGGATTGTATCCTCTGCTTCTTGAATCCCATTTTCTGATTTTCATCTTTGTTTTGTGGCAGCGTGTTTTTAATTAGCTTTTGATGGAAAGAGGTTTGGGTTATTCTAACAAGTAAAGAACCGTTACCAGCTGAGGTTTTGGCTGACAGCATAAAGAGGATGGAGTGACCGGTTGTAGAAATGAGGACTATAATAGCTATGCATGTTTTCTTTCTTCCATTGTTATGTGTATATTTACCAATCTCTTTTCTCTCCCCCTCTGTTATGGGTTGAATGTGTCCCCCCAAAATGTGTTGTAAATCCTCATCTCTATACCTTGGTTAGAGGAGCCCTGGTGGCACAGTGGTTAAAGCACTCGGCTGCTAACCAAAAGGTCGGCAGTTCAAACCCACCAGCCACTCTGCAGGACAAAGATGTGGCAGTCTGCTTCCATAAAGATTTAGAGCTTTGGAAACTCTGTGGGGTAGTTCTACTCCGTCTTACAGGGTCACTATGAGTTGGAATCAACTTGACAGCAGTGAGTTTGGTTTTGGTTTTATACCTTGGTTATGATGCATTTGGGAATGGATTTTCTTTGTTATGTGAATGAGACAGCATTAGTATAGGGTGTGTCTTAAGTCAATTTCTTTTGAGATATAAAAGAGATTAAACAAGCAAGCAGAGATGGGGGAAGATAAATGCCAAGCCACATGGAGAGTTCCAGGGAACCAGGAAACAAGCTGAAAAGAGACAAGAACCTTCCCCCAGAGGTGATGGAGAGAGAAAGCCTTCCTCTAGGGCCAGAGTTCTGAATTTGGGCTTCTAGCCTCCTAAGCTGTGAGAAAATAAATTTCTGTTTGTTAAAGCTACCAACTTATGGTATTTCTGTTATAACAGTAGTAGATAACTAAGACACCCTCTTACCCTAATACTCCGTGTTAGGGATATTGGTGATGGTTACCTTACAATTTAGTCTTTACATTACAGAGGGAGTTAATAACTGGGCTGAAAGAGGAATGAACATCATCTAGAGATGGATACAGTCACTAATAAGACTTTGAGTTTCTTGATTTGGGGAGAGAATGAGCATATCATTATTTGTAGGAGGGATAGTTGCATCATATTAGGCAAAAGGATGATGTTTCTGTACAGTTATTTTGAAGTTAAAATATGTGGATAAGATTGTATATGGATGCTGAGTATTCACAAGGGTGAACAATGCAAGATATGGTTGAATCTTAGCACCATTCCTGCCCATTTAGGTCTTTTCTTATATGCAGGATTGCTTTCTACCATAGATTTCACCAATGATTGACACTCGTCCAAGATTTGGAAGGTGGAGGAGAAAGATAAGCCATTATTGTCTGGCAGTTGCTCTCCTGGCAGACACATGAAGTTTGCAGTGGCTTCCTGGTGAACGTCTGCAAACATCTGCTGCTTGCTGCAGGCACTGGAGCCCATTGGTGTCAAGGTCCTGCTTTCCTGCCCTTCCTGAGTTCCTGAAAGCCAACAGTAAGTTTTCTGAGCTTCTTTCTCCTACTCTTTCCAAAAATTTTGCAAACATTAATTAATTCTTAATTCTCTTAATTCTCTTCCTGCTTAAAATAGCTGAAGTGATTTCTGGTTTCCTGACCAACCGCTGATAAATGCATATTTTCTCCTTTTCCTCTATTATACCACAGTATACCTAGTCTGTGCTTAGCACTGTGGGATGTAATTTAGGAGACCAGCAGAAGAAAAGGTAGGGATGGCTATGTCTGGTAACTACTTGCTATGTAAAAATCCACCCCAAATTTATTGGCAAAAACAGCAACCATTTTATCATGCTCACAAATTCTGTGGGCCAAGAATTTTGACAGGACAAAATGTGGTGGCTTGTCTCTGCTGCATAACATCTTGGCCTGTCTGGGAAGACACATAAGCTGGAGGTGACTCCACAGCTGGGGACTGAAATTATCAAAAGGCTTGTTCACTCACAGTCTGCTGTCTGATCTAGCAAGACATTAAGGTTACGATTTCCAATTGAAGTGTGCACACATGAGCATCTCCATATGGCTTAGCTTCCTTACAGCATGGCAGCCTCAGGGTAGTCAGACTTCTTACATGGTGGTGCAAGGCTCCATCACCTTTAACCACCCGGCCTCAGAGATTACACAGCATCATTTCCACTGAACTGTATCAGTCAGTTGTAGTCACAAGTCCACCCAGGTCCAAGGCAGAGGCATAGATACCCGATTTTTGATGGGAGGAGTGTCTAAGAATTCTGGGGCCATGTCTTAAAATTGTCATACATCTAAATTATATACCCACAGCTGTTATTCCTCCTACCTGGAGTTCTCTCTTTCATCATCTGAGTCTCAACACAAATGCCATCCCCACAGAAGCCCTGACCTAACACAATATAGAACAGTGCTTAAACCCACTGTGCATGGAGCCAGCATCTCAGCTCAACTCCAGCTCCATCACATACTAGCTAAGTGACCATAGGCAATTACTTATTCATGTGTATTCAAGTGTATACTTCTCTAAGAACCAAGAAGCCCTAGTGATGCAGTGGTTAAGTGCTTAGCTGCTAACCAAGAGTTTGACGGTTTGAACTCACCAGCTATGCTGTGAAGATAATAGTATCTATTTCAGAATTTTAGTTTAATACTCAAATGCCTATTGTATTTATAGTTCTTATCACAGTGTTTAACTTATAATAAGTGTTATATGAGCACTGTTGTTGTTGTTAGGTGCCGTTGAGTCAGTTCCAACTCAGAGCAACACTATGTACAATAGAACAAAACACTGCCCAGGCCTGCACCATCCTCACAATCGTTGCTATATGAGAATTAGCTATATTTCTTTATCTCCCCTCCCCACCAGTCTATAGCCAATGACTTTGCTTCATAATTGATGCCACTAGCTTAAATTTGTTGTTTGTTTATCACTTATTGTCTGCCTTCCCATACAGGAATGTAAGCACCTTGATAGTGAGGTCTTCGCCTTTTGTCATGTCCCCAACCCCTAAGACATAAGAGTAAGCATTGGGTAAAAACATTAACCAAATAAAAGATAATAAATTATTAAATAGATCTGAAAAAAAAATGTTGAACATGGGAAAAGTAGGGTAGTAAGTGCTAAACCATGTGGTCAAATTGGATTTCAAATAGAAAACTTCACAGTATGGTGGAAGAGTTTAAAAGGCTTCATGAAAGAGGTTAAAACTGAGTCGGGACTTAAGAGAAGGGTGACAGTTCAACATGGGGGAGTAAATCTTATTCATCTTTATATCCCTAGTTTACAACATGAGTGTCTAGCGTATAAAAAGTACACAAAAATATGTTTTTCAATTTAATTGAATTTAGGAAGGTGGATATTCCAGGAAATAAATACTATGAATGCGATATAGATGGATCTTCTGAAGAATTAAATAAGTCAAACAGAAACAAGCGTTCTGAACCCATTCATTTGACTGAAAGTAGGATTAAAAAACCTCATTATGTGGAGACTTGTCTCACAAGTTATTTACTACTGATTCCATTTTATTTAGAAGCAGCTCCGGCTCTCCTAGAAACATGCCCACTAGGAAGAGAAACCCCTAATATTTACCGAAACCAATGCCTCATCCAATTTAGTTGTTATGAAGACAGATAGCTCTCGCTAGCTTTTCTAATCTCTGCTTATGAAACTAATGGCTCCTCATTTGGCCTGCTCATCACACCCTTACTCTTTCCCATGCATCTTAATGAATCTCTCCATAAGTAATTTCAGCTTTTTTTCCCTTCCCCTTTCTTTATTTTATTTTTTTTTTGGTAGTTCTTTCTTTTGTCTGCACGTATGGTTATTGCTTCCTAAGGAAAATCAAACCAAATACTAACTCTTTCTGTATTTTCTGGGGCTCCGAGCCATTCTCTTTCAAAAACTATTTCCTTTTATTAATACGCAAGCAAATTGAACTGATTTCCAACTGTATTCCTCAGCATTTTACTACACTTCTAATTTAAGTCTTTCTTTGTTGTTATGACAAACCAGTAGACCATTTTCCTTTTCTGTCTCAGTTGTGCAATGACCTGTATAAATAAAACTAAAAAGATAATAAGTAATCAGAATTGTAAACATCTTAAATCAACATACACTGAAAATAACCCTCCAGAAAAATCAAACATCTTTTACAAACACTGTAGTAAAAATAAAATCACAAAAAGGAAACATTAGAGTGTACAATACCATAAATACTTTTGCTTCCTGCATAGTCATCGTCTACTTTGTTTTACTTAATAACTATGATGACAGTACTGAATTTTAAAAAGAAAGAAAAATTACAACTAATTTAAATATAAAAACCAATTGCCATCTAACTAACCCTGACTCATGGCAACCCTGACTCATGGCAACCTTATGTCTGTCAGATTAGAACTGTGCTCTAAAGGGTTTTCCACTGCTGATTTTTCAGAAATAGATAGCCAGATATTTCTTCCAAGGGGCCTCTGGGTGGACTGGAAACACCAAACTTTGGGTTAGCAGATGGGTGCATAAACCATTTTCACCACCCAGGGACTTCGTAATTTAAATATACTCTTTATTTTCCATAACCTCTTTTGCCCCAGTTTCATCATCTGTAAAACGGAGACAGTTATGATGACTGTCCCTTTGGGTGATTCACTGATATATAATTTTCTAGATTTTGCTTTTATTTTTTATCTCATTCCTTGGCCCCGTATTGACACAGAAATACTTACTAAATGAAAATGCACAGTTATGAGACTGGAAAAAATGATTCATTTTTATTTTTAAATTTTTAAAGACTACACTTACCTAAATTAGAAAGAAAAGTATAAATCTTATAAAATTCTGCATAGTGGGTTATTCTCAAGCATTGCTCTGCAGAGCATGAGGCTGTGAGATGAGAAAGGTCCGACAAGGGTTCTCCTTTAATTCACTCTGCCAGGCCATCTCTGCAAAGGGCCAAGGCAGATCTGCTTGGGCTCCTGGTGCTCAGGCTGCGTTATAATGATTACTGTTCTCAACAAGGGTATTTCACACAGCACATATCTTTACAAGTTCTGAGCTTATTTCACTCCAGTGCCCTTCTAGGTCAATCCCTGGCTTTGTGGTTAAGTTAGGTACCTAAAACCAGGTGCTGCTGAGTTGATTGCAACTCGTGGTGACCCCATGTGTAGAGAGTAACACTGCTTCATAGGGTTTTCAAGGCTGTGACCTTTCAGAAGCAGATTGCCAGGCCTGTCTTCTGAGACACCTCTGGGTGGGTTTGAACAGCCAGCCTTTTGGCTAATAGTTGAGCACTCACTGTTTGCACCACCCAGAGACTCCTTTTATGCCCTTTGTTGTTGTTAGGTGCTGTTGAGTTGATAGCGAGTCCATGTGATGGAGCACAACTGCCCCATAGAGTTTTCTTGGCTGTAATCTTTGCAGGAGCAGATAGTCAGGTCTTTTCTTTCTCAGAGCAGCTGGTAGGTTCAAACCACCAAACTTTTGGTTGGCAGCCAAGCACTTAACCATTGTCCCACAAGGTTTTGCACCCTAGAGATCCATATTATCTCTTTCTACCACTGGCATATCATTTAGTTGAGTCCTGTAATGTTTATTTAGATGAAAGCAATGAGGAGCAGAAAGCCCAGCATACCATCATCTAGTCTCAAGTTTAATTGGCTAATTCTCTTTGGGATGGAACTGCAACTGCTCAGTGATACTGTAAATGGCCACTTACCTCTTGGTACTGACTCACTTCTCATCTTCTTTTTCTATGTCTCTCATAATAGAACAGTAAACAATTCAAGGGCAGGGTTATTTGTTCTCTCTTGCTTCTCTGGCACTTCACCTAGCATCTCATAGCACACACCTACAGTCCTATTTAAATAACAATTAGCCTACACTGAGTCAGAGCAAATAATAAAGCTGACTGCAGATTCATTTCAAACCTCAGTGAGCGGGAATGTCAAAACCTGCGGGAAAAAAAACTTAAAAAACAACTCAGCCTCTTTCAACCTCCAATAACAACCTGTGCAGCCCAATGGGAGAAATAGTGCCTGAAATATGGTTTATCACCTCAAACTATTGAATCATTCTTTTGTGTTAATTTGAAGGCAGATCATTTACAATACTCATAGACAATCATTATATATCTATTGAGGAGAATTTATAAAGTATCAGACACATTTCCAAATACTTTATCTAAACTAATTCATTTCATCTTTACAACAACCCCATGAGGTGGGCATTAATATCTCCTTTATGCAGATTTGGAAACTGAAAGGTATACAGGTTAGGGACTTGCCCAAGATCACACAATAAGAATGGGCTCTGATAGACTTTATTCTAGGCAGTTTAGCTCGGAAACCCTGCACTCTTAAGCACCATTCTCTAACAACAACTGCTCCCTGTTGCCATAGAGTCAACTCCAACTCATGTCAACCCCATGTGGGCCAGAGTAGAACTGTGTTTTATAGGGTTTTCAATGGCTGAGTTTTTCTGAAGTAGATCACCAAGACTTTCTCCCAAGACATCTCTGGGTGGACTCAGACCTCCAGCTTTTTGGTTAGCAGCCGAGTGCCCTAACCTTTTGTACCACCCAGAGATGCTAACACTTGCTAATTGAGATATAAATGTAAAGGGCATGTTTTCAAAGTGTTCTCCCAATTTTGTTTCCAAATTAGTATGCTCATTTCTCTATCCCTGAACCTTTTCTATCACTATATTCAGGAAATGCGGGTGTAGGTCTCAGTAGAATATATGCTGTAGGGAGGTCTCCTGCCCATATAGAAAGAAGAAGAGGAAAACTGGGCTCTCTCTCCATGGGGGATTATGGAAGGACCAAGGAGACAAAAGTGGGATAAGCAGGATTGGGTCACTTAGGTCTTAATCTCTTTTTTTGGACTGAAGTCTGAAATGGGGAGGTTGGTTAGTTAGGATGTGGGTAAAGCCAATAGTAGCAGGAGTTTGCCCTACCTCTGGATAGGAACTTTGGAATACTGAATCTTAGGCTCTGCTTGCAATAACATGGGCGAAACCACCTGCTTATTAAGAATGAGTAAAACTAACTCACTGGTGGTGGTGGTGTTAGTTGCCTTCAAGGTGATTCCTACTTATGGCAATCTTATGTATTAGTCATCTCCTACTCATAGCGACCTTATGTATAATAGAACAAAACATTACCTGGTCCTGCGCCATCTTCATGACAGTTGGTATGTTTGAGTTCATTGTTGCGATTATTATGTAGTGCCTTCCAACCTAGGGGGCCTATCTTCCAGCACTGTATCAGACAATGTTCTGTTGTTATAGATAAGGTTTTCATTGCTAATTTTTAGAAGTAGATTGCCAGATTTTTCTCCTGAGTCTGTCTTAGTCTAGAAGCTCCACTGAAACCTTTCCACCAAGGGTGATCTTGCTAGTATTTGAAATATCAGTGGCGTAGCTTCCAGCATCAAAGCCACACTCAAGCCACCACAGTACGACAAACTGACAGACAGGAGGTGGGAAACTTAGTGCCCTCAAATTATGGAAAAACAAAAAAACAAAACAAAAAACTGTTGCCATCAAGTTGATTCCGACTTACAGCGACCGTATAGGACAGAGTAAAACTGCCCATAGGGATTCCAAAGAGTGGTTGGTGGATTTAAACTGCTGACCTTTTGGTTAGCAGCCAAACGCTTAACTACTGCACCACCAGGGCTCCGAAGGAACTCCTAAATTCCTAAATACCCACAGGCACCCCTAAGGCTCATGCTGAGGTTGCTGAGAGCTTGACTGGGATGTTTACCAGAAGGGACGACCCTGTAATCCATGAAAAACTGCAGGTGAACCCCCAGAATCTGCATCAAAATGAGAGTCATAGCAGTCTTTGAGGGTCTGCAGCACCAATGAGAATCAAAATGGGGCTGAGTCAGCAGCAGTGCCCACCAGGGCCTGACCAAGCTGAGCAAGACTGACCAGGAGTTACGTAAATGGCAGACTTCAGCAGGGAATGTCAGTAGCATGCCTACGGAGAAGGTCAGATCATCCACATCTCAGCAGCACGACTAGCAACAAGCACGACTTCAGGGTACCCCCATTTCTGCCAATGCCATGAGTATTTGTAAGTCTCATAAGTTACATGCAAGTCTCACTTTAAAGAGAAGTAGAGGGAAAAGGAGCCAACTTAGAAAAAAAAAAAATCTTAAAGAAAATGAATTATCTAAAGATATTTTTAAAATATTCTATTACAATAAATGCACACATCAAAAAAGAAGAAAGAGCCACATCAAAAAAGAAGAAAGAGCCACATCAAAACATTAACCCTGCAACTGGAACAAGTAGAAAGAGAACAGCAAAAGAAGCCCTCAGGTGCCAGAAGAAAGGAAATAATAACAATTAGTGCAGAAATA
Source organism: Trichechus manatus latirostris (assembly GCF_000243295.1). Taxonomy (NCBI): domain Eukaryota; kingdom Metazoa; phylum Chordata; class Mammalia; order Sirenia; family Trichechidae; genus Trichechus; species Trichechus manatus. The sequence continues at coordinate 13,345,002 of NW_004443970.1, forward strand.
AATGAAATAGAGAATTGAAAAACAATTGAAAGAGTTAACAAGACCAAAAGCTGGTTCTTTGAAAAGATCAACAAAATTGATAAACCACTGGCCAAACTGACAAAAGAAAAACAGGAGAGGAAGCAAATAACCCATACAAAAAATGAGATGGGTGATATCACAACAGACCCAACTGAAATTAAAAGAATCATAACAGAATACTATGAAAAATTATGCTCCAACAAATTTGAAAACCTAGAAGAAATGGACAACTTTCTAGAAACTCACTACCTACCTAAACTAACACAAACAGAGGTAGAACAACTAAATAAACCCATAACAAAAGGAGAGATTGGAAAGGTAATTAAAAAACTCCTAACAAAAAAAGCCCTGGCCTGGACCGCTTCACTGGAGAATTCTACCAAACTTTCAGAGAAGAGTTAACACCACTACTACTAAAGGTATTTCAGAGCATAGAAAAAGATGGAATACTCCCTAACTCATTCTATGAAGCCAGCATAACCCTGATACCAAAACCACATAAGGACACCACAAAAAAAGAAAATCACAGACCAATACCCCTCATGAACATTGATGCAAAAATCCTCAACAAAATTCTAGCCAATACAATTCAGCAACATATCAAACAAATAATTCACCAGGATCAAGTGGGATTTATACCAGGTATGCAGAGATGGTTCAACATTAGAAAAACAATCAGTGTAATCCATCACATTAATACAACAAAAGACAAGAACCACTTGATCTTATCAATCGATGCAGAAAAGGCATTTGACAAAGTCCAACATCCATTCACGATAAAAACTCTCAACAAAATAGGAATAGAAGGGAAACTCCTCAGTATAATTAAGGGCATTTATACAAAGCCAATAGCCAACATCATCCTATATGGAGAGAGTTTGAAAGCATTCCCCTTGAGAACGGGAACCAGACAAGGATGCCCTTTATCACC
>NW_004443970.1:13346053-13347324 GCF_000243295.1 Trichechus manatus latirostris
CAAATTGGAAGGGAAGAAGTAAAAATATCTGTATTTGCAGATGATATGATCTTATACACAGAAAACCCCAAAGAATCCACAAGAAAACTACTGGAATTAATAGAAGATTTCAGCAAAGTTTCAGGATGCAAGATAAATATACAAAAATCTGTTGGATTCCTTTACACCAACAAAGAGAACTTGGAGGAGGAAATCACCAAATCAATACCATTTACAATAACCCCCAAGAAGATAAAATACTTAGGAATAAATCTAACCAGAGACGTAAAAGACCTATACAATGTAAACTATAAGACACTGTTGCAAGAAACCAAAAGAGACCTGCATAACCGGAAAAAAATACCTTGCTCATGGATAAGTAGACTTAAGGTTGTGAAAATGTCCGTTCTACCCAAAGTGATCTACAGATACAATGCAATCCTGATCCAAATTCCAACAGCATTTTTTAATGAGATGGAGAAATGAATCACCAACTTCATATGGAAAGGGAAGAGGCCCCGAATAAGTAAAGCATTACTCAAGAAGAAGAACAAGGTAGAAGGCCTCACACTACCTGAATTTAGAAACTGTTATACTGCCACAGTAGTCAAAACAGCCTGGTACTGGTACAACAACAGATATAAAGACCAATGGAACAGAATTGAGAATCCAGACAAAAATTCATCCACCTATGGGCAGCTGATATTTGACAAAGGCACAAAGTACATTAATTGGGGAAAAGACAGTGTCTTTAACAAATAGTGCTGGCATAACTGGATATCCATGTACAGAAATCTGAAACAAGACCCATACCTCACACCATGCACAAAAACTAACTCAAAATGGATTAATACCTAAATATAAGATTGAAAATGATAAAGATCATGGAAGAAAAAATAGAGACAATGCTAGGAGCCCTAATACATGGCATAAACACAGTACGAACCATAGGTAACAATGCACAAGCACCAGAAGAGAGACTAGATAACTGGGAGCTCCTAAAAATCAAACACTTACGCTCATCAAAAGACTTCACCAAAAGAGTAAAAACACAACCTACAGATTGGGAAAAAATTTTGGCTAAGACAAATCCAATCAGCATCTAATCTCTAAAATCTACAAGATACTGCAAAACCTCAACAACAAAAGACAAATAACCTAATTAACAAATGGGCAAAGAATATGAACAGGCACTTCTCCAAAGAAGACATTCAGGCAGCTAACAGACACATGAAGAAATGCTCACGATCATTAGCCATTAGAGAAATGCAGATCAAAACTACAATGAGATA
>NW_004443970.1:13347798-13355104 GCF_000243295.1 Trichechus manatus latirostris
CCAAAGACACAAGGAAAGTCTTAGCCCAAGAGACAGAAAGGGCCACATAAACCAGAGACTCCATCAGCCTGAGACCAGAACTAGATGGTGCCTGGCTACCACCAATGATCACCCTGACAGGGAACACAACAGGGAGTCCCTGATGGAGCAGGAGAAAAGTAGGGTGCAGAGCTCAAATTCTAGTAAAAAGACTAGACTTAATGGTCTGACTGAGACTGGAGGAACCCTGGAAAGCATGGCCCCCGGATTCTCTATCAGCCCAGAACTAAAACAATTTCTGAGGCCAACTCTTCAGACAAAGATTGACTGGACTGTGAGACATAAAATGATACTCCTGAAGAGCCTGCTTCTTAGCTCAAGTAGATACGTGAGACTAAATGGGCAGCTTCTGTCCAGAGGTGAGATGAGAAGTCAGAGAAGGTTAGGAGCTGGTTGAATGGACATGGGAAATAAGGGTGGAAAGGAGGAGTGTGCTGTCACAGTATAGGGATAGCAATTAGGGTCACATAACAATGTATGTATAAATTTTTGTATAAGAGACTAACTTGAAATGTAAACTTTCACTTAAACTACAACAATAAACAAACAAAAAAAAAGAAATTCTATTACATCCCCACTGAATTAAAATTGAAGTTTTGTTTCCTGCCACTATTGAATTGGGGCTCATGAGAAAATAAGATAAATGAAAGAGAATAGTTAACTCCCTTTTCTGTACCTCTGACAGTGTGGTGCTTTAAATTTTTATCTGGCTACAGAGTTTTCTTTAAAATATGCAATGCCCTTGCATCAATCTCTATTCTATGGGCAGAATGTAGTATAAAGTCACCTTTAAACTTGTGTGTTTTTTTTTTTAATTAGTTTAGAAATTGGTTGCTATTAGAGGTAAAAAGGGCTAAACATATTTTCAACTCTTGAATATTGTTAGAGATTTGACAAAATTCCCTAAAATATTAGGTAAATGGCTACCTTTAACACTTGATAAACCTCTAAACTTTTAATAATTAAAACAAAATCATAATAGAATAGTTTGGTTGTCCATTGCTACAAAATAAACTGCCCCAAAACTTACTAGGTTAAAAAAAACTAAGACTTATTTGCTCACAATTCTGCAGTTTAAGCTGGGCTGTCCTGGGTGGGTCTTTTGCTATTCTTGTCTGAGCTCATTCATGAGCTCCATAAGTCTGGTGGCTCAACTGAGTCTAAGATAGAAATTCTAAAGTGGCCTCGTTTAAATGTCTAGATAGTTGGTATTAGCTAGACTTCTCTCTTGATCTGGTCTCTTGTCATTCAATAGTCTAGCTCGAACTTTCTTACATTGTGCAAAAAGTGTTCCATTAGAGTGAAGGGGAAACTTCAAGGTCTCTTGAGTCCTGGGCTCTGGAACTGGTACAAGGTTATTTCCTCTGCCTTCTATTTGCAAAACAAGTCAAAAGGCCACCTCAGATTCAAAGGCTGGCAGAAGAAACTCCACTACTTCATGAAAAGAGGGACAAAATATCATATATGCTTCCTACTTGCTGTTTTCTGGTTTCCTCAAAATTTAATTCAATATATATTTTAAGCTTCATAAGACATTATTTGTGTTAACTTTTATTTATTTACTTTTTGTTTATATTTAATTACATGTATACATTTTCTATCATTTTTCATTCCATCTTGTATTTTTAAAAATACACCTAAGATAATTTTTCTTCTGCCTGAAGAGCTCCCTTTAGTGTACGTCTGGTACTGATTAATTCTGTTAGTAGTGTTCATTAAAAAATGACTATATTTCACCTTCATTTTTTAAATATATTATTTTGCCTTTTAAGTTGGCTTCTTTCAGTACTTTAAGCACATATTTCCATCAACTTCTGACTTCTATTATTTCTAGAGAGAAGAGAGATGCCAGCCTTATTTTTGCTCCTTTAAAGGGCACATGTCTATTCCCTCTGGTGCTTTAAAATTGTTTTTTTTCCAGCAGTTTTACTATAATATGTCTAGATATGGTTTTATTTGTATCAGTCATGCTTCAGGTTCTCAGACCTTTTTGTGTGTGTGGCTTGGTCTATTTCATCAGTGTTGGAAAAGTTTTTCTAATTTTTCTCAACAGAAGGGTTTGTAAGTTTGTCATTGTCAGAAGCAGAAAAAAAACTGTCATATACAGATGTAGAAATCCACAGAAGTCCATTATATTAAAAACCAAAACAGATCAAATAATCATAGTTTATTATTATTTTTTTAATCCACTAGACAGCAAAGAACATAAGAAACCCAAATCAACTAAACTACAGGAAGTGATAAACCCCTCGTGGGAGAGAAGAGACCCATGCTTGCTTCATCCCTGACAGACCAGCAGGAGGAAAAGTATCTACCATAGATGGGGATCAGGAATAAACAGTTCAATTTTTAATAAATTTAATGGCCACACATGACCTGAAACGACACATTCAAATTTTGAGGAGCCCTAGCCTCAGAGAGGGTCAGCACCTTTGCACCAAACCTTTGCTTTATTCTTTCCTGCATAGTTTGTCAAAGGCCTAGGGACAAAAACAGGAGTGGTGCATAGGGGCTTTCCCAATTGCAAGAGGGGTGTAGGCAAGAGAGCTGAGAGAAGGCTTTGTTCTTTCCTTCTTTATCTCTCTCTCTGTATCAGTTTCCTATTGTAGATGTAACAAATTACCACAAACTTGGTGGTGTAAAACAACACAAATTCATTCTCTTATCGTTCTGGAAGCCAGAAGTTTGAAATTAGTTTCTTTGGGCCAAAACTAAGGTGTTAGCAGGGAGATGCTCCCTTTGGAGGCTAAGGGAAAATCTGTTCCCTTGTCTTTTCCAGTTTCTACTGATGCATTCCTTGCATTCCTTGGCTCGTGGCCCATTCCTTCATCTTTAAAACCTCCAGAATAGCATCTTCAAATCTCTCTCTCTCTTTCTGTCTGTCTGCTGAGGTTGTCACATCACTTTCTCTTCTTTGTCATATCGCCTTCTGCGTTCCTCTATATGGACACTTGTATTTAAGGCTCACTTGGATAATCCAGGATAATCTCTCCATTTGAAGATTCTTCATTTAATTACATCTGCAGAGGCACTTTTGCTATATAAGGAAACATTCACATGTTCCAAGGATTAGGACCTGGGTATCTTTCAGGGCCATTATTCAGCCTACCCACCTCTTTTTTTCCTTTCCTTCCCTTCCTTTCTTCTTTTATTTTCCCTCCTTCCTTCTTTCCTTTCCTGTCTCCTTTCTTTCCTTCCCTACCCTATGTCTCCTTTCCTTTCTTAAACAAATGTTTATTAAGTGCCTGCTATATGCTAGGTGGAGACAGTGGTGATTCAGTGGTAGAATTCTTGCCATCCTTGCAGGAAACCTGGGTTCAATTCCCAGCCAATGCACCTCATATGCAGCCACCAACTGTCTGTCAGTGGAGGCTTGTGTGTTGCTATGTTGCTGAACACGTTTCATTGGAGCTTCCAGACTAAGATGAACTAGGAAGTAAGGCCTGGTGATCTACTTCTAAAAATTATCCAGTGAAAATCCAATGGATCACAACAGTTCAATTTGCAATGGATTATGGGAATGGCACAGACCAGGCAGCATTTAGTTTCATTGAGTATGGGTTTGCCATGAGTTGGCAGCCAACTCAATGGTAGCTAACAACAACAGTGTGCTAGGTAATATATTTGACATTTATTGATAACTTTATAATTACACAAAACAGTATATATATATAACCTCATGTAATCATTACACTATCTCTGAGACACAGATATGATCATTATATTTAAGATAAAGTCATTTCTCTTCAAATGACAGATCAAGGTCTCCAGAACTTAAGGCTTCTGATTTCACATCTTTTGACATTTCCATCCATAACTCCCAAATTCTTTCCTTCACTTTGTTTACAACTCCATGATGGCATTTAGCTTAATTTGACTTGCTTTTTGATGGTTATGAACTTTTATTACTTTCTCCTAGATGAAGAATGTATTCTACTCATTTCAGTATTCCTAGATCTAGGATACCACCTTTGCCATATCAGAAATTCAATTGTGTACGCTGAAATAAAAGGAGCCCTGGTGGCTCAATGGTTAAGTGTTCAGTTACTAACCAAAAAGTTGGTTTGAACCCACCCTGGCAATCTACACCTGTAAAGATTACAACCTAGAAAGTCTTATGTGGCAATTCTACTCTGTCACATGGGGTCATTATGAGTCAGAGTCTACTCAATGACACATAATAAAAATGCTGAATTAAATAAAATCCAATATGATCTAGTTATACTCGTGTCTCGCACTGGATCATTCTAGAAATTAATCTGCATATTTTGAAATCAGCCTGGACTTCCTCTTCTTTCTGGACAACCCACATCTGGATAAATATTACTTGTTCTCTGACCAAAACAGAACAGGCAGCATTAGAGTGAATTATTTTTGTTTCTCTCGTCTCTATTTCACTAGCTCCTCACAAAGGGAAAACTCAAACCAAACCTAAACCCATTGCCATCGAGTTGATTCCAACTCATAGCGACCCTATAGAACAGAGTAGAATTGCCCCATAGGGTTTCTTTCCAGAAGCGGATTGCCACATCTTTCTCCCGTGGAGTGATTCGAACTCACCAGCCTCTGTGTTACCAGCTGAGCACTTAACCACTGAGCAACCAGGCTCCTCTCACAAAGAAAAGAGGAGCTTTATATCTGATTGTTAGATGGGAAGGACTGTTATCCATTGCTTCTAGTGTGTTTCTGAAAAGCTAGAGATCACCCTTTTGACTCTTTCTCGGCATTTCAGACAACCTAGTGCCCAGACCCAGCTCCTGCTTGCAGTCTTGATCTCCTGATTGTAAAAACATTCTGAAAATTTTGCTTCTGAGAATCCTAGGTGACCTTTCTTAGTTACAGGTTTTTCTTCTTTTTCCCTTTCATTTAGTTGATAAGTCAGTGTTGGATAAGTCCAGAAAACTAGAGTTGGAATGACAGAAGGTTCTACTATTGTGCAATTCAGAGTCCTAAATAAAGCTGATCCCTTTGCTTTATTTGACTTTATATATATATTCAATGTTGGTCATAAACCTGGAGAAGAAAGGTAGGAGAGTGATACAGCAGATATCAGGCTCTGAACCCAGCCCTGAGCCCCTAATGTGCTATTAGCTATTCCCTTGTCTCATATTCATAGATATCGCTTCTTTTCTGTTCCTACTCATACGGTTCTACTTTTGATATTCATAACAACTAGGGCAGTATTTACCTTTATAAAGTCTATGTCAGGAAGATTTACTACATATCAATGTAAATTTGCATGTACATTTTTGGCCTTGCTGCTAGCTCTTCACCACAGCTGTCAGTTATGCAGTAAGGTCTTACTCCCACTTAATGCTTAATATTTGCCACCTGATTCATATACATTCACATGTACATGAATTCATACATATATTCTCATTCAACAAATATTTTTAAGCCCCTACTGCTGGATATATTTTGTTTGCCCTTCCAAATCTAAGTTTCATCTTTCATCTTTCTCTACCCTGTACTATGTCTAAGAGTGTAACCTCTGTGGGCTAAATCAATGGACTTCCTTGCCTTTGGCTTCCAGCTGGCTTTGGACAACAGAAAGAATGAGACCTAAATGAGAGGAAGAGAGGAGAATGAGGTAGGGTATTTCTGTCTTTGCCTTTCCTCCTGCAGGATTGCTGTGGGCTGGACGTGTTCTCTGTTGAAGACCACGTCTCTTACTGTGCACCCTTCTACAACAAGAGCTGCGCTCTCTAGCTCCTGGCTTCTGCTTCCTTCCTGTGTGTGTTCAAGCTCAAGGGTGGTAATGATGCGCCATTGTAGTATCCCTGTTTTCTTACCGTTCACATTGCCCACACTTTTACAAATAGTCCCTTTATTAGGTTTTCCACCTTGAGCCAGTTTGAATATGCTCTTTCTTGGCAATACCCCAATTGGTACACATCTTGACACTGGAAATACAAAGTAAACAAAACAGAAAAACTGCCCCCTTATTTGTAGCTTACATTTTAAGGATGGGGCATAAAATAAACAGGATAAATAAACAAAATCAATAGTAATTTAGGTAGTGACTAAGTACTAAGAAGAAAAAAAAAATGAAGAATGGAAAGGAATTAGGAACTGAAGGAAGAGGATTTTGAAATTTAAAAATATTTATATACAACTGGAATTTAAAATCTTTGAGTAGGAAACTTTGTCTGGTTCAGTGCTTTATTCTTAGCTGCTAACCTACTAGTGCCTGGCACATAGTAGGTTCTCAATAAATATTTGTTGAATAAGTGAATGAATGAATGACTACACATACAAATACATTCATTATTCTATTGGTTCAACTAAGTGCCTCTTCTGCTAGTGCTCAGGATAACATAAAATGACATGTTCTTGCCTTTAAGGACTTGACAACTGATATCATTTCCTCCCCAAAATAGCATACTTCCCTTGGTGTGAACTTCATTTCCTGAACATCTTTTTATTCCCAGTACCTACTATGGCCCTCTATACATAACAAATAAGCACTCAAATTAGTCGAGACTCTTGCATATGAATGACCAAACTGGCTTTAATAATAACATGGACTTTATTGACTTATGGATATAAAAAGTCAGTACAAATTTAGTTCAGGGTATGTCTGGATGTGTGCTGTCAGTAATGTTGGAAATTGATCTCTTTCCATCTCTTGGCACTGTTTTCCACTTTTCTTCTATGCTAGCTTGATTTTCAGCTGCTCTTTGTTCATAGGTATTAGAAACTTTCTCATGCATAGCCTCGGTCTTACAACCTCCGACTTTGCAAACTTGTGCAGAAAAAGAACTTCTCTTTCCTAAGAGTTCTAGTAAAAGTCCTAGGTATGCCTTTCATTGGCCCAATATGGGCCACATCGCTATTTTTGGACCAGTTATTGTAGTCAAGAAGATAGGAATCTCTGATGCCATGTCTAGCTTGCATGTTACCCCTGGAATCAGTAGTGAGATACATACCACCTAAGAAAAATTGGGTTTGAATTACCAAGGGAAGGAATGGATGTTGGCTGAACAAAAACAACAGATGTTCCAGAAATGGTACTGAAAATCTTTATACTTTCATTTAGCAACATCGTAGTTAAAATTCCCAAATTGAACTAACCAAAAGATGAAAATTTTGACTAAATTAGTAGAGACATTCAAATAAAGTTTTTTTTCTTTTTTAAAAAATGAATTCCAGAGGACTCCGGCAAGATGGCAGTCTAGGCAGAAGCACCACGCCGTCCCTCCACAACAAAGATCCGAAAAACTAAGCCAGAGAATCAACAATCCTGAAACCCTAGAACATCAAATGA
>NW_004443970.1:13362837-13405397 GCF_000243295.1 Trichechus manatus latirostris
GGGGTTGTTAACCAATGTCATAAAACAGCATGTGTGTTACTGTTACATGAGAAACTATCTGTTCTGTAAGCCTTCACCTGAAGTACAATAAAATATTAAAAAGAAAAAAAAAAAAGAATTCCATGTGAACACGTAATACAATAAATTCTCTGAGCATTGCTTCTACTTCTTTGAGGCTAATTGCCTTAAAAAATATATAGAAGGAGTTTGTAATTAGCGTATGCTTTCTTTCTTTAAGAGAAAGAATGCTTCTAAAGTATTTGAGAATGATTGAAAGTGCAGTTCTTTAAGTGATTTTAACATTTTCCTGCAATTCTTCTAACACTATTAAGTTACTTGGCAAAATTATCACAGATTCTGAATTAATGAGATTTTAGTACATATGCAAGTGACAGTATCTGTTTAGCTTTAAATAATCCTCAAAGCACGGTGTCCCGTATACAACACAGGTAGAGTTGTGCAAATGTTTGCTGAATCTTTTTAGAGCGAAAATCTTTGTTAAAAAAATTAGCTCATTTATTTAAGTTGTGTTAATTTAATTTGAAACAGACTTACTTACTCAAGAAAAAGTAGGTCTTGCTTATTTTAGATCTGTTCTTTAACCAGAGGATTTTTTTTTACTATCTCTTGGAACAGTGTAACTCTAAGAGTGGTTTATAGCAGTACCTCTTAAGTGTAGCCATGGACTGGTACAGATAGGTAATGAAACAAGTACAGAAATTGACAGTAAATATTTCGAAGCATTTATAACAATTCAGTGCTTATGCAACTTCTTAGTGCATACTCAGCGCTTTAATATTGAACAAGGTAGAGACCAGTTTGGAATACCTTGACTTGCATAGTGAGTCACATGCACTATAAGCTACATCCCGGTAATGCAGAGTTGGGCCACGTATCAGTTGCAAAGGGCTGTAAAAAAGAAAACTAGTCTCCCACTTAAGATAGTTTTAGAATAACAATTGTAGTAAAAAAAACTATTGAAAGCATCAGAAAGTAACAAATATGAAAGAAGATAAAATGATTCCATGCCTCAATGATCCCAGCAATTATTTATATATAGTGTCTGGAATCCAAGCAAAATAATACAGGCATATGAGGAATAACATAATGTGATTAAAGATCAAAATAAACATTTGACAATATAAATAGATCTAATGATAATCTAGATAATGGAGTTTTTAGTTATGGAGTTTAAAAAAACTATACTTACTATGCTCTAGAAATAGGATAAAATTGGGAATTTTATCATAGAGCTGGAAAATATTTTATAAATGTTGTTGTTAGGTGCTGTTGAGTCTATTTTTGACTCATAGCATCCACATGTGATAGAGTAGAACTGTCCCATGGGTTTACTAAGCTGTAATCTTTACAGAAGCAGATTGCCAGGTCTTTCTCCCATGGAGCCAGGTGAATTAGAACTGCTAACATTTACCAGATGGAAATTATAGAACTAAAAGATGCAATAAGTATAATCAAGCATTCAATGGATGGGTTTGTCAGCAAGTTAGACACAGATAAACAGAAAATTAGAGAATTAGAAGATGGCTCAGATGAAAGCATACAGAGAGAAGCAAGAAGAGACAAAATGACAACACACAAAAGGTAAAGAGTCTCAGGATACAGTGAAAATAATCTATATATCTATATACAAGTAATTGGAGTCCCAGAAAGAGAGTCTGAAGCAATATTTGAAAAGAAAATGAATGACATAATTTTTCAAAACTGACAGAAGATTTCAAGTCACAGATTCAAAAGGCACAACAAACCTCAACCTAGATAAACACAAATCAAACCACATTGAGGAACATCATAGTCCAATTGCTGACAACCAAAGAAAAAAGGAAATCTTACTTAAAAACATCTGGAAAAAATAATGTTACTTTCAAAGAGAAACAATAAGACTAACCCCTGACTTCTCAACAGAAACAATGGATGTAAGCGTCAATGAAATGTCAAAATATTAAAAGAAAATAACTGTCAATAGTTCTATACCCAGTGGAAATAAACCAAAACCAAACCAAACCCATTGCTGTCAAGTTGATTCTGACTCCTAGAGACCCTACAGAGTAGAACTGCTCCATAGGATTTCCAAGGAGTGGCTGGTGGATTCGAACTGCTGAACTTTTGGTTAGCCGCCATAGCTGTCTTCAAAATATCAATGAGATAAGGGAAATTTCTGACAAAGAAAAATTGAGAAAATTTATCAGAAATATATTACTCTAAGGAAAATAAGAATATTCTTCAGTCAAAAGAAAGATGATCATGATTAGAAGCTCAGAGTTGCAGTAAGATATAAGGAGCAAGAGGAGCCAAGATGGCAACCTAGTCAGATGTGCCACACCTCTACAGCAAAGACCTGACAAACAAAGTGAAACAAATACATATGACAATCCTGGAACCTTGACCATCAAATGAAAGGTTAAAGAATCTGATCAAACACCAGTTGAGAGAAGAAACTGAATGAGAACAGCAAAGGAGGAAAGAAATGGTGCAGAGTGCCCTACCAGCCAGCCCGGCACAGTGTGGATGTCTTGAGACAAAACTAGCAGTGATCTTAGTTGAGGAGCACAGGAAGGCAACATCATGGAACTGCCAATAGGAAACAGAGAAACTATATGGATACACCTGGAGTGAAGCAAGGTGAGCAGGATATGAACTGGAACTAAGAAGGGAAAGTACAGGAAGGAAGGCAAGAACTTTAGGGAGCTGGGGGTACACAGAGCAGGGAGAAAGCCAGGATCCAAAGTCAGGGCGACTCACCAGCAGCAGTCCCTGATCAGTAGAGCAGGTGGTGTACACAGAGTAATAGATCCATTCAACATCAGTGGGAGGTCTCCCACCTGAACTCTGGACGGCCCCCCCTTGTGGCATTTGGTTGGTGCCAGGTACCAATTACAGGCTGTGCCAACAGGAAGTGCCCAGGTACCCTTGCCTTGTGACCATGAAAGTACGCTTTCCCTCTCCCTACCCTTTTGGTGATTAGCGGAACGAACTGCCCCATCCCTGCTGCCCCAACTGCTGGGGACCTTAGTACGAGCCCTTCTATCTTCCCCACCCCACACCTAGTCTGTTCACCGCTCTCCCCCTTACCTACGAGGTGACGGGCAGAAGAGAGAGAGAGGGAGAGAGAGAGTGCTCCCTGGCTGCCCTTCCCTCCCTTCCCCCTCTGAAGAGGGCACCTGCCCATCCTTGGCTGCCTGCCCCACTCCTCGCTCACTGTTCACCCACCTGGCAAGCCATGGTGAGCATTCCCACACCACTGGTTAGCACCCACCCAGCACGCCCTCAGCTAGCTTACATGCACACTGAACAATGATGAGGGTTCACTCTGACTACTGCTACCTCATCCACCTGGAGGCAGGTGGTGACAACTCCCATGCCACTAGCAAAGCACACCTGACCTGCCCACATGGATATATCAAAACAAAACAAACAAAAATAAATAAATAAATAAAATAACATCTTAAAGCCATGAGACAGCAGACAATAACACCCAAGAGGAATGTGCACCTCAGAACAATCAACTATACGAGACCAAAAGGGCACCATTTGCCCAGAAGCAAATGAGGGGACAGTGCTGGCACATTGAAGGGATTGCAACCAGTGTCACAAAATGAGCTGTGTATAAGTTGTTGAATGGGAAACTCATTTGCTCTGTAAATATTCACCTAAATCACAATAAAATGTTATTAAAAAAAAAAAGATACAAGGAGCAATGTAAAAGTAACCATGTCAGTAAGTCTAAATATTAATAGTGTTGTTGTTAAGTGCCATCTAGTCAGTTCCGACTCATAGTGATCCTATGTACAAGAGAATGAAATCCATCTCATTGAGGGTCTTCGTCTTTGTGGTTGACCCTCTGTCCCACCAAGCATGATGTCCTTCTCCAGGGACTGGTCCCTCTTGATAACATGTCGAAAGTAAATGAGACGAAGTCTTGCCATTCTCGCTTCCAAGTAGCACTCTGGCTGTAATAGTGTGAAACAATAAAATATCTTAAGGGATTTAAAATATACGGAGAATTACAACACCAATAGGCATGTTATTACAGTTGAGAGGTGGGATGAATAGAGATAAATATTGAAATGACCTAGCACGTTCAGGAAATTTTTTTAAAGTCCCCATTTACATTAAAATCTGATGAGTCTAGGGCAACGGTTCTAAACCAGGGGTGATCTTGTCCTCCAGGGAATATTTGACAATATCTGAAGACATTTTTTATTATCAAAACTGGGGGAAGTGATTGTTGTCTAATGGGTAAAGACCAGGAATGCTACTAAATCCTACAAAGCAAAGGAATTCTTCCCTCACAACGAAGAATTATCCAGTCCAAATCGACAATAGTGCTGAAGTTGAGAAACCCTGATTTAGGGTCGTCACTAAAAGAATAAAATAAAAACTTTGAGAATCAAGCTAATAGAGTGTTATGGACTGAAATCTATCCCTCCAAAAAATGTATTGAAGTTCTTATCTCTGTACTTGTGAATATGACCTTGTTTGGGGAAATAGGGTCTTTCTTGAAGATATTATCAGTAAGCCATAGTGGAGACAACCAGGGCTGCCAGAAGCTGAAAGACGCAAGGAAGGATCTTTCCCTAAAGCTATCAGAGAGAGAGAGCACAGCCCTTCCAATGCCCTGAATTTGGACGTCTAGCCTCAGAACTATGAGAAAATAAATTTCTGCTTTTTAAAGTCACCCACTTTGTGATATCTTGTTATGGCAACCCTAGGAAACCAAGACAGAGTTTGGTACTGGGGAATGGTGGAGTGCTGCTGTAACAAATACCTAAAAATGTGGAAATGATTTTGGAATTGGGTAACTGGTAGAGAGTGAAAGAGTTTTGAGGCACTTGATATTAAAATCCTAGACCACCTTGGAGATACTGTTGGTAGAATTACGGATTTAATACGTGATGCTGGTCAGGGCTCAGAAAGAAATAAGATCTGCAAGGAAAGCTTCTATCCCTTTGAACAGAATGTGGCTAAATGTGCTTCTAGTGAGGCCTTTAAAAGAAATAATGAACGTGTTATTGGGCACTGGAAGAAAGACTATCCTTCTTATAAAGTGGCAAAGAACTTGGCTGAATTATGTTAGAATGTTTTGTGGAAAGCAAAACTCTCCATTTCCCTTGTCGGGGTTTGACCCAGGCAACCATTAATCTACTTTCTGTTTCTATGGATTTTGCCTACTCTGGCCATATCATGTAAACGGAATCATACAATATGTGGCCTTTTGTGTTTGACTTCTTTCATGTAGCATAATTTTTCAAGGTTCATCCACGTGGTAGCTTGTATCAATACTTCATTCTTTTTTATGGCTAAAATAACATTCCATTGTATGGCTGTGCAACTGCTCCTCACTTATTGACTATCTCGTTATCCAACATTTCGCATTTACAACAATAGTAAAAAAATCTACTCTCTGGCTGTTTTGCACATTAATGGCATACGTCTGGCAGTAATGAACGCTGAGGTGTGAGGTGAGAGTAATGCTGGCTGCGATGGTTAAGGTTATGTGTCAGCTTGGTTGGGCCATGATTCTCGGTGGTTTGGCAGTTGTACAATGGTGTACTTTGGCAGCTATGTAATGATGTAATTTGGAGTTATGTAATGATGCAATGACACCATGGTGGTGCAGTGGTTAAGAGTGCAGCCTGTTAACCAAAAGGTCAGCAGTTCAAATCCACCAGCTGCTCCTTGGAAACCCCACGGGGCAGTTCTACTTTGTCCTAAAGGGTCGCTATGAGTCAGAATCAGCTTGACAACAATGGGATTTTGGTTTCAGTAATGATGTAGTCATCCTCCATTTTGTGATTTGATGTGGTCATCCTTCATTTTTGCATAACGCCAATTTTTGCATAATGAACTGGCCTTTGGAACCTAACAATGTTCATAAGTCAGGAGTGGGTATACCACATTTGGTTTATCCATTTATCTATTAGTGGACATCTTAGTTGCTACAATCTTTTTGGCTATTGTGAATAATGCTGCTATAAATATTCATGTAAATGTTTCTGTGTGGACGTATATTATCAAATGTCTTGCATGTTGAGGGTGTACCCGGGTAACCCAAATGGTTAAACATTCAACTACTCACCAACAGGTTGGTGGTTCAAACCCAAACAAAGTCACCTTGGAAGACATGCCTGGTGATCTTCTTCCAAAAGTTCATAGCCTTAAAAACCCTATGGAGCAGTTTTACTCTGCATGTAATCAACTTGCAGCAACTAACAACATTATATCTAGGAGAAGAACTTTTGGGTCACACATTAACTCTATGTATAACTTTTTGAGGAACTACCAAACTGTTTTCCAAAGTACCTATACCTCTTTACATTCCCACCAGCAACGTATGAAGATCAGAATTTTTTCACTTTCTCATCAACACTTCTTGATGTTAATCCTTTTTATTACAGCCATCCTATTGGCTGTAAAGTGGTATCTCACTGTAGCTTTGCTTTGCTTTTCCCTAATGCCTAATGATGTTGAGTATTTTTTCACATGCTTATTGGCCATTTGTATATCCTCGTTAGAATAAAGTCTATTTAAATATTTTGCTCATTTTTAATTGGATTATGGCTTTTATTATTGAGTTGTGAGAATTCTTTGTATATTTTGGATACAAGTCCCTTATCAGATACACGATTTGCAAATATTTTCTCTCATTGTGTGAGCTGTCTTTTAACTTTCTTGATGGTTTCCTTTGAAGAACAAATATTTTTAATTTTTATGAGGTCCACTTAGTCTTTTATTTTTCCTTTTGTTGTTTATGCTTTTGCTGTCACATCTAAGAAACCATTGGCTAACCCAAGGTCATGTGTGTTCTTCTATGGGCTTTATAGTTTTATCTTTTTATATTCCACCACTAGTCTGTCAGTTTGTCATACTGTGGAAGCTTGGGTATTGCCGTCATGCTGAAAGCTATGCCACTGGTATCTCAAATAACAACAGGGTCACTAACGGTGGACAGGTTTCAGCAGAGCTTTCAGGCTAATTCAGTCTAGAAAGAAGGATCTGGCAATCTATTTATTAAAAAAAAAAAAAATTAGCTAGTGAAAACCTTATGAATAACAGCGAAACTTTGTCTGATACAGTGGCAGAAGATGAGCCCCTCAAGTTGGAAGGAACTCAAAATACGAATGGGGAAGTTCCACCTCCTCAAAGTAGAGTTGACCTTAATGATATGGACAGAGTAAAGATTTGAGCCTCTCAAAATGAAAAGAAACAGCTGCAAAAATCTATTAATACACAGAATGTAGAATGTACAAATTATGAATCTAGGAAAATCAGCAGTTGTCAAAAATGAAATGGAATGCCTGAGGGTCGCTATCCTAGGCATTATTGAGTTGATATGAACTGGTATTGGCCATTTTCCATTGGACCATCATACAGTCTACTATACTGGTAATGACAAATTGAGGAGGAATGACGTTACATTCATCATCAAAAAGAACATTTCAAGATTTATCCTGAAGTACAATGCTGTCAGTGATAAGATAATATCAATATGCCTACAAGGAAAAGCAGTTAATACAACTACTATTCAAATTCATGCACCAATCACTAATGCCAAAGATGAAGAAATTGAAGATTTTTACCAAATTCTGCAGTCTGAAATTGATCAAACATGCAGTCAAGGTGCACTGATAATTACTGGTGATTGGAAATCAAAAGTTGGACACAGAAGAAGGATCTGTAGTTGGAAAATATTGCCTTGGTGATAGAGATGATGTTGGAGATCGCATGATAGAATTTTGCAAGACCAGTGACTTCATCATTGCAAGTACCTTTTTTCAACAACATAAATGGCAATTATACACATGCACCTCACTGGATGGAATACACAGGAATCAAACCAACTGTATCTGTGGAAACAGACAATGGAGAAGCTCAATATCATCAGTCAGAACAAAGCCAGGGGCTGACTGTGGAACAGACCATCAACTGCTCATATGCAAGTTGAAATTGAAGCTGAAGAAAATTAAAGCAAGTCCACGAAAGCCAAAGTATGACCTCGAGTATATCCTACCTGAATTTAGAGACTATCTCAAGAACAGATTTGACACCTTGAATGTTAATGACTGAAGATCAGACAAGTTGTGGAATGACATCAAGGACATCGCATATGAAGACAGCAAAAGGCCATTAAACAGACAGGAAAGAAAGAAAAGACCAAAATGGATGTCAGAAAAGACTCTGAAAGTTGCTCTTGAACATAGAGTAACTAAAGGGAATGGAAGAAATGATGAAGTGAAAGACTTAAACAGAAGATATCAAAGGGTAGCTTGAGAAGATAAGTTAGAGTATTATAATGAAATATGCAAAGACCTGGGGTTAGAAAACCAAATGAGAAGAACACGCTCAGCATTTCTCAATCTGAAAGAACTGAAGAAAAAATTTAAGCCTTGAGTGGTAATATTGTAGGCCTCTATAGGCAAAATATTGATTGATGCAGGAGGCATCAAAAGAAGATGGAAAGAATACACAGACACGGTACCAAAAAGAATTGATCGACATTAAACCATTTCAGGAGGTAACATAACATCAAGAACCTATAGTACTGAAGGAAGAAGTCCAGCTGCACTGAAGGCATTGGTGAAAAACAAGTCTCCAGGAATTGACAGAATACCAACTGAGATGTTTCAACAAACAGATACAATGCTGGAAGCACTCACTCACCTATGCTAAGAAATCTGGAGGACAGCTTCCTGGCCAACCAACTGGAAGAGATCCATATTTGTGTCCATTCCAGTTAAAGGTGACCCAACAAAATGTGGAAATTATTGAACAATATCATTAGTATCACACGCAAGTGAAGTTTTGCTAAAGATAATTCAAAAACAGTTTTGGAGGTACATTGACAGGGAAATTCAAGCCAGATTCAGAAGAGGATGTGGAATGAGGAATATCATTGCTGATGTCAGATGTATCTTGGCTGAAAGCAGAGAATACGGAAAGATATTTACCTGTGTTTTATTGACTATGCAAATGCATTCGACTGTGTGGATCATAACAAATCATGGATAACATTGCAAAGAATGTGAATTCCAGAACTCTCAATTGTGCTTGTGAGGAAACTGTACATAGACCAAGAGGCTGTCATTCAAATAGAACAAGAGGATACTGCAAGGTTTAAAATCAAGAAAAGTTTGTGTCAAGGTTGTATCCTTTCATCATGCTTATTCAATCTGTATGCTGAGCAAATAATCCGAGAAGCTGGACTATATGAAGAAGAAAGGGGCATCAGGATTGAAGGAAGACTCATTAACAGCCTGCATTATGCAAATGGTACAACTGTGCGTATTGAAAGTGAAGAGACTTGAAGCACTTACTGATGAAGATCGAAGACCACAGCCTTCAGTATGGATTGCACCTCAACATAAAGAAAACAAAAATCTTCACAACTGAACCACTAAACAACATCATGATAAACAGAGAAAAGATTGAAGCTGTCAAGAATTTCATTTTACCTGGATTCACAATCAATACCCATGGATGCAGCAGTTAAGAAATCAAACAATGTATTTTATTGGGCGAATCTGCTGCAGTAGACCTCTTCAAAGTGTTCAAAAGCAAAGATGTCACTTTGAGGACTAAGGTGTGCCTGATCCAAGCCATGGTGTTTTCTATTGCCTCGTATGCATGCGAAAGCTGGTCAATGAATAAGGAAGACTGAAGAAGAATTGATACATTTGAATTACTGTGCTGGCGAAGAATATTGAATGGACTGCCAGAAGAGTGGACAAATCTATCTTGGAAGAATTACAGCTGGAATGGTCCTTAGAAAGCAAGGATGGGGAGACTTTTTCTCACATACTTTGCACTTGTTGTCAGAAGGGACTAGTCCCTGGAGAAGGGACATCATGCTTGGTAAAGTAAATGGTCAGTGAAAAAGAGAAAGACCCTCAATAAGAGGGATTAACACAGTGGCTGCAACAATGGGCTGAAACACATAAATGATTGTGAGGATGGTGCAGGACTAGACGGTGTTTTGTTCTGTTGTACCTAGTATCACTATGAGTCGGAACTGACTCTATAGCACTTAACAAATCAACATCTTTTACATCTATGATCCGTTTTAAGTTAATTTTTGTGTATGGTGTAAATTAGGGGTCCAACTTTATTCCTTTACATATGGATATCCAGTTGTTCCAGCACCATTTGTTTAAAAAAAAACTACCCTTTGAATATTGAAATGTTTTGGCACTCTTATCAAAAATTTACCTAAAGTACTTTTTTTAGTATTTCTCATAGGGAAGCTATGCTACAACAATTCTCTCATAATTGTCTCAGAAGAATGTCTTAATTCTTCCTTCATTTTTGAAGGGCCCACATTCTTTAAAATCAGTTTAAAACAGTAATTTTGTAATATGTGTGTTATTTAGGGCTTTGCAAATCATTTACCATCTAGCGTGTCTAAATTTTTATTCAATAGCTAAGAAGGCACTTTAGAAACTTATGATGTATAAGTGGGAGCCCATTTCCTCAACGGTATGAGACATCTGCTCTGAACCATTTAGCCTTTGAGACTACCATTTCAGAAAATTCGCTCAATTATTCCAAGGAGCACGGTAGAATTTACAGTTTATTTTATAATGACAAAAAAAAAAAAAAGACGTTTTTGAAATATTAATATCTTACATTTATTTTACACCTTGAATTTCCTTTTTTTCCAATCAACCACGTCCATTATTTCTAACCATTGGTTTACTTCATTCTCATTTCAACTCTGTGAATTATCCAGTGTAGGAATTATTTATTACAGATTCCATGGATGAGGAAATTTAGGCACAGGGAGATAAATTAGCTGCTTAAAGCTATTCTATTCATTTGTGACTAAATAAAGACTAAAATGTGAGACTCCCAACCCCAAGTATGTGTCATTTCTATTGAACTATGCACAAAATACAATAAAACTTGACCTGCAACCTACAATTACGTTCCTGAGGCTGGAAAAAAGGAGCCTAGACTTAAAAATCCCAGGAGATGCTTTCTGACAGACTTCTACTTAAATTTATGTGGTTCTACATCAGGGATAATCAGAAAGATTCTAGGTGATTGTTTCATTTGCCTCCCATCCTCACCTATGGTGGTATACCCCCTTGTGTTTTCATGATATTGACATCTAAATTCTCTCACAACCTGCATCAAATCTGGCACAAACATTTATTTCAGCTTTAACACCGAGGGAAGGAAAAGAGGAAATCAGTATTTAATGAGCATCTACCATATTTTAGGCAATACATATGCTATTGTCCTTAGAGACGAGGATGGTGAGACTTTATCTCATTGTTTTGGACACATCAGCAAGAAAGACCAATCGCTAGAGAAAGACATCATGTTTGGTAAAGTAGCAGGTCAGTGAAAACAAAGAAAAGCCTGCATGAGATGGATTGACACATCAGTCGAAGCAATGGGCTCAAATATACCAACGATCATGAAGATGACACAGGACCAGGCAACATTTCATCCTGTTTCACATAAGGGCACCATGAGTTGGAGACGACTCGATGGCAGCTAACAATAACAACATACTAGTCTTACTCATACAACAACTTTTTCAGTAAAATTCCAACTTGATAGACAAGGAACATGAAGCTTTGAGAAGTTAAATGAATTGCCAACTCTCATAGCATTCTTGGGAAGTGTATGGGGATTTAGATTCAAGTATGTCTGATCCAAAAGCTTATGCTTTTATACTTTAATTTTTTCTTCCGTGATAAGTCGCTTCCATCACACAGTCCAGCAATATAAAGCTCACTCTTTATTTTTATATTTACAAGGTGCTTTTAGAACTTCAGGATTTTGTGCATATATATTGCTTATTTGGAATGCTGTCTTTTGGCTTTTTTGCTTATCTTATTAAGACTTTTTCAATTCAGTTAGTGCTCACCTCATATTTAATCACTTTTTTGGGACCTTCCTCAGCCCTACCAATTGGAATCCCTTTCTCCTTTCTCTGCATTTTCGCATTTCTTGCTTTATTCTTTTACTACAATTCCTATATATTATGGGTGTTTGGATATTTAAATTTCTTCATTTAAAATTTAAGCTTTTGGGAGCAAGTGTCGTGTCTTATTCTTCACAGTGTCTGTACTGTTGGACATGTTATACTTAATACATAAGAATAAACAGTTCTTCAGGGTTGA
Source organism: Trichechus manatus latirostris (assembly GCF_000243295.1). Classification (NCBI taxonomy): domain Eukaryota; kingdom Metazoa; phylum Chordata; class Mammalia; order Sirenia; family Trichechidae; genus Trichechus; species Trichechus manatus. Next base: position 13,374,987 of record NW_004443970.1, read on the forward strand.
ATATTGAATGAGTGAAAAAATCCATTTTAGTAATTTCCTATTGTTTTCTAGAAAGCAGTAAGATCAGTGCCTTACAAACAGTATTTGGTTTTCTCTCTCTCCTCATCCTGACATGTTATTCAAAGTGACTTTTTTCCCTATAAAAGTCAGTTGTAGTTGTAGACTTAATTTTGTGATAGATTACTGTCCTGATCCCTCACTAAGCCATGAACTTCATAAGGGCAGAGATTGGGTCTGTTTCTTTTCCCTGCTATAGACACAGCATCTGTCACAATGCATGGAATATAGCATGTGTTCTGTATGTAAAATGAACTGAAAGCTTTTTGGTCTTAGACCCATTTACATGCTATTAAAAATTATCCAGTATTCCAAAGAGCTTGTGTTGTCATATCTATCAATAATTAACACATTAGAGATTAAAACTGAGAAATTTAAAAAAAAATTATTAATTTATTTAAGGATTACAAAATCATTATAGGTTAACATAAAATACATATTTTATGAAAATAACTATATTTTCCCAAACAAAAAATTTAATGAGAAGAATAGCATTGCTTTACATTTTCGCAAATTTCTTCAATGTCTGGTTCAACGCGAGACAGTTGGATTTTCCTTTCTGCTTCTGCATTCAATCTGTCACAATGTTACTTTGGTCAAAGTGTTTTAAAAAAATCCATTCTCACACACATACGTAGTTGGAAAAGGGGAGGGTATTTTAAGAGCCTTTTCAGATCATTGTGAATATTATCATTTGATACTACACCCAAACTTGACAAGTATTTGTTTGTTTGTTTGCTTTCGTATTGATTAGTTGCAATATAGAATCTAAAAACATATCAATGACTTCTTCATACTCTGTTGCATTAAAATCCATGGATCTATTTCCCAGTTTAAATGGATCTTTTATCCATGCATTATTTTCTGGTATCATGCATCGCTCATTTGGAAAACATTGGTTCACTGAATTATTCTAAATGTTGATATCCCAAAGGTTGATAAATATTATTATACAATAAAAAATTACATTTATTAATATAACAACCAATCCCATCAGAAAATATTGGAAAGCAATTAAGCTCATGATGGTAGATATGAGTTTTTGAAATTGGAATTTTCATTTAAACACTTGAATTACATCACTGGCAACAAATACGTCAGTAGTTTCCTTTGAAGTGGTAAGATTCAATTCATTCACTTTAAGAAAATGTCTGCCAGATAGTCAAGTCTGAGTAATAATAGCTTGTCTATCAGTCATTTTTTTAAAAGTTAAAATGGTGTTCTATAAAAAAAGCAGTTTCTTCAGCTCACAACTCAAACAACCACACAAGTATCTTTCCTTCAGATGCTTGTTTTACTTCTGTAGACAGAAAAACTACTTTATGCATGTAATTTCTCACTTTGTCACAGAATATTAAAAAGATATGTACTCAAGGATCAGCATTTAATAAAATTTAAAAATTTGTTTCTTCAGAGACATTATTTTTGGTTATGAACGCCTTTATTTTTTTTTAATTTAATTTTTTATTGTAAAATATAACACAACATTTGCCATTCAACGTTGTTTACATATGCATTCAGTGACACCAATTACATTAATCATGCTGTGCAATCATCACTAGTATCTGTTGCCAAGTTTTCCATCACTATAAACAGGTACTCTATGCTTCTTAAACATTCTTAACTGTTACTTTGTGTGTGTGTGTGTGTGTGTGTGTGCGCGCGCGTGTGGCAGTGAAGAATACAATGACTACAAGCTAGTACAGTTTGTTGATGTTGCCTTTATTTCTGCTGAGGAACCAGCAATTTTACTCATCATGCTTTTGTACCATCAGTAAAAATGTCAACACCATTAAAAAGGCAAATGAAATCTTAATATTATTATGAAAATAGTTTTCACCTCATGTATTCTCTGAAAGAGACCCTCAGGAACACCCAGAGGTCTCACAGACCACACTTCGATAAACACTGCTTTACATATGCATATGCTATGTAACCATCAAACTGGCTACTTGTTTTCTTACGTTCCCTGGCCCCACATGTGCTAGTATCTTCATTAAAAATGCTCCATTCCCTCAGCTCTGTCTTTGTCAATCTGGTTTTATCCTCCCCAAGACATGAAGCCTTTGCTGACCCTTAAAATGTATCTGTTCCCTCCCATTCTACATCCTGACACTATTTCACACGTCTTCTGGTATAATTCCACATTGTACGGTCTCTAATTGTGCCAACACTATTGTATTCTGAACTTTCTAAAGGGAGTCTCTATATCCTATGTATCTTTGAAAGCTACTTAGCGCCTAACTGGAGGTTTTGCAGGTATTATATGCTCCAAATAAATATTTATTACATTGACATGAGTACATGAATCTATTAAAACTTACGGAATTGTCTCTAGGGAATTAAATCAATTTTAAAAACCTGCTTGTGCTTTATTTAAAGTAGCTATTTTCCTCATTTACTCTAAAAATAGGACTATTAAACTCAATAACCTAGAGGATTCACTGACCTAATAAGATTATTTTGCCAGAGTTTGAGTATTCATTCATTCACTCACTCATTCATTATTCATTCATTTACTTTTTAAATAAAGATTTATTTAGCACTTACTCTGTGGTAGGCAGGTGGATACAATGGTGAACAAGACACAGCCCCTCATTCAGAGGGCCTAACTTCATTCACAAACTAAATTATGATCACTTAACCAAAAACCAAACCCGCTTCTGTGGAGTCGAGTCCAACTCAGAGCGACCATATAGGACAGAATATAACTGCCCCACAGGATTTCCAAGGCTATGGTATTTATGGAAGGAGCCCCGGTTATGCAGTGGTTAATGTGCTCAGCTGTAAATCCATAAAGATTTACAGTCTTGGCAACCCTGTGGGACAGCTCTACTCTGTCCTATACGGTCGCTATGAGTCAGAATCGAATTACTGACAATGGGTTTGGTTTTTGGAATCTTTATGGAAACAAACTGCTACATCTTTCTCCCACAGAGCTGCTGGTGAGTTGGAACCACTGACCTTTCAGCTAGCAGCCCAGTGCTTAACTACTGCACAACCTTTATGATCACCTACTAAGTGTAAATTATGATTACCACTTGCTAGACACAGTTTCTACCATCAAAAAGTGTATATTGTGTAGTTGAAGAGATGTGTAAATAGATAAATTGAAATACAGTATGTTGGACACTATTACAGAGGCAGGGGAAACAAATGGTGGCAACTCTGAAGAAGGAGCAAATAATTCTGCCTGGACAAGTAAGTGAATGATGGCATCACCAATGAGGCAACATTGCAACATTTTCGCTAGATCTTAATTAAAAGAATTGTGATGGGTGAAGAAGAAGACAAGGGCAAATCCTGAAAAAAATAAATGAAAGAAGCAGGGATGAAAAATAGTAGGTGTGAGTAAATAATGCAGCCAGAAAATCAGCTATCGCACCATGGCAGTAGTTTAGGTCAGAAATGACGAAAACTAGAACTAGCATATTAGCAATAAAGGGGGGAGAGAAAAAGCCAGATTTCAAAGACATTTCTGAAGCAAATAGAATTGATAACAACTGGTTATTAATTGGCATGTGGGAGTGAGATAGAAGTAGGAGTGGAGGACAACATAAACACTTGGACATTGAGAAATTAGAAAAGTGGAGATGCAATTACCAAAATCAGAATATGTGAGGTGGAACAGGTTAACAAGACAGAGAGAGAATTTCCAATTTGGATGGCAGGTGTATAAGAAAGAAGATGAACTTTGAAACCAAATAATCCTATGTCCCAACTATTGTATATGATAGTTTTATTTAATCTATAAAATGAATATGCTCACAGATTTGCTGTAGGGATTAATTAATTTATTCTACAGATGTTTGCACAAACTATGTAGAAAATATGGTGCATGGCACTAGAGATGTTGTTGTTGTTAGTTGCCATCCAGCCAATTCTGACTGAGTGGAACTGCTTCATAGGGTTTTCTTGGCTGTAATCTTAATGGAAGCAGATCACCAGACCTTTATTCCACAGTGTTGTGGTTAATGTCATGTATCAACTTGGCTAGGCTGTGATTCTCAGTGGTTTGGCAAACACTATGTAATCATCTTCCATTTTGTCATCTGATGTGAGCAGCCCATCAGTTGGAAGGGGAGTTTCCTTGAGGGTGTGTCCTGCATCCAGTATATAAATGAATGTTCTGGCAAAGCTCTCTTTCTCTCTTTCTCAACCTTCAGTCTTCTCAGCATCTGACTTCCAGTTCTTGGGACATAAGCCCGCAGAGGCCTTCAGCCTGTTGCCTGACCTGCAGGTTTTGGGTTCATCAGCCCCTGCAACCACTTAAGCCAACAGAGGTCATCAGTCTTTTGTCTGACCCACGGATTTGGGACTTACCAGCCCCCATAGTTGTGTGACCCATTTCCTCACAATTGCATGAGACATTCCCTTAAAGTATACATATTTGGGTTTTGCTGGGTTTGCTCCTTTAGAGAACCCAGACTAAGACAGAAGCCAAGTTAGTGTAGGGTGTGTGTTAAGCCAATCACCTCTGAGATATAAAAAGAGACTATTAGGCACATAGAAGCAAGCAAGAGATGGGGGAAGAGATGTGCCAAGCTACATGAAGATCACCCAGGAGCAGAAGCTCAAAAGAGACAAGGGCCTTCCTGGAGAACCGACAGAGAGAGAAAGCCTTCCCCTATAACCAGAGCTCAGAATTCGGACTTCTAGCCTCCTAAACTGTGAAAAAATACATTTCTGTTTGTTATAGTATTTCTGTTATAGTAGTACTGGATAACTAAAACACACAGTAACACTGGGTGGGTTTGAACCACCAACCTTTAGGTTAGTAAAACCCATTGCTGTTGAGTCAATTTCGACTCATAGTGACCCTATAGGACAGAGTAGAACTGGCCCATAGGGTTTCCAAGGAACACCTGGTGAATTTGAACCTCCAACCTTTTGGTTAGCTGCTGAATGCTTAACCACTGCGCCACCAGGGCTGCTTTAGTTTAGTAGTTGAGCACAAATCGTTTGCGTCAACTAGAGCCCTTGACACTGGAGATACAGCAATAAAAAAGATGTACATCCTTGCCCTCATGGAGCATATAACCCAGGATCAAGTGAGGTCTGGTATGTAGAGCTGTAGAGACTGTAATAGCCCCTGGTACACAGTGAGGGCAAAATAAATATTAATGCCCCTTACACTCAGTGGAGATATCTAGTGGGAAATGTGAGTTTTAAAAGTGGGTAAATAGTTTAGGGTGTAACATAAAAATAGTAGTCCTCAGCATGTAGATGGTACTTGAGTTCATGAATATGAATGAGGTCATACAGGAAGTGTTTAAGGTCTCTTCTAGTCAAAGAAAGAAACAGTATTGATCCTAAACGGAATAGGCAGATTGTTCTACACTTACTTCTCACCTGTAATTCAAGCTTAAATGCGTGATCTGAAATCATCAAAATAACAACTTATTCCCAAGTGGCTCGCTACAGTACAGGAAATGCAAAGTTGAGAATTCCTTAAAATATTTACAGCTTATATTGGAAAAAAGCATATACAAGAAGAGAACTCTCCATAAAGTGTTAATTACAAAATTCATCTCATCATTCTGATAGCCCACACACCACTAGATTATAACATGTTGCAATGGCAATTACACCTTTGGACCCAATGATTTTGAAAAGTGAATAAAGTCACTTTTAGCATTTGAAAATGGGCTTGTGAACAAGAACAAATTTTCTGAATTTGTCGAATGAGCTTTTCTGCTCTGAAAGTAGTATCCATTTCTGATCACATTATAAATGTCGTGCACAAAAATGAAATCAGTTATCATATATTATATACCGAAACACAGTGTGATGAAAAGCAAGCCTAGAGCAAGGGAATCATGGACAAAATTTCAGGTTAAACTGATTTTTGCAGATGACTTCATCGCTGGGAAAAATTTAATTGAACCTGTGTTGTTCACTCTCGTCCTAGAGTGAAAACACACACACTTTGTTAAGGTAAAGTCAAAGAGATTTACTGGAATTCAGAGACTGGTCTGGACCAGGGAAATGTCCAAAATCGCAAAGTAAAAATGGTTGTTCCAAGGAGCAACAAAGAAATCACTGTTTTTATAGGGCTGAGCAGGAACTAAAGTTACAATATTATGATTGGCTGCAAGGCAATCAGGGGAGTTAGAGGTGGACTATCTTGAAGCAGGGCCTTAGTGGGGATTGGCTACAAAGGTGTATGTGGGGGTTTAGGACTGGGTACAAGGTATAAGTGTAAGGGGGGGGGTGCATGCTCAGCGGGTGGTCATGGGGTGATTACAAAATAGTCACAAGATGGTTACACAGCATATTTTCTGAGAAAAGCTTGTAAAAATTAACTTGCTTGAGGCAGCACATTTCCTGCAGATATCTTACACAAAGGCTTGTGATAGGCATCTCTGTCAAGACTCTCTAACTACAGAGAAAAATATTTCCTGAGGTACATGGGGAAATACGCACAAAAGTTAATGTTTGTAGTGCTAAGATGGCAAGGAGAATGAACTCAGCCTTTAGCATTAGTTCAGACATTTTACTTCGGGTCCAAAGCCTCAGATTTTAGGGCACTAGCTCATTCCGTCCTTTGATCAAGGATTACATTGAACATCCTTTGATCACTATTGATAAGAATGTTTTCTTCCGTATGGACTTGGGCCATTTCCTTGGTGGCAGCTTATTTTGTTCGAGCTTTTAAAGCCCCAGACTCCATTGTTTGGATGGGCTGGAACCACCTGGTTCTTCACCATACTATAGCTTAACATCTTACTTCTGTGATCTTGTATGGCAAATGACTCTGTGCTGGGCCAAATAGGAGGAACATTTGTGTCCTTTTTCAAATGGCTAATCTAAGGCATAGGGCTTTTCGAATTATTCATTAGCATGTGCAGCACTTATACACATAATTCTTTGCATGGCTATCATGTAGTTTTTCTGAGTAATGGCATTGGTTAAAGATTTCAAGCAACAGTTAATAGTTCCTATGATTGTTACAATGAAAATGAGTATCATTAGACCATTTAACGGTATTGATCTAAGCCATAAGCTAATGCCTTTTGACAACCAAATGAAGATACCAAGCCAATCAGACGGGGAACCAGGGTCTTCTATGTGTAACCAAGTTGTCTTTTGGCATATTGCTTCAATATCTTGTTCTACTTTGCCTGAGGTGTTAATGCATATACAAGAGGAGGTATTAGTAATTACATATACTTTACCTTGTTGTTCTAACAGGGAGTCTAAGGCAACCATATTTTCTAAAACTACCTTCGCAAGAGAATTTAAAGATTTTTGTAGACTGGTCATTCCATCATCAAGATCATTGGCTATATTCTCCATGGTGGCAGGAACATTTTGGAGTGACCTTTCTATTTCCACTACCTCATAGAAAGAAAAAAAGAATCTTAAGAATCTATATCTCATTCTGGGATTTAGCTGAGTAGGATTATAGTACCCATAGGTGTCTGTTTCTTTCTTAATTCTGGTAAGCAATTTTAGGGAACTAGTCCAATGTAAACCTTCATTTTTGAATGGAGGTCTAAACGTACTCCAAGCTGTCTAAGGGTGCATTAGCCCATCAAGTTCCATCCATCTGGACAGCAATGCCCAAGCACAGGGTTCATTACTTGGGTTTGGTCTTAGTGGGATAATTCAATCCTCCACATAAAAATACATATCCATATGGAGCACAAATCATGTTATTTCCAGTATAATTATGTGAGAAGGGAATGTTTTGATTAGCTTGTTCAAGCCAATATTCTGTTAAATAATTGTTGCAAATAGACAATCATCCCATTATTAAAGGGTCCAGAGTCTAGTACAAAGGGGAGGTGGTGAACAATTTTTTATGCAATCAGGTAATTGCTTTGCTTAGCTTTATAAAATCTCAAAGTATCTAGGATATTCTCTGTGTTGATGTGAATAGCTAATTTGGCAAACGTGAAATCCTTTGTGTTTTACAAAGCAAGCCCTCAAGAGTTCCATGACCTGGTCAGGTGTTATGGGTTGGGTTAAATTAAAGCATGATACCTGAGGTTGGGCCTAGCAATCCAGGAGGGTGCCATAGTCTAACGTGTGGCTCGCTTAAAGATGATGTTGAGATTAACAATAGCATTGGGTTTAAGACTATAATTCCATATATGGGATGCTAATGGATTTGAATTTTGATGCCCAGATCATGGAGAAGGGTGACAGATCCAGCATTTAGTTGTTTCTGATACTGGCTACTTCTTGAGATAACCTGACAAAGGGATTCTTATTCCAGGCTTCTACGGGAGCTATGAATAGCAACAAGAGTAGACCTAAGAAGGGCTTCATAATGAAGGAAAATAGTCCAGAAAATATAAACGAGGGCAATGAGCATGCAAATTATGGCAACAGCAAAGCAACTTCCTGCAGTTGTTATATGAGAGGTCATAAAAATTACTAACACGAGTAATTAAAAAATGGTAGCAAAGATAAAAGCAAATAGATATAATAGAGACTGGGAAACACATAAACTACGTTCTGGGGGAATTCATCTCTCATCAGTGGAACCTAATTAATAAAAGGTAGTCTCAAAACCCTAGTACTGGACTTCAAGAATTAGCACTGAAAAGAAGAGTTTTAGGTTGACGTGGGAAAAATAAAATATCAGGGCAGGGTATAATGCCCAGTAAAACAATCACTATAAAGATTCCAATTAAGAGAATGCAAAATCCAAATATTTCAGCAGATTGCATTGGAGTCTTAATACACTTTCTTGGACCAGCTCTCTACTTCTCATGCAGTTGACTGCTTCTGGGTGCTAGGATACCTGAATTTCAGTTTGACTCCTTCAGTAGGTTGAACACTCCAGTCAGGAGCTGCAGTCTTCTTTAGTTGGGAGAAATGAAACCAAGTCTTAACTACCTGTAATTTAGTGGCACTAGGGTTAGTTATAAGGACCAAGTAAACCCCTTTTCATTGAGGCCTGAGGAAATCTTTCAGTTGGCGTCTCTTCCAATAAACTTAGCCCCCTGGCTGTATTTTTCGGGCTGGCGCCTCAACAGGATTGCTATTGTCAAAGACCTTCTTAATTAGGGAGTTATGATTTTGGCATAATGAATCAAAGCTTGACAATATTTTAAAAGACTTGTTTGAGTCAAATTTGAGTCTATCCCAGCCAGCGCATAAAGAAGGGATAAAGGTCATCAACATAAACAGCAACTATACACGTGGACCTTGCCACATGGAAAACACAGGAATAAAACTGACTACATCTGTGGAAAGAGACAATGGAAAAGCTCAATATCAGTCAGAAAAAGGCCAGGGGCCAACTGTGGAACAGACCATCAACTACTCATATGCAAGTTCAAGTTGAAACTGAAGAAAATTAGAACAACTCCACAAGAGCTAAAGTTTGACCTTGAGTGTATTCCACCTGAATTTAGAGACCATCTCAAGAATAGATTTGACTCGTTGAACACTAATGACCAAAGACCAGATGAGTTGTGGAATGACATCAAGGACATTATACATGAAGAAAGCAAGAGATCATTAAAAAGACAGAAAAGAAAGAAAAGACCAAAATGGATGTCAGAAGAGATTCTGAAACTTGCTCTTGAATGTTGAGTTACTAAAGCAAATGGAAGAAATGATGAAGTCAAAGAGCTGAACAGAAGATTTCAAAGGACGGCTTGAGAAGACAAAGTATTATAATGACATGTGCAAAGACCTGGAGATAGAAAACCAAAAGGGAAGAATGCTCTCAGCATTTCTGAAGCTGAAAGAACTGAAGAAAAAATTCAAGCCTCATGTCAAAATATTGAAGGATTCTATGGGGAAAATATTAAATAATGCAGGAAATATCAAAAGAAGATGGAAGGAATACACAAAGTCACTATACCAAAAAGAATTGGTCGATGTTCAATCATTTCAGGAGGGAGCATATGATCAGGAACCAATGGTACTGAAGGAAGACGTCCAAGCTGCACTGAAGGCATTGGCAAAAAACAAGGCTCCAGGAAATGATGGAATACCAATTGAGATGTTTCAACAAATGGAGGCAGCACTGGAAGTGCTCACTCATCTATGCCAAGAAATTTGGAAGACAACTACCTGACCAACAGACTAGAAGAGATCCATATTTATGCCTATTCCCAAGAAAGGTGATCTAATCGAATGTGAAAATTATCAAACAATATCATCAATGTCACACGCAAGTAAAATTTTGCTGAAGATCATTCAAAAGTGGCTGCAGCACTACTTAACAGGGAACTGCCAGAAAGTCAAGCTGGATTCAGAAGAAGACGTGGAGCAAGGAATATCATTGCTGATGTCAAATGGACCTTGGCTGAAAGTAGAGAATACCAGAAGATGTTTACCTGTGTTTGATTGACTATGAAAAGGCATTCGACTGTGTGGATCATAACAAATTATGGATAACATTGCAAAGAATGGGAATTCCAGAACACTAATTGTGCTCATGAGGAACCTGTACATAGATCAAAAGGCAGTTGTTTGAACAGAACAAGGGGATAGTGCATGGTTTAAAGTCAGGAAGGGTGTGAGACAGGGTTGTATCCTTTCACCATACCTATTCAATCTTTATGCTGAGCAAATAATCCAAGAAGCTGGACTCTATGAAGAAGAAAGGGGCATCAGGATTGGAGGAAGACTCATTAACATCCTGTGTTTGGCAGATGACACAACTTTGCTTGCTGAAAGTGAAGAGGACTTGAAGCACTTACTGATGAAGATCAAAGACCACAGCCTTCAGTATGGATTACACCTCAACATAAAGAAAACAAAAATACTCACAACTGGACCAGTAAGCAACATCATGATAAACGGAGAAAAGATTGAAGTTGTCAGGGATTTCATTTTACCTGGATCCACAATCAACACTCAAGGAAGCAATAATCAAGGAATCAAATGACACATTGCATTGGGCAGATCTGCTGCAAAAGACCTCTTTAAAGTGTTGAAAAGCAAAGATGTCACCTGGAAGACTATGGTGCACCTGACCCAAGCCATGATGTTTTCAATTGCCTCATACTGATTTGAAAGCTGGACATTGAATAAGACCGAAGAAGAATTGAATTGTGGTGTTGGCGAAGAATATTGAGTATACCGTGGACTGCCAAAAGAACAAACAACTCTGTCTTGGAAGAAGTATGACCAGAATGCTCCTTAAAAGGAAGGATGGCAAGACTATGTGTCACATACTTTGGACATGTTGTCAGGAGGGATCAGTCCCTGGAGAAGGACATCATGCTTGGTAAAGTAGAGGGTCAGTGAAAAAGAGAAAGACCCTCAGTGAGACTGATTGACAGAGTGGCTGCAACAATGGGCTCAAGCATAACAATGATTGTGAGGATGGTGCAGGACCGGGCAGCATTTAGTTCTGTTGTACTTAGTGTTGCTATGAGTCAGAATCGACTTAACGGCACCTAACAACAACAACAAGGGTCATCCTGTAACAATTTCATGAGGAGTTAACTTGTTATGGCCAAAAGGAGTGGACCTCAAATTCAACAAAATGAGATGAAGTGCCTGGGTCCAAGATATGTGTAAAGAGGCACAAAGTTTGGCTGACTGCTTCTTTAATAATCATTGATCCTTTCCACAAGGCCAGAAGATTGTAGATAATAAGGACAATGAAGTTTCTGAAAGATAGGGAAGATCTTAAATACTTCTCTTATGATCTGGCCAGTAAAATGGGTGCCCTTGTCACTACAAAGGGTTTTAGGAACACCCCATGTGGGAATGATATTTTCTAAAAAAATTTTAGCAACAAAGGTGGTGGTTGTCTTATGACTGGGAAAGGCTTCCACCCAATAAGAAAATTGGCAAATCATCACCAAAACATATTTGTAAACTTTGGACACGGAAAGTTGAATAAAATCAATCTGCCATTCAAGCTAGGCCCAGCAGGTAGAGGATATTTCCCGGTAGAAGTTTGGCCTGATTTGCCTGCGTTAAACTTAAAAGTAGGGCAGTGCTTAGTAACATATTCAGCAGTGCCCCAGAAATGTTCCCAATCACACTTGGTCATTATTTCAATTAACTTGTCTCTACCACAATGATTATTAGAATGCAGAGTTTGAGTGAGAGGTATGTACAGGGACCTAGGGATAATTGGTTTCTGATTGGTCCTTCCCAAAGATGAGTGTCCTAATTCACCCTATATCCTTCCTTTTTCCACAGTCTCTTCTCTTCTGTAGGGGTCATGATCTAATGGCTAATCAGATTATGCCAAATACTTCTTCCATTAGCTGTTTATTCCTCAGTTAGTAAGCAATCAGATACTGCAGAGTCTCTACCACCACAGCTGTCACAAATGTCAAAATGACCAGCAGTATCAGGGGCCATAAGGGCCAGATGGGATATGGAAGTTGAGCAAGTTAGACAGTTAGATATCACGTGCAGGACTGCTTCACTAAAATCACCCCACCAGTATTTTTCCATATGTACAACTATTTTTTCTAGATTCATATGGGTATCCTGATGTACATTATTAATAATACAGGTATGCAATGACTGTGGCAAAACTATCTTACCCTATCTTACTAATCATAAATCAGTGATTACGTCTGTCTGTAACCTGAGTCTTTCCAGGCTTGAATCTCATATTCAGGGGCCAAAATTTAATGGGTATACAAAAACTTTAAAGCTGTCTGTAGGTCTGTCCCATAATTCATAATAATATCCTGTGAAAGAGGTTCATCATTTCCCTCCTTTTCATCCAAATGAACTTTGGCAAAAAGAAGTGAGTACTTGAGAGGCAGTGTTTTTGGCAGCAGAGTCAGCCAAATCATTTGCTTTAATTTCCTCAGTCTCTGGGACACGTTTAGGCTGATGAGCTTTGATTTTTATTACAGCAATCTCACAGGAAAGCAAAAGGGCTTCTAGGAAGTCTGCTACTAGAGGGTCATTTTTATGCGGCTTCCAGAAGATAAGAGAAATCCTCTCTGTTTCCATAACATATCAAAATCATGGTAACCCCAAAAACATACCTGGAGGCAGTATAAATACCAATTTCCAGTCCAGTTTGCAAGTTCTTGTGAATGCTATCAGGTCAGCTTGTTGAGCTGAAGTGACTTCAGGGAAAGGGCTGCTTTCTAATACTTTCATGAAAGTAGTGACTGTGTATCTTCCCTGGTAATGAGAGCCAGTGAGATCAGGTTTAAGATAAGATCCATCGACAAACAAGAGTAAATCAGGATTGGAAAGAAGAGTTTCTCATAAATCCTGTTGAGGTGATAAGAGCTGTTCAGTTCCGTCTAAACAATCATGAAGTGGAAAACCATCATCATTGAGAGGAGGTAATAATGTGCTTGGGTTCAGAGAAGTTATCACATGTAATTGAATATTAGAGGCAGTTAAGAGAAGAACCTCATAAGAGGTTAACATGCTGGCTGAATAATGCTGCATTGAACTTGAATTCAAAATGGTTGAAACTGCATGGGAAACATGAACATCAAGAAAGTTCCCCAAAACTATGTCTGCGGTGGCCTCAACCAGTTTAGCAACTGCTATAAGACAAGGGTGGGTAACCTCAGACAACTGGGTCTAACTAGATGCTTTAATAATCTATAGGTCTCTGCTGTCCTCCATGTTTTTGAGTGAGGACTCCTAAGGCATTTCCAGAATTCTCATAAACAAAAAGTGAAAACTCCAAGTTATAATTAGGGAATCTTAAATCGAATGTGTTAATTAATGCTTCTTTTATTTGACTAACGGCATCTAGGCCTTCCTCAGCAAGTCGAAAGAGATCAGGCTCTTAATTCTTTAGATATTTGTAAAGAGGTTGAGCCATCAAGGACAAATTAGGTATCCAACTCCTGCAGTAACCACAGAGTCCTAAAAATCCTCTTAGTTGTTTCTTTGTAGTAAGAACAGGATAATCTAAGATATTCTCTTTTCTTTTGGGGTCAATAGTAGTCCCTTTTTCTGAGATTATATATCCCAAGTATTTAACATAAGGTTGGGCCAGTTGTAATTTTTCTCTGGAGGCTTTGTAATCTACTCTGACCAAATATTGTAACAACAGGATACTGTCAGTAAGACAAACCTGTTGAGAGTTTGAACAGACCAGCAAATCATCGATATGGTGTAGTGAGGTAGCCCCTTGAATAAATTGTAAGGGTGGTAAATCAGGATATAAAATTTGAAAAAAATATGTACGGCTTTCAGTAAACCTTGGGGCATGACAGTCCACATGAATTGCTGGTCCCTCTACGTGAAAGGAAATAAATATTGACTATCTAGGTGAACGGGGATACTAAAAAAAGCACTACAAAGATCTACCCCTGTGAGGTGTGTGGTCTCTGGTGGTATATTGGCTAAAAGTAAATGAGGACTTGAAATTACTGGGAACTGAGGAATCACTAGTTTATTGATTGCCCATAAATTTTAAACAAATCTCCATCCCTGGTTGCCAGGCTTCCTTATGGGAAACACAGGAGTGTTGCAAGGCCTGTGCAAGAAATTATCAAGCCCTTGGTCAGAAAGTCTTGGGTAATAGGTGCTGGCCCTTCCCTTGCTTCCTTCTTCAAAAGATATTGGAATGCCTTTGGTAATGGCTTAGAGGGTCAATTTGAATTTTTATGGGGCTGGCCAACCACATCCATTCAATATCTGTGGAGGAAGTGGCCCACGAGGTGTCTGGGACTGCCACAAGGCAATCTGGAGAGCAGAATGAGACGAGACCATACTTATTCTGAGATGGGCAATCTGAGTGCTTGTAAATAACAAAAAGTCTCTTCTTCAGAGATGTGTTCTCTCTCAGCATTCTGTGGGTTATGGCCAGGTAGTTCTAATAATATTTCCCTATCCTTAGTAAATTTCAAATAACAATTCCATTTGGATAAAAGGTCCCTTCCCAATAAGTTAACTGGAGTGTCTGGACTCTGTAAAATAGATGCATATCTTCTATAGGACCCAAGGAAATGGAAATGGATTGGGAGTTAGTTAAGATCTCTTCTTGGTTAGTAATCCCTATTATTTTAGTGGTTTTTGTACTCTGGGGCAAAGGATTTTAGAAAGAAGTGAGGTTAACTGCAGACAGGGTAACCCCTGTGTCAATTAAGAATTTACGGGGTTCTCTATTTATTTGAAGGGTAGTTTCTCCCTGTGAATTTAATGCTACCATAGGAGAAGCCCTTGTATGATCTCTGGAGCCTCTTCATGCCAGCTGGGAGACAATTCTAGAATCTGGCAAGTAGTCTAACTTATTCTTAAGTTTGAGACAAACCCTTTTAAAGTGCCCAGGATTCTTACAGTAAAAGCAAACAACAGGCTTACGACTTGAATCATATTTGAGTAAGCCACCTAGGGGAAAGGGCTCCATTTCAAGGTGGTTTCTGTAGCTGCTGGAAATATAATGCCATTAATTTGGTTTGTTCTAATTGGGTAGCCACTAATTTCTTAGTGGCACTAGTCTCTTTAGTTTTTATAATTTGAGACAATTCATAAGTTAAACCAACTAATTCAGCTATGGGAGAGGTCTTTCAAGCCAGATTTTTTCCTTTTACTAAAGTCACAAGTTCTGGATTTAAACCTACTATAAAAGCAGCATTAAAGGCTCCCAAGGCTCCTGGATCCTCAGTTCCAATTCAGAGTGTTCAGTTAATTTCTGATATAGCCGGTTTCGATTATCATAAACAGTCTCACACTTTTATAGACAAACATAAATTACTGTCTAATCTGCTATGGGGGAAAAGCTGTCTTAAGGTGTCATGCAATTTCTTTGCTTGGCCGTGAGCTGCTTTAAGCATTTGCATGGCAGTTTTACTTGTGTGTAAGGCCAAACTAGCTGGGGCATCTTTCCAATCAGCTTGTTCTAACCAAATATGAGGGTACCTTAGACTCACTAGCATATGTACCAGCTGATAAACGTCAGGTATACCAGGATGGTACACATCAGTGAGCACCTTGAACTCCCTAGCAGACTTACAAGGATCCTTTTGTAAATCTGGAAAGTCTTTAACATGCTATATAGTTCAGTGTGGGTCCAAGGAGCAAAGGATACTGTAGTTTCCTTGGAATTTTCCATACTCCTGGTAGCTACTCGTAGTGGCACAGGGTGAATTTTAAAGGGCATCCCAGGAATGCATTTTTCTTGGCCCCAGATTCCGAGGGGTAGTAAAGGAGCTCAGATAGAGTATTTTGAGTAGAATAAGATGGCAAAGAAGGATAAAGAGAAGTGTTGGTTGGAGGGTCTGATGGAGGAGAAGAAGTAATGGCTGGAGGGGCCAGTAGAGGCAGTACATCAGTGGCTGGCAAACTGGCCAAAAATTTTACAGAGCTCTGACATTGTAATTCTTTAATTTGCTTAGCTTGTTTGGATACAGTATCCTGTAAGGAGACAAATTTACTTTCTTGTTTTTTAGAAGCTTCCAGGTACCAATTAAAAAAGGACTTCCAATGGGCCTGTTTCAGATGAGAGCCTTTGGTCTCTAATGTACTGTGCAGAAAGGTTAGTTAGGTCAAAACTGCTCCAGATCAGCCATTGATTCTATAATTGACCTGTTAATCATTATATAGTGTCCTTTCTTATCCTTTGTAGTGGATTTTACTTTAAAGTCTGTTTTGTCAGAGATTAATATTGCCTCTCCTGCTCTTTTTTGAGTGTTGTTTGCTTGATATGTATTTTTCCCTCCTTTGAGTTTTAGTTTGTTTGTGTCTTTAAATCTAAGGTACGTCTCTTGTAGGCAGCATAGAGATGGGTCGTGTTTTTTTATCCATTCTACCACTCTCTGTCTCTTTATTGGTGCATTTAGTCCATTTACATTCAGTGTAAATTTTGATAGATATTAGTTTAGTGCTGTCATGTTGATATCTTTTTTTGTGTGTTGTCAGTTTCATTGTTCTACTTAATTTTCTGTGCTGAGTCGTTTTTCTTTCTGTATTTTCTTTTCATCTTTTTCATTGTTGTTGATTTTGTATTTGCTGAGTCTTTATATTTTTCTTGGTTTTTATTTTGATGTGTAGGATTGTTAGTTTCCTTTGTGGTTACCTTAATATTTACCCCTGTTTTTCTAAGTTTAAATGAGTCTTTTTTTTTTTTTTCTTTCCTCTCCATATGAAAAATCTATGTCTACATTTTTTAGTTCCTCTTTTTGGTTTTAATGTTGTCATTTTTTACATATTGACATCTCTGTTTCCCTGTTTTCAGTGTTTTAGCTTTGATTTATTTTTATGACTTCTCTGTCTGGGTTGACATCTGATTGCTCTGTCTTGTGTTCTAGTCTTGGGTAGTTATCTGATATTATTGATCTTCTAACCGGAGGACTCCCTTTACTATTTCTTGTAATTTTGGTTTGGTTTTTGCAAATTCCCTAAACTTCTGTTTATCTGGAAATGCCCTAATTTCACCATCCTATTTGAGAGACAATTTTGCTGGATATATAATTCTTGGCTGGCAGTTTTTTTCCTTCAAGGTTGTATATATGTCATCTCATTGCCTTCTTGCCTGCATAGTTTCTGCTGAGTAGTCTGAGTTTATTCTTATTGACTCCCCTTTGTAGATGACTTTTTGTTTATCCCTAGCTGCTCTTAAAATTATCTCTTTATCTTTGGTTTTGGCAAGTTTGATTATAATATGTCTTGGTGACTTTCTTTTGGGATCTACCCTGTGTGGGGTTCGATGAGCATCTTCGATAGACATCTTCTCATCTTTCACATTATCAGGGAAATTTTCTGCCAACAAATTTCCAATAATTCTCTCTGTATTTTCTGTTATCACTCATAGGTTATTCCTCTTGATAGAATCCCACATAATTCTTAGAGTTTCTTCATTGTTTTAAATCCTTTTATCGGATTTTTCCTCAAATACTTTGGTGTCAAGTACTTTATCTTCAGTCTCACTGATTCTGACTTCCATTGCTTCAATTCTGCTCCTATGACTTTCTAGTGAGTTATCTAGTTCTGAAATTTTATTGTTAGTCTTCTGGATTTCTGATTGCTGTCTCTCTATGAATTCTTGCAGCCTGTTAAATTTGTCATTATAATCTTCTCTAATCTTCTTAATTTGCTCTATTTCTTGGTCTGTGTTTTTATTAATTTCCTTCCTGATATTTTGAAGAGTTTTGTATATTAATCTTTTGTATTCTACCTCCAGTAATTCCAAGAAATTCTCTTACTCTGGAAAATTTCTATATTCTTTATTTTGGGAGGTTGCTGAAGCCATTATGATCTGCCTGTTTATGTGATTTGATATTGACTGTTGTCTCTGAGCCATCAATAAGTTATTATATTTATTTATTTTATGTTTGCTTACTGGGTCCTAGCTTCTTGTTTTGTTTTGTTTTGATATGCTAAAATAGGCTGCTCCTGTGAGCTAGTCCGATCACTGGCTCCCCTGAAGCTCCAACATCCTGCCACTAAGTATGGGAGCCCAGGACTCTGTCCACTCCTCCTATTTGTATTCAGCTCAGGTGTCCAGGTAGACAGCCACCAAGTGTGTGGTGCAGGCTCTCACCTACAGTTCTAGACAGGCATGGGTGATTGGTGTAGGCACAGGCAGCCAGCTGCAGCAGGGGGACACACACTGAGCAAGGCAGGTGGCTGACATCTGCCCCCAATTGTCCAGGAGAAAAGCATGTCCCTATTCCTTAGAGCATGTAGGCAGTTGGGTTTTGTAGCTGGCCTACGAGCACCCAATGCTGTTGGCTGTAAGGACTGTGGGGCACCTTTTATTCTTGGGCCACTGTTGCAGGTGGCTAGGTGGCATGGGTGGAGCCACCAGTCCTCAGGCCCCTGATGTGGGTAGGTGAAGACCCTCTTTAATGGACAGAGCAGGGTCAAATGTCACGGACCTGCCACTTCACAGTGGAAAAAATTGTAGTTAGACTTCAGGTTTATACCCTGTCGTACTGTGGTAATGAGGGCCTGTGCTGCTGAAATGGGCCCACACAAGTCTATGCTGGGGGAAAGGCACTCAAAGTCTGTGGACCCCTTATGCCTGTGCTTAGGCAAAGGACCTGTGCCTACCCTGATTTCCTGGCTTAGGGGAGCCGATAGATTATTTTTTCCCCAGTTTGTTAATTTGTTACTTCTCCAAGGCTAGAAGAATGGCTCAGGGTGCGTAACAGGTCCTACTTCTAGCCCAGGGGACTCAGCAGTCACTGAAGCTGTAGCAGACCCAGTGCAGAACAGGGAGCAGGGAGGTAAATGGGAGAGAGGTTTTTCTCAAAGGAGGGTGTTTTTGATCCTCACAGTAGGCGAGACACAAGTACTTATCTTTCCCTGATCGAGGGCTGCTTCTTACTGGTTCTGGATGGCTGAGTAGACTCTCTGCTGCTGGGACTCTCCTGATGTGGAAAATGCCTCCCGAGTGCCGCTGCTTGCCTCACCGTGCACCACATGCTGATCCAGCCTGAAGGGCTCCGGCTACCACCGGGTCAGGTCTGGCAACTCCATGCTGCTTGCAAACTGTCTTTCCCTCCCCCTGCCAATCAGTCCGATTCCTCAACTTTGCCTTAGATATTCAGGGCTCCTAGATTGCATATATAATCGATTCACTTGTTTTTTCAAGTCTTTGCTGTAAGAAGGACCACCGGAAGCATCTGAGTACTCTGCCATCTTGCCTCCCCCCAATTTGTTCCCAGAATATGAAAACAGTCTTGATTTTTGTCTTATTCACAAAACGAACACATACCTTGAAAACTTATTTTTTAAAAGATCAATTGCCAGAACACAATGACATTGGGAACAGCTTATGATTCACTCAAAAAAGTGTCACTGTCTTCCTAGTATTGGAAAAAGTAATGATAACATGTATTTTTTTTTTTTAAAAGGCTCTCTGTGCAGTACAGATGCAGCACATTTTCAGCAAACTGAAACATTCCAATTGCTAATAAAGACAAAACCACTTAGCACATCCCATTGTATTCACTGTGTTCAGTGAGCCCTAAACATCTTAATGAATACAGGAAGAGTAT
This sequence comes from Trichechus manatus latirostris, assembly GCF_000243295.1. Taxonomy (NCBI): domain Eukaryota; kingdom Metazoa; phylum Chordata; class Mammalia; order Sirenia; family Trichechidae; genus Trichechus; species Trichechus manatus. The sequence goes on from NW_004443970.1 coordinate 13,394,912, forward strand.
GCAGTGAAATGAAGACTCTACTTTGTTTTATACCTGCCTGCTAAACTTTTCAATTACAGAAATTTTTTTTTTTTTTTTTTTTGGTTTTGTCTGTTTTGTAAACGTATACATCTCAACATACAGATTGGCTGTATTGAAAGTGGATGATTAAAAGTAGACAAATATTTAAAATGCAAAGAATGTTATTGTATTAATGTATTAATTCAACATTTATATCAGAGTATGGTATCAGATTCTACATGAGGAAAAACATTCAAAAGAGAAAAACTTCAACTCCCATAGAACTTTGTTGTTGCATGTGAATGACCCTCAGCACTTTCAGCTTTGCATTATAATTGTCTTAAGTACATCTCTGGCCAAATGGTTTACCTCACACTTGGCTGTTAGGAATGATTCAAAGGCGAAAAGGATACAAATTGTGTTCTCCAGAACAATGTTATTAAAGAAAGGAGATAAAAGAGTACACTGTCTTAGTCAGGAGTTTCCAGAGAAGCAAAGCAAGTGAGAGAGAGAGAGAGAAAGATAGAGATTTATTTTGAGGATTGGCTCAAGCTGTTGTGGAACTGGCAAGTCCAAAATTCATGTCAGGTGACAGGCTGGAGATTCCAGCAGTTTTGTCTATTTAGAGACTTGAAACAGAATCCTTTTTCCTCAGGAAACCTCAGTTTTTGCTCTTAAGTCCTTCAACTGACTGGATGAGGCCCATCCACATTATGGAGGGTAATCTGTTTAGCTTAAGAGTCACTGATTTAAGTGCTAATCACATATCAATACCTGCATAGCAATATCTAGACTTGTATTTGACAAACAAATGGGCACCATAATCCAGCTAAGTTTACACATAAAATTAACCATCACAATAGTAACAGCATAATACCATTAGGTTGTTATTATGTGCGAGGCACTGTAGTGAGCACCTGGAATTTAAATGTGAACTCAGGACTCTCAAACACTATTGCTTACAAACTCCCAACAGTGTGATATAAGGTTGGCCTGGTTGAGTTGGGCCAGATTATAGGAGCCTTGGGTGTCATTATACGTATAGTTGAGATAAACAGATGCCCTTAGACAAGATTCAACGGCATGGGTGGCCTTTCCCTAGCCCACACTGAATGATTGATGAGGAAGTGATTGCCCTCAGCACCTCCTCAAACTGTGCACTGACAATTTATTTTTTTCCAGTTGACCACAGAACATCACATGAAGGATCAGATCCTCACTGGATCACAACTTCCTGTGGTCTGCCTATTTTGATTTCATGCCACAAGTTGGAGAACTAGGATCCAAAGTTGCTTAAAATAACATAGTAGTTTCAACTTGAATAGGTATTGCCATGTCACATCTTATACAATGACTTTTGGGTTTTATTTAGAATAATATAAAGACTATTAGAGCTTCATAGTTCTCTTCATGTTTTTGCAATTTTATTTAAACAAAATCATTTTTTAGTTTCTTTTTTTCAGACTACACACACATATAAATGTTTTCTTACTAAGTCATTGAAATAATCACTAACAAACAAACAAAATATTACCAAAGCTAATTTTTAATAAGTTAAGAAAATTAAGAAGATAGTGTTGATAGACTAAATCATTGCTTCTTTATTTTTGATTAACTAGATTTTATTGAAAAAGGAATGTATGCACATAGTTTAAAAAAAAAAAAGGAAAGGGATGCAGTGAAAAGGAAGTATCCATTTGTCCCCAGAGTCTCAGGTCCCCTGTCCACTTTCCAGAGGCCATCACTGTCAGTAGTTTATTGTGCCTCCATAAATATTCTACGCATATAAAAGCATATATAATACATGCAATGACTTTCTTATTTCTTTTTTAACTTTGAAATAATTTTAGATTTACTGAAAAGTTGGAAAAAGCAGTGAAGAGAGTTCATGTATTTCTTTTACTTAATTTCTCTAATACTAACAACTTGCAAAATAATGGTACAATTACTAAACCATGAAATTAACACTGGTACAATAATAATAATAACTAAATAACCTAACATTTAAATTTCACTAGTTCCTCCTCCCTCCATTGTCTTTTTTTGTTATTGTTCTAGGATCCCATCCAGGATCCCACATTGTTTTTAGTTTTTGTGTCTTCTTAGTCTCTTCCAGTCTGTGATAGTTCCTCAGGATTTCCTTGTCTCTCATGGCCTAGATATTTTTAGTGAGTATTAGTAAGTTATTTTGTAGAGTGTCTCTTGAGTTCATCTGGTAGTTCTCATGATTAGGTTGTGTTTATACATTTTCATCAAAACTACCTCAGAAGCGATACTGTCTCCTCCTAAGTGCATCATATCAAGAGTTTATGATGCTAATACATCTTAATCGTGATAATGTCATGCATTGACTTAAAAAGTTAATACAGATTTCAGTATATTACATGCATTGCTTTGATATTTACTTAACTTAGAGAGCATTCTATTTCAGCATACTATTGTTTGTGTTTGGATAGTATTCAATTGCACATATAGATTGTGATATTTGAAATCAGCCTATTTCAAATATTCAGGTTATTTCTCGTATTTTTAATTTTACATGACCATGCTGTAAAGAACATATCTTAAATGCTTTTGTGAATGTATGTATATATGTAGAATAAAGTTCTAGAAGTGAAATTGCTGGGTCAAAGTTTACTTTCATATTAATTTTGATGATATTGACAAATTTCTCAACAATTTATGGGTACTGGCTAACACCTTTTGATATTTATCAACAGGATAAAAGAAAAGTAGTATTTAATTATTGTTTTTAACTTACATTTCTTCTATTATGTCTACCTGTTGATACACTTCTGTATTTTTGGTAAACTCTTTGTTTAGTTCTTTGCACTTTTTTTAATGAGTCATTAGTCTTTTTAATATTATTTTAATATTATGTTAACATACTTGTAGTTGTAAAATGATAGAATTATTTCTTTTTATATTAAGTGTTTTTCATTTAAAGTCAATTGAGTTAAAAATGTGTAAAGTTATTTTAAGATGAGTTTTTGTGAGTTAATTTGCTTTCTTTGCCTTAAGTCTGAACATTCACACTAGAAAGGAATCAGCAAAAAGACAGTAGATTTTATCTGTCAAACAATTTCACCATTATACCCACATACACTTTTGGTCAATTCTTATACGATTGTAATTGGCTCTAGTCTCAAAACATTTATTCCTCAACCTGTGCTATAGAGTAAAACTGAATAATGGCTATCTACTTATATATTTGTTTATTTAAATCTACATATGCAAATACATCAACATTTATATATTTATGTTCATATTTAAATGTACAGAAGTTATAAGCCGAGAAATGTGTTCTCATATGGATATCATATATTTCCTACCTATAAAAGGTTAATAATTTTGTTTTTTTATTGTATTTTAGATGAAGATTTACAGAACAAATAGTTTCTCATTAAACAGTATACATATTGTTTTATGACAATGATTAAGAACCCCACGACATGTCAACACTGTCCCTTCTCAACCTAGGGTTCCCTATTACCAGCTTTCCTGTCCCGTCCTGCCTTCTAGTTCTTATCCATGGACTGTTGTGCTCCATTAGTCTTGTTTTGTTTTATGGGGCTTTCTAATCTTTGGCTGAACAGTGAACCTTGGGAGTGACTTCATTACTGAGCTAAAAGGGTCTCCAGGGGCCATACTCTCAGGGTTTCTCCAGTCTCTGTCAGGCCAGTAAGTCTAGTCTTTTTTTGTGAGATAGAATGTTGTTCTACATTTTTCTCCAGCTCTGTCCAGGAAACCTCTGTTGTGATCCCTGTCAGAGCAGTCAGTAGTGGTAGCCGGGTACCATCTAGTTGTACTGGACTCAGTCTGGTGGATGCCGTGGTAGTTGTGGTCCGTTAGTCCTTTGGACTAATCTTTTCCTTGTTTTTTGTTTTCTTCATTCTCCCTTGCTCAAGAAGGGGTGAGATGAGTGGAGTATCTTACATGCCTGCTCACAGGCTTTTAAGACCCCAGACACTACTCTCCAAGGTAGAACACAGAACATTGTCTTTATAAACTGTGTTATGCCAATTGAGCTAGATGTTTCCCAAAACCATAGTCCCCACAGCCCTTGGCCCACAATTCAGTCCCTCAGGGAGTTTGGATATGTCTATGGAGCTTCCATGACCTTTCCTTGTACAAGATGCACTGGCTTCCCCAGTATCTTGTACTGTCTTACCCTTCACCAAAATTAGCACTTATCTATTGTCTATTTAGTTTCCCCCCCACCCCTCCCATCCCTCATAACCAACAAAGATTGTTTCTTTTCGTATGTAAAATTGTAATGAGTTTTTACAGTAGAGGTCTCATACAATATTTGTCCTTTTGTGATTGACTTATTTCACTCAGCACAATGTCCTCCAGTTTCATCCATATTATGAGATGCTTCACAGATTCATCACTGTTCTTTATCGTTGCATAATACTCCATTGTGTGTATGTACCATAGTTTGTTTATGCATTCATCTGTTGATGGGCATCTAGGTTATTTTCATCTTTTTGCTATTGTGAACGATGCTGCAGTGAACATGGGTGTGCATATGTCTATTCATGTGAGGACTCTTATTTCTCTAGGATAATATTCCTAGGATTGTTGGATCAGAGATATTTCTATTTCTAGCTTTCTAAGGAAGTTCCACATCATTTTCCAAAATTGTTGTATCATTTTGCATTCCCATCAGCAGTGCATAAGAGTTCCAATCTCCCCATAGCCTCTCCAATATTTGTTATTTTCAGGTTTTTTTTTTTTATTTGTGCCAGTAATGCCGGGGTGAGATGGTATCTCATTGTGGTATTAATTTGCATTTCTCTAATGGCTAGTGATATCAAGCATTTCCTCACATGTCTGTTGGCTGCTTGAATGTCTTCTTTAGTGAAATGGCTGTTCATTTCCATTGCTCATTTTTTTAATTGGATTGTCATTTTTTTGTAGAGGTGTTGGATTTTCTTGTAGATTTTAGAGATTAGAGTTTTGTCTGACTTGTAATGTCCAAATCTTTTTTCCCAGTCTGTAGGTTCTCTTTTGACTCTTTGGTGAAGTCTTTTGATGAGCATAAGTGTTTAATATTTAGAAGATCCCAGTTATCTCACTTATCTTCTGTAGTTTGTGTGTTGTTAGTTATGGTATGTACCCTGTTAATGCCATGTATTACGGCATGTAGCCTTGACCCTACTTTTTCTTCTATGAACTTTATAGTTTTTGGCTTCATATTTAGGTCTTTGATCCATTTTGAATTAGTTTTTGTATATGGTATGAAGTATGGGTCCTGTTTTCATTTTTTTGCAGATGGACGTCCAGTTTTGCCAGCACCATTTGCTAAAAAGATTGTCTTTTCCCCATTTGATGGACTTTGGGCCCTTGTTGAAGATCAGGTGACTGTAGGTGGATGGATTTACATCTGAGTTCTCAATTCTGTTCCAACGGTCAATGTATCTGTTGTTGCACCAGTACCAGGCTCTTTTGACTACCATAGCTGTATAGTAGGTTCTGAGGTCAGGGAGTGCGAGTCCTCCTACTTTATTCTTCTTCTTCAATAGTGCTTTACTTATCTGGGGCTTCTTCTCTTTCCATATAAAGTTAATGATTAGTTTTTCCACCTCTTTAAAGAATGTTGTTGGTATTAGGATTGGAATTGCATTGTCTTTGGAAATTGCTTTGGGGAGAAGTGTCATTTTCACAATGTTGAGTCTACCTATCCATGAGCATGGTATGTTTTTCCATTTATGTAGATCTCTTTTGGTTTCTTGCAGTAGTGCTTTGTAGTTTTCTTTGTGTAGGTCTTTTACATCCCTGGTTAGATTTATTCCTAAGTATTTTATTTTTTTAGGGGCTATTATAAATGGTATTGTTTTTCTGATTTTCTTTTCATTGTTCTCTTTGTTGGTGTATAGGAATCCAACTGATTTCTGTATGTCTACCTTGTATCCAACTTTTTGTCTTCAATTTCACCGATCCCATCTTCCATCATTTCAAATCTGCTCCTCAGCCCTTCTGTGACACTGTCCATTTCTGAAATCTTGTTGTTTATCTTTTGTATTTCTAATTGTTGTTTTTGTATGATTTCTAGCAGTGAATTTATTTTAGCATTTTAGCCCTGTATTATTTTCCTGAATTCTTCCATTTTTTGTCTGTATTTTCCATGAATTTGTCTGCCTTTTCCATGGATTTGTCTTTTTTCCTCATTTTTGTCTGCTTTTTGTTTCAACTCTTGGATAGCTCTGAATATTAGAGATTTGAATTCCCTATCAGGTAGTTTTAGTGCTTTTTCATCTACTGGAAAGTCATCTGGTGTTTTATTTTGGACACCTACTGGAACTATCCTGTCTTGTTTTTGTACATGTTTTGATATTGTCTTCTCTCTTCGGGTTGTTCAGTAGTTATTTTCCTCATTTACTGATTGTAGATTTCTTTGTCTTGTCCTGCTTTTATGTTTTATTTGGTTATATCTGAGCAGGCAGTCTGTGTTTTCTTTGTTGTTTGCTCGTCTGTAGGCATGATACTTTTCATCACCTTCTCCAATAGGCAGGGTCAGTCGCTCAGGTATGGTATAGCAGGGCAGGTCCAGCTCAAGAGGAGCTGCTGGGATGGTTTTTTTTGTGGCATGTGCTAGGGCCGACAGGGCAGGCTTGGAATCAGTGCATGGCAGGTTCTGGTAGGCCATACCTGTGTTGCTCAGGGGTGTGGTGTTCAGCACACGGTGCAGGTAGGCAGGAAGGAGGGTGGAGATTGTGATGTGTGGAGCTAAGATGTGTATGGGATAGAGGAGAGAGAGGAGAGAGGAATAGGAGCCAAAAACCTACAAACACACAAATGAAAGAGTGCTAAGGCAGCTTGCCTTTGGAGTGGAGAAATGAGAGACTGAGAAATGGAGAAAACAAAAAGGAAAAAAAAAGAATAAATAATAATAAAAAAAAAGGAAAGAAAAGCCCCCATGGATCCCACTGGTGTAGCTGTGAGGATTGGGGAAATTGCTCCCAGGGTGTGAAGTACAGCCTGGCTAGCAGGGGTAAAGGTGTCACACAGAACCAGGTACTCAGGAGACAGGAAGAGAAGGTAAGTATAGAGAGATGAGTAACTGAGAAATGAAGAAAGGGAAAAAGAAAACAAAACAAAACAAGGAAACAAAACAAAACAAAAAAACCCAGAAAACAAAAACAAAACCAAGAAAATGAAATGCCCTCAGGGATGCACTGCACGTGTTTACAGAGTAAGGGAGTAGCGCTCCCAAGCTGCGCAGTACTGCTCGGCTAGAAGGGGCTCCCAAGCCAAGAAAAGAAAAAGAAATCAAAGAAGCAAACAAATCAAAACAGACCAAATCAAAACAAACAAACAAACAAGCCCCGGGGATCCCACCAGCATGGCAGCATGGGCTGGGAAGCAGTTTCACAGTGTAGCACTGTTTTGCAGCCTTTCAGGAAGAAGCAAAGATGGCACATGGAGCCAGGTATCTGAGAGAAAGGAGGGGGAGGTGGTGAGAGTTATGGAAGAAATCAAAAGAAGCAGAAAAAAGCAACACCAGCAGCCAACAAATGGCACTCAAGGAGCCAGCCAGTGTGGGTGGGTGGAATCCAAGCAGCAACAGGGTGAAGAGGTGCTTCCCAGCCAAGAGACTGTGGTCACAGGAAGCAGAGGAGGCTGAGTAGGGGTGAAGAAGGGTGTGGATGGGAAAGCATATATTGCTGGTTACCAGTTGTTCTATCTCCTGCTGGAAGCTCCATGAAACTGCTTTCTCATACCCCCTGTTCGCCAATCTCCGATAGGAGTCCAAGATGGCGGATCCATGCTTTGTTAGCTGATAGGGGACCTCTGCATATATCTCTCCTCTCTCTTCTCTGTCAGTTTCTTGTTCCATTCAGTGCTTGGCTGAGTTCTTTATCTCTTCATTGGATGCTTAGGGTTTCAGGATTGATGTTTGCCCCTGTTTGACTTAGTTTTTTGGATTTTTGCTGTGGAGGGACGGTGTGCTACTTCTGTCTATAGTGCCATGTTGCCTAGAAGTCCAATAATTTTGTCTTTAAAAATATATAATTTAAAAATTAGACTGTTTACAATGTTAGTCAAAGTAAACTTGAAGTGACTACTGCTCAGAATGAACTGAAGGAAGGATGTTTACTATTGTTTGTTTGCATTCTTATATGTAAGGAAGCATCTAACCTTCCATGTAACCTTCTATATAGCCTTCTTACATTCATCTGGACTCATTTATTTTCGATGTGATATGTGCCAGGTATGGCTATGCTGAGTTTCTGAATTTGAGGCCAGGAAGCATTTTTTTATTGAAAGAGTCTGTTGGAACTGGTTGAATTCTTGACTGTGGTCATCAGATTCAACATTGGACAATGTGCACATGATATTGAAATGTTCAGCCCTCCCCTACCACCAGCCTGTACAACTTCCCCCACAGCTGGAGCCACTTGGAATATTAGCCCTATCCCAGGCCTGAGGACTAATTCTGAGCTTAGACAAGAGAAAGTTCTGTACCTATGACTTAGTGGTTCTTACCTCAGTTGCAATGATGGGGGAGGCAAACTAGAATTTGGTATTAATACTTAGGAGACTGTGAGCTCCTGGAGGACAAGACTGTGGTTTATTCTTGTATGTAACACAGATGGCAGTTGACACTTTCCAGTCCCCTCCATCATTCGGTTAAACTTGTTTTCAACCATAAAGTACGTGGCCTGTGACAGTAGACAACTGCTTACATTTTGTGGGACTTCCACCAATTGACCTCCTTATCCTTTTTTTTGTTTCTACACTGCTGGTTTTATCCTTTGCCCTGAGAGCACACAGATGAAAAAATCCATTTCTTTCACTAGTTCCAAAAGAAATCTACCCCAAATCAAGCACTTCAGGGATGTTTTATATATGAGGGGAGGTATTATGGATTGACTTGTGTTCCCAAAAAATATGTGTTTAAATCTTAACTCATTGTACCTATGAATACGACCCTGTTTGGAAATAGGGTTTTCTTTTGTTATGTTAACGAGGTCATACCAGAGCTGGGTGGATCTTAAACCTAATCAACTCTGTGTTATAAAAGGCAGAATTTTAAAAAAAAGAGAAGAACAGACACAGACACATACAGGGGAAAGAGGAAGACAGAGGATGCAAGCAGTTGCATCTGCAACCTGAGGAATGTCAAGGACGCTGGAATCTACTAAAAGCTGAAATATACAAAGAAGGACCTTCCGCTAGAGCTGTATCCTGAATTTGGACTTCTAGTCTCCTGAACAGTGAGAAAAGAAATTTCTGTGTTTTAATGCCACCCACTTGTGGTATTTTTGTCACTATAGCAATATAACTAAGACAAGAAGGGATGTCATTGAGATGGGTCACATAAAAAATACTTGGCCATCTGGCATACTCATAGTGGTCCTATAAGTTTTATACAATTTTTATTTTAATTTAAGTGATAACAACACTGGACCCAGAAAGGTTAAGTAAACTGGCCACAGTCATAAGACTAATAAGTGTCAGAGTCAGTATTAAACCCAGATTCTCTGGGTATCTTACATTATTTCTTGCAATATGTGTCTCTTTATAATACATCATGTGTCAGTGTAATGAAACTGAGCAGATGTACCATGCATCAAGCCATAAAATTAGTTTTGAAGGAAAAACATATAAATGTATAATAGCAATAAGAATACAGTTTATGCAGGTAATACTGAAACAGATTCTAAACTTTAATGGAAAATCTAAGAGAAATAATTTTTAATCTATTAATGCATTGCACCCTAGACACACAGAGCAGTTATGATAGGGTATCTCTTAAAAATGAAACAAAAAAAAAAATAAAGATAAACAAGGTAACAATGTAAAGAGAGATACATTTGAGTATTTTACCAATCCTAATCCACTTAATTTATGAAATCTAATAATATTCCATGTTTAGGTGAAGCTCTGTCTAATAAATAGCTCAATAAAATATACCTGTGAGCGTCTAGCATCACATTGACTCATACATGTTTTCATGTTAAAATATTTAGACATTTCATCAGTTTGAGTACTGAGTGTAATTTCCCAACATTTCTGTCCTTACCTAACTTTTTTCTTTGATGGAATGGTTTCTTTAGCACTCCCAAGAAACTGAAATGTTTAATGCTGTTGATTGATTAATATTCTAAACAAATATAATTCATATAGAAATGCACAAATGAGTGGTTCCTGTACTCATAGCTGCATAAACAATGCGCTTGTTCTGTTATGGAATTTTACTTTTTTAAGTAGAAGGCTCTCTGGGCAATAGACAGATGTTTCTATACGATGGCAATTAATTTTTCCCCATTAAAAAGGTTTGCTTTGCAAGGTTCTGGCAAAATGGCACTCTAGGCAGAAGCACCATGCTGTCCCTCCACAGCAAAGATCCAAAAAACTAAGTCGAACCGAGAATACAACAATACTGAAAACCTAAAACATCAAATGAAGAGATAAAGAACTCAGCCAAGCACCAAATGGAGTGAGAAAACTGACAGAGAACGGAGAGCGAGGAGAG
>NW_004443970.1:13412284-13436416 GCF_000243295.1 Trichechus manatus latirostris
TGACATGTTGTGGGGTTGTTAACCAGTGTCATAAAACAATATGTGTACTTCTGTTTCATGAGAAACTATTTGTTCTGTAAGCCTTCACCTGAAGTACAATTAAAAAAAAAAAAAAGGATTGCTTTGCATACTTAAAAAAAAAAAAGAAAATTAGCACAAAGAATCATCTTGTTTCCTAATTTTAAACCAGCTTCACTGAAATGTATTAGATATATGTTAAATAATTTACACAACCGAGGAATATCTTGCAGAAAAATGTGTGGCTATAAAGCAGTAGTTTTCAGCCTTAGTATGCATCAGAATCACCTAGAAGTTTTATTAAAATATAGTTTCTAATTCAGTATGTATAGGTAATGGGTTAGGCCTGACAATTTGCATTTTTCACAAGTTCCCAGGTAATGTGATGTTGTCAGTCCAGGGACCACATTTTGAAAAAGCTTACTTTAAAATGATGAAACTGTTTTTCAAATACACTTGTTTTTTACATGTCCAAACTAACGTCCTTAAAACTATATGTTTCTTCCAATAACTGTGCCATGCTCAAAAATCCTTTAAAAATTTCTCCCTTAGAATTGCCATGAGGGTCAATCATGAACCAGACAACAAAATTAATGCCCTTATTTAAAAGTCATATATTGGCCCTTGCTTTTTCCTCTTTCTTCCTATATTCTTATGCTGGTGGGGAGCATTACTGAAATACAAATTTCTGATATTTCTATCCATTGCCCACTCTCTCATCTGCTTGTTCTATTCAGGTTCTTGACTTCCTCTCAGTTCTAGCATCTTAGCCTCATACTAGCTGGTAAGTCTTTGATTAAATCAGGAAAGAGTAGGAAACCTTATTTGGGGCTTAGGTAGCATCCTTAAATTCAGCTTTGGCATTGGTAAAGCTGATGTTTTTATCACCATTTAGCTGAAGAACTCTGGAGTGGAAATAGGGTGAATGACTGAATTTAGATATGAAACTCCGCCTTGAATCTGGCACTTCAGAGGGTTTAAATGGCATTTTAATGGCAAACCAAAGAAACAGTCTTCAGAGATTTTTATTTCCCTGTTCAGTGTCCCACTATGCCACGTTCTTTCTCTACTATTACTGGGCAATACTCATGTGGACACTATGTTCAATTCACAAGTTATTTATCGAAGTCCTACTATGTAAAGGTACCATACCAGATTCTTCGGGAGTTACAAAGGTGAATTATATCAGTAACCAGTTGTCACTAAGTCCAACTCATAGTGACCCTGTGTGTGTCAGAGTAGAACTGTTCTCTCTAGGATTTTTAATGGTTGATGTTTTGGGAATTAGATTGGCAGATCTTTCCTCCAAGGCACCCACGGGTAGACTTGAACTTCCAATGTTTTGGTTAGCAGCCAATTATGTTAACCATTTGCACCACCTAAAAGCTCAGAATTTAACATAGTCTGAGCAAAATACTTATGATTTAGTTTAGGAAAGAGAATAAGAACAAAAATGACAATGCTAAAAAGCAATGCTATTGACAGTGTGAACAAAGAAATCTGGGCAGATTAAATAATATTCATTTGATATGTTAAAAGTTCTCTGTAAGAGACAATATTTGAGTTGAGCATTGACTGATGGTAAGTCATGGAAATGAAGGGAGCTGGGAGGGGTTTATAATGATCAAAGGAAATTGTACAATCAAAGGTAGAAAACATGTGACTTAGAGTAATTTTCGGACACTAATTTATGTGAGTCCATTTTATACTTTAAGAGGAAGTGAGAGAAGACTGGAGAAGTATGCAGTGGTAGGCAAAGAAGTTCTCTACCCATATCCTCCCTAAATGCCAGTCAAGGAGAATGTGGTCAGCAGACATCCACCACTTCTCAGCTTCTTCAAAGAATGCCTCTACTGCAGAGATCCCCTTCACCTGAAGTCAGACCTATTCCTAAGGTGGGTAAAAAACAAAACAAAAAACAGTTGCCATCGAGTCTATTCCAACTCTTGTATTGCAGAGTAGAACTGTGCTGTTTAGGGTTTCCATGGCTGTGACCTTTCAGAAGCAGATGACCAGGCTTTTCTTCTGAAGTGCCTTTGAGTGTGTTAGAACCATCAATCTTTCAGTTAGTAGCTAAGTGCTTAACTGTTTGCACCACTCAGGGACCCCCTAAGGTGGGTTTGGAGGGACAATATAAAGGCAGATCTATTTAAGCCTGTTGAGGGACACTCTGAAGGGAAATAATCACTCAAGAGCATCCAGCTGAGTTGGCTAAGGTTTTTTCAAGCTTTCATCACTGTTCGACTTCTTCCTCTGCCCAATCCTTCTTCCTTATACAGGTGTTGATCTCTAATAAACTTCTTGAAAATTAATGCTTATATTGTGGAGGACCTTGAATTCCAGACTGAAGTACTTAGTTTTGTAGGCAATCAGGAATGACTGAAGTCTATCTTGAGGGAAAGTGGCATGCTTAGAGATTTAAGTTAGGAAAATAAAAGTTAGCAGGAGAATGTGGTAGAAGAGATTAAAGGGAAGACAGCCTGGAGTATAAAAAGAGGTGACAATTTTTGCTACAAACAAAAGGAGTGTAATCAGGACTGGAACAAGATGTGAAGAGGAAAATGGAGATGAATGTCAGAGACATCGAGAAAGAAGAATCTACAGAACTCAGGAATTCATTGGATATGAGAGTTGAAGGATGAGGGAAAGGTGGAATTTAGATTTCTCCAAGGTTTTGAACTTGAGGAATTGGGAAATAGTAAGACCATTAACAAAAATAAGGGAGTCAAGTAGAGTAGTGTTTGGAATTGGGAAGAAATATAATATATGGCTTGTGCTTTCTGGTATGTTTCTGTAACTCATGTTTCCCCATGCCTCTTCTATGTATGAGAATAAATTAAGTCATATTAATAGTCATAACCAGAACTGCAGAACCACCACCGTTAAAGTCTCCTCTAGATATTTCTGAGCATGTAAAGAGTCCTCTCATGTATAGTAACAGTCTTTTCATGGTATATGCTGCAATCTGATATTTGTAAAACCACTTCAGATAGCACCACCTACTATCCTTGGCCATGTCCTCTGTGAAAAGCTCATTCCCTCTCCAAGGTGCTGACTCCCAGAGCTCCTAATGCTGCAAACCCACCCAATGGTGCTGAATTCCTTTTTGTCTACTTATGTGGAAATGGTATAATGCCTTCTCCTCTACTCTGCTGAATTTTATAAGTGTGGACCTACTGAAGGAGAACACTAAAGCCTTGGATCTCAAAGGTTCTATCTTGAAATCTTCTTCCCCATTGATCTCATACCTAGTACACAGGAAATTTGGGGAATGGATGACCTGTTTTGAGTCTGCCATTTTTGAAATAGTGGACATTTTGACACTGCTATTTCAAACTACTGGATCCCTGGTGGCACAGTGGTTAAGAACTATGCTGCTAACCAAAAAGTCAGCAGCTTGAATCCACCAGCTGCTCCTTGGAAACCCCATGGGGCAATTCTACTCTGTCCGATAGGGTCATTATGTGTCAAAATTGACTCAATGGCAAGGGGTTTTGGTATTTCAAACTAGGAGCCCTGGTGGAACAGTGATTAAGAGCTCGGGTGCTAATCAAAAGGTCAGTGGCTTGAATCCACCAGTTGCTCCTTGGAAACCCTATGGGGCAGTTCTACTCTGTCCTACAGGGTCACTATGAGTCAGAATCAACTCAATGGCAAAGAGTTTGGTTTTTGGTTTATTTAAAACTAAGGTAGTTCTAATTTTTCTTTTAGTAACAAAACTATATTAATTGACATTTTACATTCATTTGTTTTTTTAAATAGATTTATTTTCTGCCTATGACAGCAGATACTCCCTGGTGGTGCAGTGGTTAAGACCTCAGCTACTAACCAAAAGGTTGACAGTTCAAATCCATCAACCACTCCTTGAAAACCCTATAGGGCAGTTCTACTCTGTCCTATAGGGTCACTACGAGTCAGAATCAGCGGCAATGGGTTTGATTTTATGGGTTTATGGCAGACACTCTGGTGCTGAGGAAAAGAACAGTGAACCAACAGAATATTTTCTTGAAATTATGGGGCTTATATTCTAGTATGGAGAGACATAAAATAAATTTAAAAATCTCAATATAATTTTAGGTTTGGATAAGTGCTATTATAGAGTAATGCAACAGGGAGTAACTTAGTGAGGAACTACGACGGGCAGGGTGGCCAGTGAAGACCTACCCGAAGTGACCTTTGAAATGAGACCAGAAGGATGAGACGGAGTCGTCATGTGAAGAAAAGGTGGTTAAAGGAAATTTTTAGGTAGGAACAATCTTGACATTCTTGAGGGACATAAAGGAAGGCAGTGGAGAGGAATCGCTAAACAAGTATAGAGGGGTACAAGAAAAATTAGAAAGGTTGCAAGACTCCACATCATATGGGGACTTCAGGACTTGCCAGCACTTCAGAATTCATTCAAGAGCAATTTAGTCTGCTGAAATTCCAATATGATGTGTGTTTTCAATACTGATTCTTCTGTCATTATACTCAGGAGGCCAGTCATACACATGATGGCCATGCTATCCAGGGCATTCATAAGAATAAATGCCCATTGAAGATAAGACTTAGCATGTTTTTTCTCTCTCCTTTACCTTGGGAATTGGAAGGGTATTAGGGAGGTATTCCTGGTATAACATTTAACAAATTTAAAAGTTCATGTTCTTTGAGCTCATTGTGTTCTTTCCCAACAACACATCTTCCATTACTCTGAGACACTAGGATGAAATAGGACCAATCAGATTATCTTTACCACTAATTTAGAATTGGAATTCAGTGC
This sequence comes from Trichechus manatus latirostris, assembly GCF_000243295.1. Lineage (NCBI taxonomy): Eukaryota > Metazoa > Chordata > Mammalia > Sirenia > Trichechidae > Trichechus > Trichechus manatus. Next base: position 13,417,062 of record NW_004443970.1, read on the forward strand.
TTACAGCCAACTAGCTGCAAATATGAAGCTGGGAAGTAGTTGCCCTATTTGGTTAATATGTATACAAATCAGAGAATTAGGGAATGAGATACGAGGGGTGAAGAAAAGAATGAGGAGGAGGAGGAGGGAGAGGAGAAGGAGAAAGGAGAGGAGGATATGAGAAAAGAAAGAATGAAATGGGTAAGACAAAGCAGATATGAGGGATAATGAAGGAAAGACTAGGTCTTTGGCCCAGACTTTCCTGTAACTGGCTCTGCTTTTTCTTAAAGTTGAGATGACTTCCCATACTTGCTTTCCATGGACTATCCCTATAGCCCAAGAAAAATCCTGCAGGTTGCTTAAACCTTTCTACAGAAAAATCAGAGGAAAAAAGACTTCCATAATCTGATTATAGATTTTGTTTCTTCTGTGAGAGTCCCACATTATTCCATGAGTAATGAAAACTGTCCTATCGTGTGTGTATGTGTGCATGCAGGTGTTCATTCTTTATTCATACTTAATTCCAGAGGAATCATTGACCCCAACTCATAGACCATTGACACCATTGTAAGTGAATAACTTGAACAAGGAACACTCCTGATATTTCATATGATCTGGAATTAACATTGATCATACATCTGTAATTGTACACATATGAAAGAAAACTGTCTTGTAGAGTGATTCGACATTTTCAGGCACACTTCTTCAAGCTACCAGACTCTGAGTTTGGGGAAGTTTTGTTGCTATGATACTGGAAACTATGCCACTGGTATTTCATATACCAGTAGGACCATCCATGATGGACACTTTTCAGTGAAGCTTCCAGACTAAGACAGACCAGAAGGAAAGACCTGGTGATCTACTTTCAAAAATTAGCCAATGAAAACTTTATGGATCACAACAGAATATTGTCCAATATAGTGCTGGAAGGTGAGGCCCTAAGTTGGAAGTTACTCAAAATACACAGTGGCCGCAACAATGGACTCAAACATATCAACAATCATGAAGATGGCGCAGGACTGGGCAACATTTTGTTCTATTATACATAAGGTCGCTATAAGTCGGAACTTACTTGATAGCAATTAACAGTAACAACAACATATCAACATCAAGAGAAGTTCAAAAAGAAATACTAACAGTAATAATTCCAATACCTTAACATATTCTTATCACTTTCTGTGTTCCCTGCCAGTACATAGTCATTCATATACTCACTAAATTATATTCATAATATAAAATTTTTATTTTTTAACTGGATATTATATAGCAAATACTTCTCATCGTTAATTTTGCCTATGTGGTTACTTCTACATAAACTTTTTATTGAAATATAACATGCATAGAGAAAGGTACAGCTCAAATTTTCACAAAATGAACATCCATATAACCAGAACCCATATCAAGAAACAGAACATTACCAACACTCTAGTTGCCCTCCTTGTGCTTGGTCCAGGCACTGTGCATGCCCCCAAAGAGCCACTATCATGACTTCTAACTTCTTTGATTAGTTTTGCCTGTAGTTGAACTTTGTTTAAATGCAGTCACAAAGCACAGACCCTTTTATGTCTGGCCTCTTTCACTCAACATTGTTTCTGTGACATTCAGCCATAGTATTGCTTACTGTACAATGGTCTGTTCATTTTCATTGTGGTATAGTATTTCACTGTTTGAATAAACCATAATTATACATTCCAATGGTAATGAACATTTGGAAAGCTTCTGATTAGCATGAACAATGCTGCTACAAATGTTTTTGTGTATTTTGTGTAGGTTTGTTTGAATATATGATTCTTTTCTGTTTGTGTATACCTAGGTGTGGTTACTTTTAGATAAATAATGATTGATAAAAAAACAAGGAGATGCTGGAAAGTATGCTCAAATGAGATTATGAAGTATTTAATCTCTGTAAATGTTTTTTTCATAAAATGTATCAAAAATCCTTTGTATGTTGTTGTAACATTAAATGTAATCACACACACGCGCACACACACACATTAGCATAGTTCCTGCCACACAGTAGGCATTTAATAGAGGTTAATTGAATGGATAGACATACAGAGCTTAACAAAAAACATGGTTCTAAAGGCAATAATATGTTTTGAAGATTAGCATTTATCTACTTAAATATATGATCCTTGAAAGCTCTCCTTTAACTCCCATTCTGAAATTTTGGTTGGTTCCTTACGACTCCTTTCCTAATTTCTCTTGTCCCTTTGAATAGTAAATCTGAGAACTGAACAGTAGTATTGATGGGATAATGCTGGATTTAATCCTTCTGTAGTAAATTTGCCTAGCACTAAATACTACACTGGAGCCCTGGTGGCACAGTGGTTAAGCATTCGGCTGCTAACCAAAAGGTCGGCAGTTCGAATCCACCAGTCGCTCCTTCGAAACCCTATGGAGCAGTTCTACTTTGTCCTATAGGGTTGCTATGAGTCAGAATTGACTTGACAGCAAATGGTTAAATACTACACTATCTAGGTGTAACCCCATTACAGAGCAGAAATAAGGTAGTGTGAAACATGAAGTTGTACAGATGTATAGGATCTTTGCCGACAAAGTAGATAGTTTTGCATTTGCAGAGAAACAGACTGGTGCGATTTTTCCCTAATCTTCCATGCCTGCATGTACTCTCTCCCACCCCAATCAGCATTTGCAACACAATTTCACCACTCTTGAATTCTGCAGACAGAGTTTTGGTTTTCGTATCTGGATCACGGAACCGTATCCGTACATCTGCCCATGTGGAAGCCTTCATTAGCAGACTAAATCCCTTAAAACTGGCAAGAGGGGGCTACTAGCTTTCCAAATATTGTGTATGGATAGCTGACTGAGGGATCTAAATTTGAAAATTGGCTCCCATCTTCTTGTGATGTGTCATTTTATAAATGGCTCAACACGAAGGATGAAAGAGAAATCTTAGGTTCTATCCTTTTGCTCTTCTGTCCCCCTACCTCTTCCGGCTTTTCAGGAAAACAAAATATGGTGAAAAATCATTTTACATACTTTTCTTTCTGCAACTTATGATGCACGGAATTAGAGCTCCTACAGGAAGGGGTTGAGTCTCTCTCTTGAATCTGATCATAACGTTGAATGCTAGTTGTCATTTTCTCCTGTACACTCAGACTTGCACCTACTCACTGCTCTCTCCCTTCATTTTTAAATTTGCTCAAGGTATCAGGGAGAATATTGGGGAGTAGGACAGCATAGCAGAGGTATGAAGTCAAATGCCTAGAGAGGTTGGACAAGTAATGGAAAAGGTGAAGCTTTGTATAGAAGCCAAAGGAAGGGCAGGAACTGCTCCAAGGGGAGAGTACATATTTTTTTTCCCCCAAAGTATGCGAATTTACTATTTAAAAAAATAAAAAATTTACTACTGAAAACAGTCTGCTGCTGGATTGTATTTCTGAGATGCCATTTTGTTACCCTTAGTTTGTTGTTGTTAGTTGGTGTTGAGTCAACTCCAACCCATGGCCACCTTGTGTATAACAGAATAACAGAACAGAATGTTGTCTAGTCCTGAATCATCAGCATGTTTGAGTCCATAGTTAAGGCTACTGTGGCAGGCCATCTCACTAAGTGTCTCCCGTGCCCTAGTTGGCCCTCTACTTCACCAAACATGATGTCTTCCTCTGCGATTGATTCCTCCTGAAGACATATCTAGAGGAAGCAAGTCAGACAATGTTCTGTTGTGTTCTCATGGGCTAATTTTCAGAAGTAGGCTATGGTTCCCAGTTGTTTGACCAAACACTAGTCTAGCTGATATCATGGAGTAGTTACATCAGTTGGCCTTGGGGAGAGCAGATTGCCTTTTATAATGTAATGTAATCTAATGTAATTACTTTACATTTAATGTAATATAATGTAATCACTTTCCTAATCAATCAATCCATTGAAAAGGGATTTCTGTAGGGTGTGTTCTGCCTCCAGACTATAAAGAAATATTTTGGTACAACTCAAGCACATGGAGGAAGACAGATAGACACCATGTGAGGATCATGTACAAGTCAAGAAGTGAAGGAGTACCCAGTACTATCCACACGGAAGGAATCATCATGGCCAAGACCCTGATTAGGACTTTTAACCTCCAGAATGGTGAGAAAATAAATTTATGTTCTTTAAAGCCCCCATTTGTGGTTGTGTTACAGGAGCACTAGGTAACTAACACAGTCCTCTTCTTCCCAGCAGTAAAATATGCTTAAATAGGGGTTCCCAAAAATTCATCCCTTTTGTGAATAAGATATTAATGAGATTTCTTTTGGAATTGCTCTTCTGCAGTGGCTTCCTCTATTGCAGGAGCCACTTGAACCTTACTGACACCCACCTCTCTCCCTCATTGAGAAGAATGCTGCCAAGGCATGGAGATGCTTGTGCTAACTGGGTCGTCTAGGAAATATTAAAAACTGAAAGACTATGCAAAGGGTATTTGGTCATTGTTGTTTTGGAGAGTCTGTTCATGTATTCATAGGTGGTATTTTGTTATACTGAAAAAGAGATAGAGTAAAACATCAGAATGTTGATCAATCTCTAAATGAAGATTGGGGAAACATAAGCTCATGATGTTGTTTCTAAAATTTGATACCATTGTTAGCTGATTTTTTTGGAGACCAAAATAGCATTATTATCCTAAGGCTTATATGAAGTTACTCTTTCAGTTAGCATGTGGTATCGGGCATCTTATACCTGCTAAGGAAGAAGATATTATACTCTATCATAGCCCATACTTGATTAGTGAGACACATAGACTAAGAGAGATACTCAACTAAATGAAAAATACTATAATGTAGTTACAAGGGAGTGCTATTATTGCCAATATTATTTTGGAATATACAGAAATTGCTTCTGCTATGAATGGTTCACCTGATAGAGATTATTCCTTGCTTACATAATACTGTGCTTTTTTTTGCAAGCCTTTAAGCTTGTTAAAACTTGAACTTTTTTTGTTGAATTCAGTTTTCCACTCCCAGTCATCCACATTTTACATTTGTTTCCTTCTGACTAAGCATGTCATAGGAAGTTACCCTCATCTACTGCCTATCAGGGATACTGAAGCACATTGCTTTATAACGTTGACTTCCTTTAGAGTTACTATGTGGCATATTTTTCAAGAGTGTCAAGAACACTGAAAGTAATGTTTTTCATCACATTTCCTAATACCCACCATGATTTAAAATATTAGAATATAAAATCTGGAACTATCGGTTCTACTAAAAATAATTTGAGATTTTAAAATCCCAAATGTAAGTTTGAATCTATGTGTACTTTTAAAACTTTATTTTAAATAATTTAGAGTTTTTATCATTGATACAAAAGTAGAGATGGTGCATTAATAACATACTGTTAAAATTTAGAAAATAGATTCTTTTTGTTTCCTCAGAAAAATAAGTATCTTTAACTTACAACAGTACCTCCTAATGAGATATCAAAATGGAATATTGTATTTTATCAGAGATGACCCTAAAGAGCTTAACTGATAAACTAACATGAATTTGAAACGACCCAGACCCTTATTAGACCAAACTGAAGACACTTTGCCAATGATCAGCGGAAATTTTTTAGCCAACCATTTATAGACTCATTCTGTGATACCCAATTGCATGTTTTCAATGCTTAATTAGCATAACCATCATGAAATTATCTTCCTTATTCTTGAAACCCTTGTTTTTCCTCTCAGTAAGCTACTCATTTATTTTCCTTACTGGTGTTATCATTTTTTTAATGCTCTAGAGGTCTTCATTTTATTCTCTGATAACTCTAAATCAAGTTATTTTTACATAATCATGACACAGGATATAATTCTCTACAAGAGTCTTATTTGGTCATCATATTTCAATTCTTTTCCAGTATTTACAACCACAAAATTTATAAATATTTTAATGGACAGTTGGTATTAGAAAACCTTCAATAGTTGTCTACTTTACCATCTGTCCCAACTTCTCTCCCTCTTCTCAAAGGAAACTTCTTAGTGATGAAATTCAACCAGTGCAGCCAATGAAGAAACGCAGTTGGCAATGAGAAAAACTATGAAACTGTGCCCTTAATTAATATCACTAAAGAATCATAAAATTTCAGTTAATGAGATAATAAAACTGATTCAAATAAGAAAGAGAAAGTATACAAAAGATAATAAAATGGGTTAGATTTATTGAATGCTTACTATTGACTTTGTGATAAATATGGAAAAAACTTCCTAAAATCTATCCTTCTAACAACCCTAGGAGGTATCTACAATTATTTCTTCTACTGTAAAGATGAAGAAACTGAGGATGTTGGAGATAAATACTAAGTCTCTAGTTTTGAATGGACTTATGAACCAGTTAGACAGAGGAAAAACCTGATTTCCAAAGGCCCTCATTTAATGGCTACATTTAAAGATGTAGCATTGTATCATACTTGATTGAAGACCACTACCAGATTCTGTTGAGTCAATTCTGACTCACCATGACCCCATGTGTGTCAGAAGAGAACTGTGCTCCATAGAGTTTTCAATGGCTGATCTTTTGGAAGTAGATGGCCAGGCCTTTCTTTTGAAGCATTTCCGGTTGGACTCAAAACTTCGACCTTTTGGTTAGCAGTCAAGCATGTTAACCATTTGCAGCACCCAGGGACTCCTGATAGAGGACACATACCCACTGCCATCTCATAACGACCTATAGGACAGAGTAGAACTTCCCTATAGGGTTTCCAAGGAGTGACTGGTGGATTTGAACTGCTGACCCTTTTGCTTGCAGCCAAGCTCTTAACCACTGCACCACCAGGCCTCCTAATTCCTGATGATTGATTGCACAGGACTCCTAGGCTCTCACACATTCAAAACTGCTTATCTCTTTGGGACCTGTAAACCATGCAGGCCTCTCAGTGAGAAAAGCAGTACAGCAGAGTGATTGAGAATGCCTAACAAATGGAGAATGGTAAAAGGAATATGGTACATATATATATACAGAATATTATAAAGTCCTTAAAAGAAGTGATCAAATTGTATCTGTCAACTTGAATAAGTTTCAATGGTTGGTCTTGTTCAGTGAGAAAGATAAGACAAAGAGTAATGTTTATAATTCCATTTTTTGCAAAGTAATGTCACAAAATCTCCATACCATGTGTATTAGTGTGTATGTGTATTTGTATGTATGTGTTTGTAGAAAAGTAAGAAAAATATAAAATAGATGCTAACATGAATTACTTTAGGGTGATGGCTGTGATGGTGTTGGTAGAGAATGTAGGTGAAACAGGAGGTCAAACAAGAAAAAAAAAGACATTAAATACAAGAAACGTAAACCAAATAAGCAACCAGTATACAAAGTAATCCTGCTTATGTAAAATAATAATACATAGGTTTGTTGTCTTTAATTCTAACTCATAGTGACTCTGTACAACAGAATGAAACACTGCCTGGTCCTGTGCCATCCTCACAAGCTTTGCTATGTTTGAGCCCATTGTTGCAGCCACTGTATCAATCCATCTCGTTGTCGAGGGTCTTTCTCTTTTTTGCTGACCCTCTACTTTACCAAGCATGATGTCCTTCTCCAGGGACTGCTCACTCCTGATAACATATCCAAAGTAAGTGAGACGAAGTCTCACCATCCTAGGTTCTAAAGAGCATTCTGGCTGTTCTTCTTCTAGGACAGACTTGTTCATTCTTCTGGCAGTCCATGGTATATTCAATATTCTTTGCCAACATCATAATTCAAAGGCATCAATTCTTCTTTGGTCTTCCTTATTCATTGTCCAGCTTTCATGTGCATATTTGGCAATTGAAAACGGCATGCATTGGGTCAGGCACACTTTAGTCCTTAAAGTGACATCTTTGCTTTTTAACAGTTTTTAAACAGATCTTCTGCGGCAGATTTGCCCATGCACTACGTCGTTTGATTTCTTGACTGCTGTTTCTATGGGTGTTGATTGTGGATACAAGTACAATGAAATCCTTAAAAATTTTAATGTTTTCTCCAGTTATCATGAGGTTGCTTACGGGTCCAATTGTGAGGATTTTTGCTTTCTTTTAGTTGAGGTGTAATCCATACTGAAGGCTGTACTCTTTGTTCTTCATTAGGAAGTGCTTCAGGTCCTCTTCATTTTCAGCAAGCAAGGTTGTGTCATTTCATATCAAAAGTTGTTAATGAATCTTCCTCCAGTTCTGATGCTGCGTTCTTCTTCACATAGTCCAGATTTTCGGATTATTTGCTCAGCATACAGATTGAGTAAGTATGGTGAAAGGATACAACCCTGACAAACACCTTTCCTGGTTTTAAACCACGAAGTATCCCTTTGTTTTCTTTGAATGACTGCCTCTTGGTCTATGTACAGGTTCCATGTTATCACGATTAAGTTTTCTGGAATACCCATTCTTCACAATGTTATCCATAATTTATGATCCACACAACCGAATGCCTTTGCATAGTCAATAAAACATAGGTAAACATCTTTCTGGTATTTTCTGCTTTCAGCCAAGATTCATCTGACATCAGCAATGATATCCCTCATTCCACGTCCTCTTCTGAATCTGGCTTAAATTTATGGCACTTCCCTATAGATGTACTGCTGCAATCGTTTTTCAATTATCTTCAGCCAAATTTCACTTGTGTGTGATATTAATGATATTGTTCAATAATTTCCTCATTCTGTTGGATCATGTTTCTTTGGAATGGGCACAAATATGGATTTCTTCCAGTCAGTTGGCCAGGAAGCCATCTTCCAAATTTCACGGCATAGATGAGTGAGCACTTCCAGTATTTCACCTGTTTGTTGAAACATCTCCACTGGTATTCCATCAATTCCTAGAGCCTTGTTTTTTGTCAGTGCCTTCAGTGCAGCTTGGACTTCTTCCTCCAGTACCATCAGTTTTTGATCATATGCTACCTCCTGAAATGCTTGAACATCAACCAATTCTTTTTGGTACAGTGACTCTATATATTCCTTCCATCTTCTTTTGATGTGTCCTTCTTCATTCAATATTTTGCCCATAGAATCTTTCAATGTTGCAATTCGAGGCTTGAATTTTTTATTCAGTTGTTTCAGCTTGAGAAATGCCAAGTAAATTCTTCCCCTTTGGTTTTCTAACTCCAGCTCTTTGCCCATTTCATTATAATACTTTACTTTGTCTTCTCTAGATGCCCTTTGAAATTTTCAATACAGTACATTTCTACTAAATTAAAAGAGAATAAGAGAGAAATCACTGTAATTAGATGTGAATTTAAAGGCCAGGTTTACCACTTTTTGCCTATGTAAATTTGGGCAATTTACATCGGTTTTCTCATCTGTTCAATGGAGCTAATAATGCTCACATTTTAAGATTGGGGATTAAATGGAAACATGATAAATATAGAGCTTTTAAGGCCTTATTTGCAGCTTGAGGCCTTCAGACTTGCTCTTCCCCATGTCTGGAAGGTTGTTGGCTAGGCTAACTCTTCATTCTACATGTCACCTCCTCAGATGACCTTTCCTGAGGACCCATTTCCCTCCTCCTCTCTCTCAATGGCACTTTTCAAAACATCATGTTATTTATGTCTTTGATTCTGAATTATTTCCTATTTCCCCAGAGTATGTTAACTCTAAGAAGACAAGAATTATTTTTGTCCTATTCACCATTGTCTTTCCAGTACCTAGTACAGTGTCAGGCACAAAGAAAGCAATTAAAATATATTCCTTGAATGAATGTCTGAATAGACAAATGTGCGTTGCATAGTATTTGTCACATACCAAGTACACAGTAAATATTAACTATTACCTTTTCTTGTTCTTCTTTAATGTAAGTGGTATGATCCCCTCAGTGAAATGTACCATAATCCATATGTGAAGAAAAAGAGAAAGATTTCTTCAGTTCCCAACACCCATTTTCAACCGCAACATGGGAACATGCTCTCCTTGTTACAGAGAAAAAAAATACAGCTCATCCCTATTTTAACTTAGAATATATGAAATGCATTAAGCTACCACATAATCTGTTCAAAAAAGTATTATGGACTTCTTAGGCAGACAAGTAGCTATCCAACAGCCTACAGTATACCCTTTCACATAATGTGGCCTCATTTGGCCCAAGTAGTTTCCAGAAGCGTAATTATGTTTAAATATAAATAAGAACCACATCTCTTCATCCAGAAATGCAACAACAGCCCATCTGGAGAATGATATGGTAGTTGCTGAGAAACAGCATATGGAGATAATAATTTTTGGACAAAGTGTTAGTGTAAAATTCAACAAGAATGAATAGATTCAGGTAAGAAACTTGTAGTGATCCAAGGACAATTTATTTGGATTAGTAATCTAATTGTTAGAAAAGGTGGACTGAATATCATTAATAACAAAACAGTGCTGAGGACGTGTTGCTTCAAGCAGTCAGTATCGGGCCTTGTGGGCAATGATGGGTGTTCCTCATGTAGTTCATGTCAGGTACACATCATGACTAAGCAGATAAATCTGAGTGTGGTTGTCACTTGAATAGTGCCTTAAGGGGACAAAATATGCCAAGTTTAGGAGATGGAGGGGGCCACAGAGATTTTGGACATTGTTATCTACACTTGTTTGCAAACTTTCAGGGATAGCAAGGCCGCTAAGGGATAGGAAGGGAAACCTTCCCGTTATTCTTATTGCCAGAATTTTTACTGATGTTGAGGAAAAACTATAATCCCATGATGGATCTCCTGATCATTTATTTTACTCCTGATTCTGGAAAAATAGAATCTGTCTAGCCCCCTTTTCATAAGTTGCTTTAACAACTTGATGATTGTCAAGCTAAACATCCTAAGCTACTTAATAGCACTTATTACACTGTGAAGTACAGATTGAATTTGTCCTGGGCTGGCCCAGTGGTTAAGTACTTGGCTGCTAATTGAAAGTTCAGTGGTCCAAACCCACCCAGCTGCTCCATGGAAGAAAGGCAGTCTGCTTCCATAAAGATTTACAGCCTTGGAAACCCTATGAGTCAGTTCAACTCTGTCCTATAGGGTTGATATGAGATGGAATCAATTGACAGCAATGGGTTTGGTTTGGTTTGGCCCACTTAAGTGTTTAATCCACTCAGAACTTGAGAGGAAGGGTGGGGTGTGAAGGCACAGGTGTAGTAAAGAATTTAACCTTGCCCAAGATAAGTCAGGCCTTTGTCCTCCACTTCTGGGAGGTGATCTCAAAGCCTACAGAATGTCCTGCCTAATAAGAGAGTCTTTGTTTATCTGAGGGCCTTAGGTCATGTCAGATAGTCTAACAATGTGATTATAGTGGGGGCTTTGGGTATCAGCTCAAACTCTGGAGCAACTGGAGACTGAGGTCAGCTACATAAGCAGCCAAGCACATCTAGTGACTGAGCCTCAACACAAACTCTGAATATCAAGGCTCAGGAGAGCTTCTCTGGTTGGTAATACAAACAAACAAAAAACCGGTTGCTGTTGAGTCAATTCCAACTCATGGCAACCTCATGAGTTACAGAGCAGAACTGAGCTCCATAAGATATTCTTGGCTGTAATCCTTATGGAAGCAGATCACCAGGTCTTTCTTCCATAGCACTGCTGGGTGGGTTCAAACTGCGAACCTTTAGGTTAGTAAAAACCAAACCTGTTGCTGTCGAGTTGATTCCAAATCATGATGAGCCCATGTTCTACAGAGTAGAACTGCTTCATCACGTAATCTTAATGAAAGTAGATCATCAGGTCTTTCTTCCATGGCACCGCTGGATGGGTTTGAACTGCCAACTGTCAGATCAGTGGTCAAGCACAGACTGTTTGCACCACCTAGGGGCCTTACTAGCTTAGTGAGTAGAAATCATTTGTGCCACACAGGGACCTTGACTGCTAATACCTCATGCATATTTTCACAAAGCATTGCCATGAGGAGTTAACGTTGTCTGTGACTCCATTCAGAGAGGACAACTGTAATTTCTGAGTTTGGAATTCCCCTGGACTCTGCCCAACGTGTCTCTTCCCTTAGCTGATTTTAATCTGTATCCTTTTTCTATAATAAACAATAACTATGAGTTTAACAGCTTTCAATGAGTTCTGTGCATCCTTTTAGTGAATTATCAAACCTGAGGGTAGTTTTGGGGACCATTGAACTCTGCAGTTCAGGTATCAGAAGTGAAAGAGGTCCTGTGGACTGTTTCCTAACTTTATAGCACAGCACTGAGCAGAGTGACCCTACCAAGACCATAAGGTCATCTCCACTACACTTAGGATTTTCCAACACCCTTGAGGGGGGTAGGACAGATATTCATAATAAATCCAAATTCATACAGCTTATGAACATACACACGTAAGTTATTTTCCAAGCACTTGAAATATTAGTTTATGCATCATACAGAGATAAGTGGACACTACAATTTATTAAATGAATTTACTCATTTAGTGGGGCAAAGACATTTGTAAGATTTTCCTTGTATTCTGAATTACATTTTTAGAGTATACTTTATAAGGATTTTTGTCAAAATTTAACCAGAATTTTCAAAATGCATTTCATACTACACAAGTGACTTTCTAGATGTTAGTAAGTACTCCTCAAAACAAAACAGAAAACAGAATTCCACGAAACTATTACATTTCATGAGACTCCAGGAGTCCACCGAGATTTTGATCTTACCTCTTACTGTCATACCATATGGCAAATGATATTTTAAAGCTAGAGTTAGATAGAACTACCATACCATCTAACCTAATTTGTTAATTCCCCAGAAAAATACATTTTACACAATTCTCTGGATATATGACCAGGGATTGAGAATATTTTTAGTGGCCATGTAGGTCATGTTTTGTAATACTAAATTTGTATATTTTTAATATACTCCATACACAATACTTCATTATATTATTCAAAGTTTTTCTTTTTCTTATTTACTATTTTTGAATTTGCTTAGTACTATTAATTCTTGGCATAATTTTAACACCAACTATAATATTATTATGCAAGTATATTATACTTTCATTTTTACTGCTTATTACATTTGAAGTATAATATTTAATAGTTCTCTGTTTTGTGCTTTTTAAATATAATTATCTCATTCTTTAATATAATGTAAATAATTAAATGTTTAGACACACATACACACACACACTCTCACTGTGAATTACTAGAATACTTAAGTCATTGAAATATTAAGGGAAAATTACTTGAACAAAATATACCAACAAAGTTTTAGGAAAAAATGTCTTCTGGCATGTTCTGTCTCTCAGTTTAAACTGCAGACTAGCTAAAGGCCTCTAAAGTAAAGCAAATTCCCCAAGAAACAATAAAAAAGAGGTGCTTTAGAAATCTTAACATTAGCTTTTTTATTAAATCAAGGCAGTAAGTTGAAAAACCTAACTTGGCAACCATACTTATCTAAGGCATAAAATCATTTTTGCCTTTTCCTTGGTGGAGAGATAATTATACAAGCACGCAAAACAAATGGATTGAATATTCTATAGTTTTCGTTTTCCTTGAAGATTACAAACACACTGGTTATTTATAATTATATTTTGGTGGTTTATGCAGCTAGAACAGCTTTATGGAAAAACCCCTTGTAGTGAGATTCATGTGGTGTTTTGGTATAAAACTTTTTGAATGGACCCAAAGACAGATTTATCATTATTTCAAATTCTGACTGATGTACACACTAGTGATTTTAAGTTCTGTGTACAGCTCTGTCTTGTGTTCTGCAGTGACTGCAAAGGCATGACAAGAAGGAAGCCAATTTTATTTGGAATCCAGACGATGGTATGAAACATAGCTTTCCTATTCCCATGAGTCTGTCTCTCTTTCTGAATCCACCAGGGATTGGCACTGGAAATCCACTTATACAGAGAAACCTGTGAAAGCTGGAACCTGTATAAGGCAGAAACCCATCAGAGAAGGAAAACTGGAATATTTTCCACTAAATAGTGTGTGAGAGTACCCTAAAATCCCAAAACCTGAGGCGGTTGGCATGACTAAAATGGCTGAACTTAGGTTTGATGCTAACTCCATTTTTCTTAAGGAATGCACTTCTTTTTTACCTAGAGACAAGGAAGCCTCATTCAGACTTAATCTAACAGAAGTCAAGAAAATATTTTTCTTTGTGGTTAAAAATGTTCCGGGAAGTCTTGCCTAAATAGTTATCAGAAGATTGCTTGTGTAGTTTCTCCGCAGGAATTGTTTTTCCTAAGATTGTTCTGTTCTCAGAAAAGTTAGTGTAATGTACGTAAGCAGGATGTCAGAAAATAGAATTAGCTGATGTCAACCAAGAGATGATCTGAGTAAGGGATCTTATGACCATCGTGTAATTGTCTTGTGACTGTAACCAAAATGAGGTAAATATCAACCAATCAGAATATTGCTCAAATAAGTTCCTGATATTTCTGTATAAATACCGCTACCCACTTTCTGTACTTTGGAGTATTTTAGTTCTCAGAACTGGATGCTGCCTGATTCACAAATCTACTTCTCTCAATAAAACTCTCTGCTTTTACCCTAAGCAGGCTCTTAGATCTTTCACTTGGACAATAGAGAGCCATAGAAAAGTGGTGACTGCACCCTGTCAAAGGCAGAAAACTTTCAAGACCCAGAAAAACAAGGTAGTCCTGTCAAGTTCTGGCTCTTGCAGGTTTTACTGTACTTGTTTTCCTCCTCTCTTCCTCTTCTACCCTTTTCTCCTTCCTCTGCCTGCTCTATCATGTCGTCTTTGGCCATGAGGATTCATTCTCCCTCGTGCTTAAGGCTGGCAAAGACATTAATGCAGATACTTTTGTATACCAACCTTGGTGCTCATGTGTTTGAGACACATTCAACCATTGGGTCCTCAACTGTTGCCTCAACATTGTTTGTAGTGGAGTACAAGAGAAAACAGTCTATCTTGCTAAGGCATTATTAAAATCAAGAGTTCCTTTCACTTTTGATTAGATTATGGAGGAATAAAGGGATGAATGGGTCAGAAGACTCTGTCTTGAGTATATATTAATGCTAATTTTAAATATTATTACATGGCCTTCTTCATTATGTGTATGTGTACTCACCTTCAGGATTCCAGGACTGTGGAAATAACTATTAGTGCATGTTGTTAAGAGCAGCTCAGTAACACATCAGCCTGTACTCAGGACCTACCTGCTCCCATCACTTTCACTACCAGTCTTGTAGCTAGGGTGACCAACAATTTTAGTTTGTCCAGGACTCAAGGCGAGGGGGAATCCTGCAACAGAGAACTCCAGTGCTAAAACTTGAACAGCCCTGGGAAATCTTGGTTCGCCTAAGATGGAAAAGATTCCTGGGATGCAGGATATTTAGTACTAAAACTGGGAAAGTCCCAGGGACGAGTTGGTCAACTTTCTTACAGCCAACATCTGACTTCATCATGGGGATTTTAAACAAACCCATGCTCTAGGACTAGCTGAATCAGTCCTTAATTCAGATTAAGTTTCGTGTTGATGTCTCCGTTATCTTTCAGGAAAAAATTCTGATGGTATTAATCCTATTGGCATAATTTATATTATTTCCCCATTTTCCAATGGAAAAATTCTCAGCTTTTCAATATGGGGTATCAAGCACCTCACAATCTAGCCCATGCCTTCTGTCCTCATCTACAACCACCCCCTACCATAATCTAGCATCATTGAATTTTGAGGCATTCCCCTTCAAGCTTTTACACCGGAGCAAATGTTATTTGCTCATCTCAGAGTTCTTCTTTCCATGTCTTCCTCAATCTCTGTCCTCCATTCCAGCATATTCATTTAATAAAACAGCTCAAATGAATTGCCTCTGAATAACCATTTCCATTTTCCTCAAGAAGAGTTATATCCGCATTCTTTCAGCTCAACTACATTAGTTACATGGGCTGCTTTAACAAAGTACCAAACATTGCACGGCTTCTAAGAACAACATTTTATTGTCTCACAGTTGTGAAGACTTTGTAGTTGTTGTTAGGTGCCGTCAAGTTCGGTTCTGACTCATAATAACCCTATGTACAACAGAAGGAAACATTGCCCTGTCTTGCACTATCATCACATTCTTTGCTATGTTTGAGCCCATTGTTGCAGTCACTGTGTCAATACATCTCATTGAGGATATTCCTCATTTTCCCTGACTCTCTACTTTACCAAGCATGATGTCCATCTCCATGGACTGGTCCCTCCTGATAACATGTCCAAAGTACATGAGACAAAGTCTCACCATCTTCCCTTCTAAGGAGCACCTGGCTGTACTTCTTCTAAGATAGATATGTTTGTTCTTCTGGCAGTTCATGGTATATTCAATATTCTTCACCAACACCATAATTCAAAGGCGTCGATTCTTCTTTTGTCTTCCTTAATCAATGTCCTGCTTTAACATGCATATGAGGTGATTGAAAATACCATGGCTTGAGTCAGGTGCACCTTACTCCTCAAAGTGACAACTGTGATTTATAACACTTTAAAGAGATCTTTTGAAGCAGATTTGCCCAATTCAATATGTCGTTTGATTTCTAGACTGCTGCTTTCATGGGCGTTGATTGTGACTGCAAGTAAAATGAAATCCTTCACAGCTTCAATATTTTCTCCATTTATCATGATGTTGCTTATTGGTCCAGTTGTGAGGATTTTTGTTTTCTTTATGTGGAGGTGTAATCCATACTTAAGGCTGTGGTCTTTGATCTTCATCAGTAAGTGTTTCAAGTCTCTTCATTTTCAACAAGAACAGTTGTGTCATCTGCATAAGGCAGGTTGTTAATGAGTCTTCCTCCAATCCTGATGCCGCATGATTCTTCATATAGTCCAACGTCTCTGATTATTTGCTCAGTATACAGATTGAATAAGTATGGTGAAAAGATACAACCATGACATACACCTTTTCTGATTTAAAACCGTTCAGTATTTCTTGTTCTGTTCGAACAACTGCCTCTTGGTTCATGTACAGGTTTCTCATGAGCACAATTAAGTATTCTGGAATTCCCATTCTTCTCAATGTTATCAATAATTTGTTTTGATCTACACAGTTGAATACTTTTCATAGTCAGTAAAACACAGGTAAACATCTTTCCAGTATTCTCTGCTTTCAGCCAAGATCCATCTGACATCAGCACGATATCCTTCATTCCACGTCCTCTTCTGAATCTGGCTAGAATTTCATGTAGTTTGCTGTCAATGTACTGCTGCAACCGGTTTTGAATGATCTTCAGCAAAATTTTACTTGTCTGCTATATTAATGACATTATTTGATGATTTCTGCATCTATTGGATCATGTTTCTTTGGCACGGGCACAAATATGGATCTCTTCCAGTCATTTGGCCAGGTAGCTGTCTTCCAAATTTCTTGGCATAGACGAGTGAGCACCTCCAGAACTGCATCTGTTTGTTGAAACATCTTAATTGGTATTCCATCAATTCCTAGAGCCCTGTTTTTCACCAGTGCCTTCAGTGCAGCTTGGACTTCCCCCTTCAATCTCATTGGTTCTTGATCATTTGCTACTTCCTAAAATGGCTGAATCTTGACCAATTCTTTTTGAAAGAGTGACTGTGTGTATTCCTTACACTATTTTTTAAAAATTGTATTTTAGATGAAGATTTACAGAACAAACTAGATTCTCATTAAACAATTAGTACACATATTGATTTGTGACATTGGTTACCAACCCCACAACATGTCAACACTCTCCTTTCTCGACCTTGGGTTCCCTATTACCAGCTTTCCTGTCCCCTCCTGCCTTCTATTCCTTGCCCTGGGCTACTGTGCCCTTTTAGTCTCCTTTTATTTTATGGTCCCATCTAATCTTTGGATCAAGGGTGAACCTCAGGAGTGACTTCATGATTGAGCTAAAAGAGAGTCCAGGGGCCATACTCTTGGGGTTTCTCCAGTCTCTGTCAGGCCAGTAAGTCTGGTCTTTTTTTGTGAGTTAGAATTTTGTTCTACATTTTTCTTCAGCTCTGTCTGGGACCCTTTATTGTGATCTCTGTCAGAGCAGAGTCAGTGGTGGTAGCCAGGCATCATCTAGTTGTGCTGGACTGAGTCTGGTGGAGGCTGTGGTAATTGTGGTCCATTAGTCCTTTGGACTACTCTTTCCCTCATGTCTTTGGATTTCTTAATTGTCTCTTGCTCCCAGTGGGGTGAGACCAGTGGAATATCTTAGAGTCCATTCACAAACTCTTAAGACCCCAGATGCTACTCACTGAAGTGGAATGTAGAACATTTTCTTTATAAACTATGTTATGCCAATTGAGCTAGATGTTCCTCAAGACCATGGTCCCCACAGCCCTCAGCCCAGCGATTCAATCCCTCAGGGAGTTTGGATATGTCTATGGAGCGTCCATGACCTTGTCTTGGATAAGTTGGTCTGGCTTCCCCAGTATTGTGTACTGTCTTACCCTTCACCAAAGTTACCACTTATCTATTGTCTGTTTAGTGTTTTTCCCTCCTCACCTCTCACCTCTCTCATAACCATCAAAAATTATTTCTTTTTGTGTGTAAACCTGTTAGTGAGTTTTTATAGTAGTGGTCTCATTCAATATTTGTCCTTTTGTGATTGACTTATTTCACTCAGCATAATGCCTTCCAGATTCATCCATGTTGTGAGATGCTTCACAGATTCATCATTGTTCTTTATCATTGCATAATACTCCATTGTGTATGTACCATAGTTTGTTTATCCATTCATCTGTTGATGGGCATCTAGGTTGTTTCCATCTTTTTGCTATTGTAAATAATGCTGCAATGAACACGGGTGTGCATATATCTATTCATGTAACGGCTCTTATTTCTCAGATATATTCCTAGGAGAGGAATTGCTGGAACATATGACATTTCTATTTCTAGCTTTTTAAGGAGGCATCATGTCATTTTCCAAAATGGTTGTGCCATTTTGCATTCCCACCAGCGGTGCATAAGAGTTCCAATCTCTCCACAGCCTCTCCAACATTTGTTATTTTCTGTTTTTTTTTTGATTTGTGCCAGTAATGTTGGGGTGAGATGGTACCTCATTGTGATTTTGATTTGCATTTCTCTAATGGCTAGTGATTGTGAGCATTTTCTCATATGTCTGTTAGCTGCTTGAATGTCTTCTTTGGTAAAGTGATCATTTTATTTACACATTTTTTACTTGGATTATTTTATCTTTTTGTTGTAGAGGTGTTGGATTTTCCTGTAGATTTTAGAGATTAGACATTTGTTGAATTTGTCATAGCCAAAATTTTTTTCCCAGTCTGTCAGTTCTCTTTCTACTGTTTTGGTGAAGTCTTTGGATGAGCATAAATATTTAATTTTTAGGAGATCCCAGTTATCTAGCTTATTGTCTGGAGTTTGTGTTTTGTTAGTTATGGTTGTATCCTATTAATGCAGTGTGTTAGGGTCTCTAGTGTTGATCCTACTTTTTCTTCTATGAACTTTATAGTTTTTGGCTTTATATTTACGTCTTTGATCCATTTTGAATTAGTGTTTGTATATGGTGTGAGGTATGGGTCCTGTTTCATTTTTTTGCA